>NC_056726.1:950300810-950665810 GCF_019279795.1 Protopterus annectens
CAAACATAATTTCTTGCTATGAGGCAACAGCACTATCCACTGTGCTACTTTGGATATCAATACCATGAGACTGCAGGACAATTACCACATGTCTCCTCACAGACCAGACATACTCATACAAGACAAGAGATGTTGGCTACATCCTAACCCCCAAAAACCTATGACTAACTGCATACATGATAGAATCTTAATACCTTTTAGGCACATAATTTCTGAAAACATGCTGCAGGCATTAAAGGAAGCTGGAAAACCTACATTATGATTATTCTTAGCTGTGATTACTAATTTTTTCTCAAAGTTGCCCTTAGAGGATTTTATAAGTTGTCTTATTTGCTTATTTAGGCTTAGGAGGGTGGTTTTATAGTGCTGGGACCTCCCTTTGGTATTTTAGACAACAGCTTCTTAAGCTTGTTGTATAGATTATCTATGTGAGCTGTCCACCAGGGTGGCTTGTTTTTTTCTTGAGACTCTAACTTTGGTCTTATCTGGCACAACCGAGTCTATACTTTTGTATAAGTGTTGGTACAGGACATCAGAGTATAGTTGCCAAGACCATCTCTGGGGACTGGGACTTGGAAATCGTTTATGCCAACCGCTCTGAGGGTATAATTGGCTTTGAAGTTTTTTAATCTGACTTTACCTCTGATGGGTTCTGGCGTTACTGCTACTTCAAAAGTGACTGACCTATGAACAGATTTTACTAACAAGGATTCTACACTTATGGTAGTGCAAAGGTCTCTCATGTCCAAATTCCATAGGCACTCTCACCTCACCTACACCCTTTCCTCAAATAGGAAAATAAAACTTCTACCCCTTCTCAAGAGCAACCTTACACCTGCTCCTGATGACTCTACCTTAAAAGACGGTGATATTCACCCTAACCCTGGCCCCATAAATCCTTCTCCACAAACATCCAGACCAACCTCAAATAACACCCTACTGCTAGGACATCTTAACATACGCAGTGTAAACAACAAAGTACCCTACCTACATGCTCTCCTAGATACTCATAGTTTTGACATTCTCTGTCTCTCCGAAACCTGGCTTAAGCCAGCTACCAAAGACACTGAAATTATACCCCAAGGATATAACATACTAAGGCTTGACCGTACTAAACGCAAAGGTGGTGGAGTTGCAATTCTGTTTAAAAATCACCTCAACATCTCTACCCTGTCTGCCTGTCCAACCCAGGACAGTAAAGTGGAAGCCGTCATTAGTAAACTCCAACTAAATGCTAAAAAAGCCCTTTATATCATCTGTATGTATATACCTCCTGGTAACAATATACCTATCTTAGAAAACTTTCTTAGCTGGGTCTCCATCAGCTACCCCCAGGAAACTATAATTCTCGGTGACTTTAATATAGACTGGAATACCATCAACACTAAAAATCCCACCGCTCACATCAACCTAAATGGTTTCACTCAAACCATTACCTCCACTACAAGGCTTAACAAACCAAGTAAAAAGCAAACCATTTTAGACTGGATACTAATAAATAAACTTAACATCACATATAATGTAGGTACTTTGCCTGATGACCTCAGTGATCATTGCTTAACCTTTATCACAAGAGAGAAGATTGACTTTCCTCACCTCCCTAATATTAGAAATATACGATCTACCAAACACTTTAAAACAGACCTATTTCAAAACGAACTCAGAGCTTGTAACTGGAACCCCTTAAAAATACTTCCACTTAACGAAGCAGTAGCATTCTTCAATTCTACTTTTCTTTCCATTCTGAATAAACATGCGCCCGAACGTACCATTAGAATGAGGTTAAATACAGCCCCATGGCTCTCAAATGAAACTAAAAAACTTATCCTCTCTAGAAACAAAGTCTGGGCCAAATGGAGGCACCTTAGAATAAACTCTGATTTCCTTCACTTTCGTCAACTAAGAAACTTGACCAAAAAAGCTATATTAAATGACAAAAGAAAGTTTTACTGTGAACTACAAGAAACCCATTTTAATAAACCAAAACAATTTTGGTCTTCCGTCAATAAACTCCTTTCCCCAGGTTCAGTCAAAACTCCCTCCCCACTCAATGCTGACCCAGACACCCCTGACCAAACTGCCAATGCTTTCAACTCCTTCTTTACTGAAACCATTCAATCTCTTGCAAGTCAACTGAACACTAATAACTTCTACCCTCCAAATATTTTATCAAGCTCTTCCTACAACTTCTCTCTACAACCAGTCTCTACCTCCTTCATCCATCGACTTCTCCTCAAACTGAAACCTTGTACACCCTCTGCTGACAAGCTTCCTCCCTCTTTCTGCAAAAGGCTGCCAAAGAAATTGCCTACCCAATTTCTATACTTATTAATAGAACCACCCAAGAAGGAACTATCCCTGACATCTGGAAAGTTTCTCATATTATCCCACTACACAAAGGCGGTAACTCTATCGAGTATTCTAACTTTAGGCCAATTGCACTTCTCTCACCTTTAGCAAAGATTATGGAGAAGTGTATTCATCAACAACTTGTTCAATATCTGTCCCTACACAATATCTTAGCTAACTGTCAACATGGTTTTAGACCCCACCATAGCACTACCTCTGCCCTCCTTTCCTTTGTAGATACTATCAATAGCAATCGCAATAATAACCTTCTCTCTTCTGCACTATTCATTGACCTTTCAAAAGCTTTTGACATGGTTAACCACTCTTCTTTAATTAAGATCCTGAATCCCTCTCATTTGACAAACTTTCCATAAAATGGTTTAGTTCATATCTCTGCAACAGACAACAAGCCGTTCTCTGGGATAACCACATCTCCTCCTTATTGCCCATTTCTATTGGAGTCCCTCAGGGCTCTATTCTTGGCCCACTTCTCTTCTCCCTCTTTATTAATGATCTCCACTCTGTTATCCCACAAGCCACCTGCATTCAATACGCTGACGACTCCACAATTATTTGTTCAGCAACCTCATCTTCCGACCTAATCACACTAACCCAAACTATCTTCAACACAGTAGAAACATGGTTTACTAGACGATACCTCCTCCTTAATGCTAAAAAAACTAAACTTCTTCTCTTCACCCCCACCACTCGTACCTCCCCACTACATTTTACCATCCTCTCTAACAATAATACTGTCATCTCTCCAGACTCTACAACTAAACTGCTTGGAATAACCATTGATAACAATCTCTCTTTTGATCAACACATTAACAACACTATCAAATCTGTAAACAGAAAAATGGGATCCTTATACCGGATCAAACCATTTCTCACCCCATCAGCAAGAGCCACTATCGCCCACTCTCATCTTATATCCACTCTCTTCTATGCCTCTCCTATCTTTACTAACCTCAAGAAATCTAACTTAAACAAACTAGCAACTTGCTACAATAACATTGCCCGCTTCGCCACTAGCAACCCCTTTAGAACCCATCACTGCCTTAATTTGAAACTTCTAGGCTGGCTAGAACTACAAAACTATCTTACACTGACACAACTCTCTATTGCACACAAAATTTTGTACCAACCTAATAACACTCCAATTCTTTCACAGCTTTTACCCCGTTATAACAATCTTACCTCTCTTCGCTCCTCTTCTAAACTCTTGACCAAACCTATAAAAGCTCACAACTTAGCTGGTGACTCACTATTCACTAATACCACAGGCCAAGTATGGAATTCTCTACCTAGGGATATAACACTAATCACATCCCTACCCCTCTTCAAACAACAAATCAAACTGTACTTCCAAAATCACTGGCTTTGCTCTTGTAATACTCCTGACTAACTTTTCTACACCCTCTCCTGACCTTTAACCTCTCCTGGTGCTTTATATCTAGCATGTACCTTTCCTCTCACTTCAATTCACTCGTTGTTCTGACCTATTTTTCTTACCTTTCCCATATCCTCTTGTTAGTCTCTCTTTTTCTCTCATCTCTTGACTACTATCTCATTCCTTTCCTCTCACATTACTTAATTCCTCCTCCTTCTCTTTCCATTCTTTTTTTATTATTGTAGTAGGAGGCTTATGGTATAGCCTGTATGGAATGTATTAAGTAACCCTTGAAACTGTCCTATCTCTAGTCAGGACTTTTAATGATAATGTACCTTCTTTTTGTGAATTTGATTCGCTTAGTTTATTATTAGCAATTTGTACTCATTCTTGTTTTTTACGATTGTTGTCTTACTTGTATTCTTTGTGTTTATTAAAAGTATGTTCTCACTGTTATGTTCTATGTGGAGCTTTTCTCCCCGGGCCTCTACTGAAAATGGAGATATATCCAGCTAGACTAGCCCGGTTAACAAATGTAAAATAAAAAATAAATAAAAAATGTGGGTGAAACACCAGGTCAAGTATATTTGTGCTACTTCTAAGATTTTGTACAATTTGTTACAGGGCATTTGAGTTACCAAAGTCAATGAACTTTTGTGCAAGTAAGGGTTCATGTAGGTTGCCCACTTGATGGTAGGATAGTTAAAAATCCCCATATGACAAGAGTGTTAGGTTGCATTTTGATTGACCTCTACTTCATCTGATGCTATTATTAAGATTACTGTGAATATGCTAAGCCATTGTCTCTGACTTAGGGTTCACAGGCATATGCATCACACCTCCTCCTTCATGTTCCATTGTTGAACGGTCGATTGAATGTTATCAACTGATGAGTCGTGATGTCTGCATAATTAATTCATTTCCTCAGCATGATACCTGTTAGCTTGTGTTGCCCCTTCCTGTACCAAAATCCACAGTCAATGCTATTCATCAGGCTTCACAAGTTATGCACTTGTAGCTGCTAAGATACATGAAAGGTGTCTTATCTGCATAACTTCTCTGTTTTTAAACTTAGAGAAACTCTTATAATCCTTGTCTTTATGCAGTGTTATTGCCATGGGCTGTTTGTACATTTGCAGGCTCTCCTGTACTTTGATGGTACAGCTCAGCTGTTCAAAATGCAAACTTTGCCCTTTCCACCCTTTTCTTTTTCTGAAGCCATGGCCCATCCCTCTTGTACATATGAGTTGATGTTTGTGTATACTCCTAAGTATTGTCATCACAATTGCTTTGTTGATGTTCCTGTGCAAAATGATCTCTGCTGTAACAACTAAATTTATATAATAATAAAATTTCAGCACAGTCACAGTTACACAGTGCACAACTTTCTGCTCCAGTTTTGTCAAGCAAATCTGAGTAAGATAAACACTGACAGCTATTTCTGCCCGTAAGTACACATGACATCTGCCTTGCTAAATGCACTAACCTGAGGTACTTGGTGTTCAGTGATTTCCATACGTAGTTGCAGTTACTGTGCAGTGCCACTTCCACATCTCATCCTAATGTTGAACTTCACTTTCTTTGTTTCTGTACAACTGTTTGTAGAGAGGCATACACAGATATCTTTTATTTACAATAAGCAATTTACTAAATTGAATAAGAAGTATACTCTTTATCTGAAGCTCTTCGTTTAAAAAAAGGGATTGAGACATTTTTCATGCCTTTGCACCAACTGATGCTGTTGATCTGGACAAGAGATGAAAGTGATGCTGATTTCTCATGTCTACGGCCTAACAGCTTTGCCACAATGATCAACATTATGATGATGCAGTTTTATGTAATGCAATGTGATCGTGAATTGCATTGGCAGCTGAATTTGACTTTCCAGGTGTCTAGTGATGCATGATAAAAGTGATTTGAAAACAAAGGATTAACATGAACAGGTAAAGCAGAAGTGTAATGATGAAGTGGTTATAGGGAATATATGCTGTTTGTGGGATAGTTGTGTGATGTTACAAATGGCTACTATGTGAAACTGTTTATTTTCTAAGGGTTACATAGATCCAGTGAAATTATGTCTCTCAGAACAGTTGTAGTATGGCACGATTACAGCAGGATGCCTTAATAGTTGAACGAACTGGTGATACTTGCAAGGTTCTGAGATAGGCTTATGCCATACAGACAGTTTCTGAGACGTGTGTGTTATGATGCCTTATCTCATGGTCAACCTGTAAACGACTCTTTAAAGTAATTACTAGCTGATATTATACTGATATGGCAATGCATTGATAACTTGTGTGGGAAGGGCTAATTCTGTGATGGTAAAGGTATACAGTACTAATATATGTGAGTGAATTATTGCTACTGTTGGAGTTTTCCTGTAATGATAGCATCAGGATACCATTGTCACATGATAACAAAAATGTGTGTGTTAGTGGTCTGCTGTTGAAATGTTGGAGAAAATGTAAATTTATATTTATAGAATCATAGGAAGTTACTAGGCTAATGGCCCTAGGGCCCTTACAAGCCAAGTTAGACTGCTGTTTCCACAATCAGTACCTATAGCTCCTATCCAAGAGGGACACAGGTGGAACCCTGGGTTGAATTTATACTTGCAGACCCTGCACAAAGGCTGCTGCAAAAGCTGGCTTAGCTTGCTCTTCTGGGTCTGGTATTCCTGAATGTCTAGCAAATACTATTTCAAGGTGACAAATAGTCTGCAGGAGCTTCCCTTGTGTTTTCTTTACATGCCTGTATTTTAGACCTGTCAGTCCTAACTTGACACACATCCATAATCTTGTTTAACAATCGTGTTTGTTTATCTGTTAATGCATTCCCTATGAGAGTGAAATCTGTTATTTTAGCCTTTTCCAGTAACTGATTTCTTATTTCATCTGAAGTAACTACCCTCAGCAGTTGACGTAAATCTGTCAAAGTCAGATTGTAACATTCTATTATAGTCTTTAATTCTTCTTTGAATTTTAATGAATCTTCTTTAATATTTGGAAAGTTTTTAGACATTGTATGCAAATCTGCACATATCCAAGGACAATGAACAAGTTCCCTATTGTTAGCCCCCAAAATTTCCCTGAGAGGTGCCAATAGATCCCCTACCAGAGGTTGTAATTTCTTGTGGTACTCTGTCCTGTGAGCGTGTATGGTAAGATACAGGAATGTCAAATACTAATGCCCCTGTTGGGGAAGTAGAAGCTGTCTGAGAAGGATAGGAAGAAGAACCCCCCTCGACTGCAGATGCCTGTTCAGAAGATGTAGCTTGAACAGGGGAACCAGTCTGAGATGTTACAGCATCACATGAACTGTGTCCAATGGACAGTAGACAGAAAGGTAGGGGTCTGAGAAGCAACAGAGTTTTCTACAGGAGGTACCCGTACTGGTGCATATGGCAGTGGGGGTGCAGTAGCTACTGGAGGATTATCATCCTCTTCAGAAGTTTCTGCTTTTTGTCCATCGTCAGTTTGTTACAATCCTGCTGCTAAGACAGGATAAAGAGATCCCTTTTTACTGGTCTGTACTGCCTTTTTAACCTCTTACTTGTTGCAACAATTTCTTATTAACATCCTGCAATCCTCTTAATGCTGACTCCTTTTTAAGTGCTTCACTGTACCAAGAATACAATGATGTCATTTGTTCCCCACTTATCTTGCTTTTTTTCTTCCAAACTGCCTTTCAGTGTCAGCAGTTTGGTCTTATCATAAGTTCCATGTAATGGAAATACCCCACCAGAACAATTCTTAGTAAGCTGAAATCAGTTATGCAGATATTTACAACTTTCCTTCCCATAATTAAAATACATAAAATATGCAGGTGTTCCCTTTTCAGGGATTTGATCTTGCTTACTTATCTTTGATCCAATTTTTCTTTTTATAAATCAGTAATAAAAATGTTAGGATTATCTTACAACTCCTGGATCCTGGCAGTTCCGAAAAAACAAAATAACTGTAGTAATCCACACACCATACACAGAGGGAAAGGTAGGAAGTCTGTCAGCATGCAGCAACAGAGGAGAGGTTTTGATCAGCCTTTTCCCACAGCACCCCCTTGCTTTCATCCCTGCGTGAGCTCAAAAGTTACTGCTCCAGAATTGTGGTCGGGATAACGGGGTGGATAGGTACTGTGTCCAGAACTGACCACTCTTTCGGACACTCTGAGGGTACATTCACACAATCACACTCTTAAGGCCCAGTGTGCTTTTGGGCTCATGAATTTATTTCAACAACGCATACCTCTATGTCCTATCATGCGGTAGGCTCATGAATTTGTTTAAACAGTATATAGTCTACGTCCCAATCATGCTATGGGCTCATGAACTTGTATAGTCTGTCCCAATCATGTGGTGGGCTCATCAACTTATTTTAACTTTACAGTCTACGTCCCTATCATGCGGTGGGCTCAAACTTGTATAGTCTACGTCCCAATCATACGGTGGGCTCATCAACTTGTTTTAACTTTACAGTCTACGTCCCAATCATGCAGTGGGCTCATAAACTTGTTTTAACTTTACGGTCTACGTCCCAATCATGCGGTGGGCTCATGAACTTGTTTTAACTTTATTTTTAGCTTTTAACGTTTCCTTTTCTTTCTCTCATACATTCATACATTTACAGAATAAAAACATCTCTCTTACTTCTTACCTTTCAAGCCTGAAGGTACTGCCCTCGACACAAGGTGCCTCCTTGTGTTAATTTGTCCTTTACTGTATGTGCACATACATTTACTATATTCATTTACTGTGGGGTCCTCCCACTATTACTTATATTTTACAACTATTCAGTCAAACAAAAAACACAGGCATGCACTTATACTACATACACAGTCATTTATTTGCTAAAATTTGTCTAAAAAAAAAGAAATGCAAACCAACCTTTTCCCCTTACAAAACAATTTCCCTGACAAGGCTAGTATGTTTGCACACCCTGAATAGCTGCACATCTGAATCTCTGACTATGCCATACAAAGCAGTGTGGAATTCACAGAAAATCTGTAATGGGCCCTATTCCAGAACTGCCCTGCAGCAATACCAAAGTTAAGATCCATAGAACAGCACCAAATTATTATAGTCATAAATAAATATCATTACAAATTTACCCTGTATGCCTTCAGTTAGGAACAACACTTCAGGATGTGCAAACAGACATTTTATTCTTACAGAGCTGGGAGTCAATCTTCATAGTTCTTGATAAAGCATTCTCACTTTACAGACAACCTGTAATTTTATAAATTTTCTTATCTAACCTGGTCATGCAGCGTCATTACGTTACAGTTAATTTGACAAATGAAAAACTTTGCAAATGTCCTCATCCCTTGTGATTTTCGCCTCTGACTTCACATGAACACCTTTCTATACATGATCCACCTGCTTCCAAGGGTCGTGTTAATAACTTTGGATGTTTCAAACTTGCCCTAGCCAACAATGCACTTCTAGCCTGGAGTTTTCAGGCTAATAATTTTGTAATAACTACATGCCTCACTTCATGCAACACGTACTTCTTCCTCTTTTGGCTTTTCCCAGTTAGGGGTTGCCACAGCGGTTCACCTGTCTGCTCATGATTGGCAGTGGGGTTTTACAGTGTCGAGTTGCCAGCCCAGTGCCCAACCTTCCACAGAAGGCACACATACACACGCACTCACACCTAGGGCCAATTTAGAGTGTCCAATCCATCTGCAGCATGTCTTTGGGATGAAACCGGAGCACACAGAGGAAACCCACACGACCACAGGGAGGACATGCAGACTCCGCACAGAAGGCACTCCAACTGAGGATTGAACCGGAGAACCTCTTGCTGTGAGGCGACAATGCTAAACACTGCACCACCGTGGCCACCCACTACATGCAATACGTATATTCTCTCTTATTACATACTAAAAGAATGCAGTGTAAAAGACAGCAATACTGTGGCTTATGAAGCTGTATTTTTCCCAGCCCTGCATACAAATTATATTTGCTTTTTTAACAATCATGTTATAGCATCATTAATAAACTCAGATTAATACACATTTTAATAAGCTGATCTTGTTGCATAAGAGTATGCATAAGGAAAAACAAGATAGATGACTGAAATTCTATTTATGGCAAATGTGTATATTCTTAAAATGAGTTTAATTTTTTTTTTCTTTTTTTTTTGCAGACAGAGCTCTGTCTGTCAGTGGCCAAGATGAATTGTAATGAGTGTATATTACAGGCATGTGCAAAGGAATACTTAAACTCCTTTATATCAAGGATTGAGAAAAAGCACTTTGTAACATGATTTACTGTAAAAGTGCTATTCAGATGACAGGAGTAAGAGAAATGAGGGAACACTTACTGGCACACCAGGCAGACTGCAAGCAAGTCTGATATGTATTGTCATGCAAAGCTGACTGAATAGCTAAACATTGCAGGGTTGGAAATGTGATACTCTTGCTAGCAGGGGGTTAGGATATGGGAGGAGTAACTGTAGAAGAAACTGAAACAGACCAAAGTTAAATGTCTAAAAAAGGCTGATATCTCAGCAAAGAGATGGTAGTTTGGGAAGCCTTTTTTACAGAATGTGCAACACATCAGCAGCAAACACATTTGTAAGAGGCACTGCATGACAGTGAATTATATGTTTACTGAGGCCTCTGAAAAATAGCTTCTCATCTCTGCTTTTCCATTTCTTTCGATATATTTTTTTGATCTTTTTTCTTTTTTTCTGCTGCTGTTGTCTGCGTCCGTCTCTCTCTCTCTCTCTCTCTCGCTCTCTCTCTCTCTCCCCCTCCGTACTTGCAATGAAATGATTGCATGTGTAGACAGCAAGTACAGCCTGCTTTTATAGGTATCTGCACATGTGCATGTGATGGCCTCTGCACCAATTGGTGGCCACCATTTGGCAATTGCATGCAGCCTGCTGTGTGGTACTTGCAGTACACACTGTCATAGCAATCCAATGCTATAAATTGCTAAGTCAGGTAGGCATAGCCCTTTCAGCTTTCCAAAGTGGGGACCATGCTTGTTTGCTGTGGACACCATTGTGTAAATCAGAAGGTTGGTATACTTCTTATAACTGATGCTAGGGTTGTAGCCAGTGATTTGAATGTTGTACTCAGACATGAATGTTGCCACTTCCAGTACACAGTTGACAGTGTAGAGTTGTACTCACCCCTACAAATGCTAACTCAAGATACATGGGAGTATGTAGTTTCTTTTCTACTTATACAATTAGCTGCCATACATACGTAGTTATTGAGATGTTTTCATTTGGCACATGAACTGTTTGGGAACTGCTATACTGTGGATATTACTGTACTCACTTCTGCACAGTTTGTGCTTTTTCTTTTGTTGACATTATCACAGGATGCTCATGAAAACTGGACAATTCCAGTACTGAGGATGCCTACCTACATCCTTGCTGGACCTTGAACACACAGGTATTTTGTACATTTGGGTGGGGATTGTCCTGCTATGATACTGTGCGGGGGTTGTAAAGTGCTGCTGTAACATTATTTACTGCTACAATGTCTGGTTCTGTTATCACAGTCATGTAGTGCAATTCCACAGCAACTGCTGGTAAAGTTCCACAGAACAGGTTTTGTGTTAAGGCATTCCTATCTTTCCTTTACATTCACTCATTCTGATGCATGATATATATATTTCAGCAACAACCTGCTGTATATCTACTGTGGCTTAGTGGTACTTCATGCAGTCTAGTGTGTCCAGGGTCTGGGGTTCGAGACTGACAGTGGTGTTTTATTTTGCTGCTGAGCAGAACAAGGGCCCTCACATGCAGGGTGATTAAGGCACTTTTAAGCAGTTGTAAGTCGGTTTGCATGGGTTTGCGTGACACTTAGCAATACTTAGCTAAGCACACACTCGCGCAAACCCACTGACTGCTGCTTAAAAGTGCTTACTCCCACTAACCCCTGTGCTCATTGCTTTGAAAGAAAAGAAAATGAGGAGATAGGAAAGTGGTGAAAAAGGGGCACAAAGAGGGAAAGACAGTAGGATAAACAGCTTGGGATGTGCAGGATAGGTGTAGGGAAGGTCCATAGCTGCCCATTTCTTTAACAGCAACAGCTGTGCATATACTAGTAATTTGGAGGGAAATTTGAAACCTTCCACCCCTGAGAGAGGGGTGAGGATAACGAAGTATGTTGTACTGCCAATTAAATTTCAGTTTGTGTCCAGCGGACATGTGTGTAAAATGGGCAGCTATGTATGGGGTGTAATTTTTTTGTGGGAGCAGATTGCCCATTTTTTTTTTCAGGTGAGAGTGGAATGTGAGGTAAGGGAAGTAGGTATATTTTGGGAGGTAGGTTGGGGAGGTAAACAGACAAGACAAATAAGATGCATACAGGGGCGGAATATGACACATGGGGTGGGTGAACATCATTGACGGGGAAGGATGTTTGGAAATCGCAAAGCCCATGAGCCCACAGATGGCAACAGTGGAAGTGAGATCCCCACCCATGGGCAGTCACCACTGCACCTTCACAGCCCGGAGGGTGGCTGTGCTGGGGGCTGCATAGGAGGGGCAGGCTCACCCGTGAGTCGCGCCACTCTTGCCTTGAGCTGGCATAGAGGATCAGCGACTGAACGCTCTATCTCCCTATGCACCATAGCCTGGACCATTTGGAGGGTGATAGGTGACCCTCCTCTGGCCATGCTTGCAGGGGGGACAAGCCCCATCCCCTGTAGCGCTTCCACCCGAAGGTGGCACAGGGCCAACGGAGGAGGAGGTCCCAGGCTGGGCACCGGACCTGCTGGTGCCAGGTGCCATCGCCAGCTGAGGTGGGACAGGTGGGTCTGCTGGGACTGGCCTTCCCATACGTTCTATGTTTAGCAGGGTTTAATGACAATATGGGTTGGTAAAATCCAACAGCATTCCAAATTAGTTGTAACAGCATGCAGTAATATTCCCATCAACCCAACACACCAGAGTTCCAGCAGTTGAACAGCAAGCATAACATGCATATATAGAACAACAGTGGACATTCCAACAGCATGCATGATTGACTGGTGGCAACAGGCCACCAAGATTGTGGTGTTTGAATAGGGCACATGTATCAAAGTAAATGCAGATATTTATAAACCAATAGGACATATGTCCCAACAAATGTTTTGATTACACATACCCATTGAGGTGTGGAATTGCAGTAGGGTGTAAAAAGATACCTCCATTAACAACTTATATGTACTTATAATTTACACTACATTCCTATTGACTGCAGGTATATATCCTCTACATGTATTATTACACTAGGCAATGTCCATTACGTTGTGAAATGGATTTTGCTAGTTCCTTATATACCTGACCTGTCTCTGACATACAAACTGTCCAGGATGTTACTGCTATGTATTTATATATTTTATTTATATTTATATGTCTATATATCTGGATGTGTTCAGGTGACATTATCAGTTATATTTGAACAGCCCCCTACATTTCTAGCAGCACACTGACATTTCTGGTGAACACAATAACAAGCTGCTCATGTGCCAGATTTACCTATACATGCCAGCCATGAAACAACAGTTGAGGACTGTATATATGCTTAACAGATACTGGCACTCCCTTCATCCACTTTCTATGGGCTTACCCAAGTGTGGGTTGACAGCGCTTAATACAACACTACTATTTCTATACTGCAAGAGTACAACAACATTTCGAAGAAAGTGACATGGACATACTCCAGGAGTTATACCTTTATTAATTACATTACACACTTTTCTAGTGTCTCTCTCATTTATTTGATATTACAGTGCATGCAGACGACTTATTATAGATGTATTATACCTTAATTTATGGTTTATGACACACTTTTCCAGGCTCTCACACTTATTTTATATAACAATACATGCAGAGAAATAATTCAGGACTTATTATACCTTTATTAATGGGTTACAACACTCTTTTTCAGGCTCTCTCACTTATTTTACATAACAGTACATGCAGAGAGGTTATTCAAGCCTTATTATACCTTTATTATTGGGCTACGACACTTTTTGTCAGGCTCTCTCACTTATTTTATATAACAATACATGCAGAATAATTACTAACCTGCCTGGTGGCGCAGCCTTACTAGCCTATCTGCAGCTGTGAAGTAAATGAAGTGATATTGAGACATATACCTATCCATACTATCGACTACAATAGCAATTCTTACATACTTCATTCCATGGCTACCTACACAGTAGTGGGGCATTTTCCATCCCAAAGGCCTCCTTTATCCATTGGCTCAGTTGGTGCTTGCATCTCTTCAGGTCCGCATGGAGGTGTCTGACCTGCGCACCAGTCCGAGGGACACCTGTGGCACTGGTGAGTTCATGTGCGAGACGGTTCCAGGCTTCCACTTTGTATTCCATGCCCTGGAACTGGCCCTGCAGGAGTCTGGCATAATGATGATGGACGAGGAGCCAAACCATCACTTTTGACTCCTCAATGCCCCACCGTTGTGCTTGAAAGCGAGAGCCCTCTCCAACACCAGCCATTGCTGCTTGCAGATGGGAGCTACAACCTGTTATGGCAAGTATTCCCGCCTATGGAGCTTAAATATGCCTCATTTCCCGCACTTATTTGTGATTGGCCAGATTTGAAAATTCTCAGCTGAGAGCACACCTGCTTAGCACTGGGTAAAGTTTGATTAATATGTATATGTGTGTTGACAGTCCATGAACATCAAATGCTGTCATGGCTTAGTGATTCAATACTGTGATTATGGTGCACACTATCCCGGGTTCGAGGCCTGTCATTGCTTTTTATTTTACTACTGGCCTGACCGGCTAGGAGGTGTGGCTATGTTTAGCCAACTTTGCTCAACTTTGCCCAACGTTGCACTATGTTTACCAACGTTGCCCGATGTTGCGTTAGTTAGCCCGGTGCACAGCTACGCGGAAATGTATTTAGTTTGCGCTTGTTGGCGCGATGCACAGCTCCGCGCAAAGCTATTGTGCTAGTTAAAGCACTGCTTAGCTATGAGCAATTATACTTATATATGCTTAATACTGGTAAACTTTGCTTAGCAGTGCTTCACACTGCTTAAGATACATTAAAACTCCACTCAAAAAACAGCAGTTAACGGATAGAACCACTCGACACCCCAGAGACCAGTCCACGACACCAGGAATTACTGTACAGCCTTTTATTAATCCAAAACGCCAAACACTCCAAAATATATGAATCTTTGGGGCAGCCTCTCTCCCAAAACATTTTTTCCAGTAAATCACATTCATTAATCAATTAATAATTCAATTAATTAGTCCTTAACTCCATGTATAAAGAATGTTGGACAATGTATAGGAGATTTTTGGACGATATAGTTATCCTCTGGACTGCTGGGAGAGATAGACTACCTGAATTTATAGATTATTTAAATTCAACCACTAGTTTTTAAGCTTTACGCATCATGTGTCAGAGTATAGTTTAATATATCTGGATGTTGAATTTTATAAGGGGGAAGGACATTATGAATCTAAAGTATATAGGAAGCCCACGTATTGTAATTCCTTCCTACACTTCACTAGTGCCCACCCTAAACATTGTAAAAAAAGCATTGTCAAGGGACAATTTGTCAGGGGTAGCCGCATGACAAGTTTGGAACAGGATTTTAAAAATGAATGTGATTTACTGGAAAAAATGTTTTGGGAGAGAGGCTACCCCAAAGATTTTGTTGAGCAAATAAAAATGGAAGTGAATGAAGGAAGAAAAGATAGATTTCAACCAATATACAAAGGACGAGAAAATGGAGCTACAACTAATCCCATTATAAGCACAGGACAAATAAGTGCTAATAGCAATAGATCTGAAAGTTATTCTCAGGCATTAGTACTAGAATATAATAGTATAAATAGTGGAATAAGTAAGATATTCCTTAAGGAATGGGAGAAGTTTGTGGCTTTTTCTGATATAGAAAGTATAGCTAACATTCCTAAGAAAATAATTTATAGGAATGCAAGAAACATGGGTAATATTTTGGAGAGTAGGAAGGTGGTTTCTAATAGAAATAACAATAAGAAGGGTACTTATAAGTGTGGGCGCTGTGCCCAATGTAGTTATGTATCCAATGGGGAGGGGTACTATATTCAAAGTAGAAATAAAAAGGTATATAGTCCGGAATATTTTAATTGTAATACACAGGGCATAGTATATCTTGCCTATTGTGAAAAATGTGGTTCTTTTTATGTTGGTAAATCCGAAAGAGCTTTAAAAAAACGAATTTACGAACATATATATGAAATTTCTGTAAAGAAAGAGAGCAATGCTCTATATAAGCACAGTAAAACGTGCAAGGAATACAAATTTAAGTTTTTGATTATAGAACATATACCAATGGATATTAGGGGGGGCCCCTGGGAGACCAGGATTGACTATAGAGAACTATGGTGGCAAGTGGCATTGAATGCTGATAAATATCCAGGGTTAAATGACAACATTACTATATTACCCTTATTAAAATTAAGAGCAGCCAAATTGTAGGAAAATATATACCTACTTTTGCCACCAGAGGTCCCCATTATAACTCCCCATAGATTCAGACTACACATTCATTATGAATTTATAATGTCCTTATAATATCATATTAAAAAACTTTTATTTTAACATATGTTTCCATTTTATACACATGTATTATATTGTTCAGTAATATATTTATTGAGAATATTTATGTGTACATATTTATTAATATATTTATTAAAATATGTTATATTTTAAGTATTTATACATATATATTTTTAATTTTTAATTTTTACAATTTTATTCCATGTGGAACATACATTTGATGAAAGAAGTATGATTGGGGTGTATGGAATACTAATATTTTGAGTGTTGTGAATTTTTGTTTTAAATATTGATTGGATGTAATTAGGGAATTAATTATCACCTTAAGTAGGATTATAAATAGGCACAACAATGGATGCATTGGATTATCTGATGAAGTCAACGTGTAACGAAAACGCAGTGTGTGATTTTACAAAAGAGTTCATATATTTTGGAGTGTTTGGCGTTTTGGATTAATAAAAGGCTGTACAGTAATTCCTGGTGTCGTGGACTGGTCTCTGGGGTGGCGAGTGGTTCTATCCGTTAACTGCTGTTTTTTGAGTGGAGTTTTGAGTTTCTTTGGCAGTTCCTTTATTTGTTTGTTGCTTAAGATACATTACTTATGTATTTATCAGTATGCATGACCATTTCACCTTATAAAAAATATCGTTCACTACTACATAGGCCATTTCAATGCATTTTACTAATATTTAAAAGGTAAATGTCAGGAATTATTTTTATGCACAGATTTACTACAGAAAATGGGAAGGGGAGTGGTGGGTCTCGAACCGGGAATGCCTCCTCTTTGTGCGAAGGCTCTACCACTACGCTATTCCTATTTGGCTTAATTTGCATATAAGTAGTTTATTATCCTCTTTGATGTCTGAACTGCTATTCATTATATCACAACTCCAACATTTGGCATGCACCTTTGGAAATGTTTTTTCAGGGTTTGCTTAGGGTATAAAAATACCCATGCAAACATTTCCAAGTAAAAATCCTGAATCTTCTTGACTTTGCATATTTGGGAGCCATACATATGTCCTCTCACTGTTTCCTTGTAAATTTATTATAACAAGTGAGAAGGTCACTGAAATACCAATCAGTAAAAACAAAATAAAAACTCCCACAAAGCTAGAACTTCCACTGAGTGACCTCCCAAACCTCTTGTATCAGAGGCACATGGGATATATGCAAATGATCCTTATGAACATCAGGTGTTTCAGCTAATTGGCACTTCTAAATGCCTATGACTTGTTTCATCGTTTTAATGGACAATTTCAGGGCAATAAACCAAACCCCACTAGTTGTGGATATGCCTGTTTCGGCCTTATGAACTCATCAGTACAGCACAAGCAGAGTGTTTCACTAAGCATTAGAAACACAAGGCTGTTATACCCAACTGATGTCCATTATCATTAGGGTCACTACAAAAATATCCCAAACAACAAATTAAAATGATGAGTGAGAAGGTCACTGAAAAAACAATCAGTAAAAACAAAATGAAAACTCTAGCAAAGCTAGAACTTCTACTGAGTGACCTCCCAAACCTCTTGTGTCAGAGGCACATGGGATATATGCAAAGATCCTTATGAACATCAGGTGTTTCAGCTAATTGGCAATTCTGAATGCCCATGACTTGTTTCATCATTTTAATGGACAATGGGAGGTCACTCAGTGAAAGTTCTAGCTTTGCTGGAGTTTTCATTTTGTTTTTACTGATTGTGAATTTATTATCCAATCTCTATTCCCAATCTTTTCTAACCTCCTCTGATAGATTCCTATCGTTAATATGCAGTATTGTATATGCCTATTTAAACTTTTTTTAACATCAGCTTATGTTTTAGAATAAACTAAAATGCTACCAAAGCCAGTCTTTTACTTACAATTCCCCTATCCCTTTCTCTTTGCCTATAATCTGATTTCAATCCATGACAGGGAAAGTAGCCTCTAGCCAATGCAAATGTCTTATTATGTAACCCTTCCCTCTGTTGTTATTTACTCCCATTACCTTCATTCCTTTGCCAGTCTTCTCCAACAAATTGCAGCCCCCTCTTGCTATTCTGTGTACCCCTAATTGCAGGCATCCTTATCAACAGAGTCTCCTTTCTCTAGTTTCATGCTTGCTTAGTTCTTAGAATACTTTTTGCTATTTTATGACTATACTATTCTGTATGGCTGCTGTTATTCTCCTTAAGGATGTGCATCCAAAACCACATTCTCTCCTTATTTCTTGAAATTTCCCATTTTTTCAACATGCCTTCTCACTTTGTATTATAGCTTTCTTGTGTTATGTATATGAGCCTTAACTACTTAGCTCTAAAATATCCCTTCAAATCAGGTCATTCCAAACCACCTCATTCTATTTGAAGGATCAACTTACCACATTTGACTCTTGTCCTCATCCCCTCCCAGATAAAATCTTTCACCTTTTTTTATTAATTATTGTCCACAACTTTTCCCGTTGATAAAATGCATCTGACCTGTATATAAAATTAAAGGGATTAAAAACATTTCCACTGCTTCTGTCTTGATATCCACAAACAGGAGCCTCCAGATTCTCAGTTTTTCTGTTATCTTTCATTTAGTCTCTTTCCACATATCACCAGTTGTTGTAACACAATAAATTTTAACTCATACTCCTAAATACTTCATTTTATCATGTCCCCATAAATTTGGGCATTCCTGAACCAATTCCTGTGTGGATACATAATTTACATTTTTAACCTTTAATTTTATATCCTAGAAAGATGTGAAACTGTCTCAGAATGTTCCACAACACTGAGATGCCCTTTCTTGGTTTGATCTGGTACAAAATAATATCACCTTCAAATAAAATAATCTTTTTTTGACTACTTAACCAATTATATCCTTCCTTTTTTTAGCAAGGGCTCTAAATATAATGCAGATAATAAAAGGGAAAGAGGACACTCCTGCCTGGCTCCTTTATTTTGACACAATTTATCAGGGAGGAATGCTCCCACTTTAATTGTTGCCTCAGAGCCCAAATATATCCTCCTAATTAGCCATATTATTATATCAGTTAATGCAAATGCTTCCATTGCTCTACATAGAAAAAAAAAACAGTTTACTCTAACAAATGCTTTCTCTGCATCAGCACCCACCAACAACAGTGGCATTTTTTGCATTCTGCTTCCTTCCAGATCATTATTGTCCTATTAATTTAAATATTTGCCTACCCTCCACAAAACCACACTGATCCATATATAGCAATTTGGCAACACTTTTGCCATTCTTTTAGCTATTAAAAATATAAACACTTTACAATCATTACTTAAAATTGAAATTGTCTTATATGAAGCTTTGTCTGATGGGTCTTTACTATGTTTAGGTATTGCAGCTAGACAGTATTGCAGCTAACACGCCTTTCTTCCAGGATGTTGTACTTCCCCTCCTTTTAAAATACTGTTAAACAAAGCCATCCAGATCTTTATCACTTTCTTTCCTTCCTTCTAGCTTCCAACTTCTACAGGAATACCATCTATTCCTGGTGACTTTCCTGCAGAATGCTTATATGTCACCATTTTAATCTCATCTCTACTATCTTAACTGTTAATTGTTGAGGCTCATATACCACTAACCTTGGAATACTGAACAAGTAAAAAAACAGTCCAACAACGGCAGCCGAGGTCAACTAAAATTTTAATAAAATAACACCGAAATGGTGCTTGAGCAGCATCTAACCTTGGAATATCTAAGTCTTCCATAAACATTTCCATTCCTGCTCTTTCTTGATTTCCACATTGCTCTGCTTTATACATTTTTTTATAAAATTTCTGAAATATCTCTAATACTTCTGTAGGATCACTTATTTTTCTTGCTGTAGATTCCCCCAATTTGGCAATAACCCTTTCTACTTTTTTGTTGCCTTAGCCATGGTGGTAAACATTTTTTTGGTCTGGAATTATTACCAAAAAAGTATTTGCTTAACAGCAATCTTTCTAAACTCATGAATAATATCCATGTACTCCATTATTTTTTCTTTAGCACTCTGCAGTTGCACCTCTTCTTCTGTGAGATTCCTATTATTCTGCAATACTTTATCCTTTGTCAGCCCCTCTAAATATTTTTATACTTAATCATTATCTCTTTATTTCTACCCTATTTTTAAATTTTAGTTATTTTAGTTATAACTTCTGAAGTAATTTATACCTTCACTAATAACTCTCTAATAATTTTTCACTACCTTCTTCTTTTTCTTTCGGCTGTTCCCATTAGGGGGTCGCCACAGCGGATCATCTTTTTCTATTTCTTTCTGTCCTCTGCATCTTGCTGTGTCACACCAACCACCTGCATGGCCTCTCTCACCACATCCATAAACCTTATCTTAGGCCTTCCTCTTTTCCTCTTACCTGGCAGCTTCATCCTCAGCATCCTTTCCCCAATATACCCAGCATCCCTCCTCAGCACATGTCCAAACTAATGCATTTAAATTCCTCTCTTTTGAACAGTTAGGTGGGGAAGCACCAGTGCCTCATTGTACTTCATTTCCCTGCATCTTTATCCCAGTTGTCATTGGCTCATGATCTGAAATAGTTATTGAATGCATACTGAAGCTTTCAATTAAATGCGCAAGTTCCTGTGAAAATATAAGTTCTGTCTAGTCTAACCCAGTTTTTGTACCTTGGGGAATAATATGTAAATTCTCTCTGAATGGCCCTAGGGCCAATAGCCTAGTACCTACCTATGAACCTATGAATTCTTACTACTGAAGTCGCATGTTCCATACCAAATATTTTCATAAATTTATTCAGAAATCTACCCTGTTTTGTTATATTTCCCTTCTAGGACCCCCCCAGATACATTTTCACTGTTACAAATCAAGCTCTAGTCCCCACCTATAAGTAAAATTCCCTGTTAACAGCTAATTATTTCTATCAAAATTTTCTTAAGTTCCATAATAGCAGTTTTAGGTGAAATATAAGTACATGCCAGCATAATCCTCCTCCCTTATCAGTAGCCCCTTACTACCACAAATCTATCATTACTCTGTTTTTTCCTATTCTTTCACTATTGGCGCTTTTACAGCAATTAGTTTAATTACTCCTCTTTTCCTTTATCAGTGATATTCTGTTGAATATCCATCCTGAAATCCTTTCTTTATCAAATTCAAATGCTCACTTCTTTCCAAACGAGTCTACTGTAGCATTACTATCTGCACTCTGCATTTCTTCAGTGATTGTTGTATGTGATAAACATATTAAACTGTTAAATGAGAAGAAAGGCTGCACAAAAGCAAGTTTAAGTTAACATGCTGTAATCCTGGGTTGCTGGGATGGGGTGTAAACATGCAGTGGTTATATTATAATTACAGTTGAGATGTTTTTTTTTAGTTTTGTAAAGATGAATGTCTTGATGAATGCCCTTTTACTGTAAAAAAACAAAAATTTTCTGTAAGCATGTAGGATAGAAAAATAAGACAAAATGATGAAAGCCACGAGAATAGCTAAGTTTTTTTCATATGTAATGATATTAGTTTTTTCCTTTACCAAATGTTCAATGGGTTTTAAGAAGTCTGCAGTTGAAAGCAGCTGTACATTCTGTTCCAATTGAAATTGAATAAGATTCCTTCATGCATATGCAGAATTGTTGGCTGTTTATTCTCACTGCTGACTATGTTTCTATGGCTATGAGTTGTCTGCAGGTGCAAGTAATTAATCTTGAGAGTTCTGGGCATTCTTTGCTGAGAGAAATGAAAAATTTAATGGTACAAGGGCAAGCAGTTCAGGAAAAAAATAAAGGTTTGAAAATACTGGAAATGAATAAGAGATAGCAGCATCTCTGGCAGTCTTAATACTGTAATACATTTAATAGAATAGCATATAATTTAGTTTTATTTAAATACAGCAGGTGCACATTTTTAAGACTGAAAGTTGATGTTTTATGAAAGCATATAATTTGTTGTTCACATCTGGGATAAGAATGGAGATAAGAAAAGAACAGACACTTAGTGTAAGTGGGAACACAGGTTGTAATATGTGTTTTATTATGAGTAACCTCAATTTTAGGATAGATAGGTGCCTGTTAGTGTAACTGTCAATTTGGAACAATTGGTCCTATATTGGAGGTTTAAACTTCATTTTTTGAAGATGTACATAGTTTTGTGTGTTTTTTTAGTTAACAGGTTATAGCAGTATTCTGAAAATGTATTTAGTTTTTAGAAAACTAGAAATGGAGAAATATAGGGGTTGGGGTATGAAAAATGACTAAAGGCAATTAGCTTTAGACAACAGAAGGAAGGATAGAGAGCGGCATACATTTTAGACATATCAGACTGCCATCTGACTAGTGGGAGTAATGGAGCTAAACAGGAAATACAAGTCAGACAGAAGGCAACTAGAGCTGAAGGGAGCCTAAACAATGCTGACTTAAGGAAATGCTGTTTAAGAAAGAATATGGAAGGCCCTGAAATATATTACCAGAAGTAGTTATAATGTGGAGATTATTGGAAAGATCCAAGAATGCATCAGACAGCTGGATGAAGGATAAAGAGGAGATTATTGGAAAGATCCAAGAATGCATCAGACAGCTGGATGAAGGATAAAGAAGTAGTAAGGGAATGGTAGAAGGATAAAAGCACTGTAACATATGGGCAGAGTTGATACACCATCATTCTTTCTTCATCATTATCTTCATACATTCTTAACTTACTCTTCCTTTGAGCCATCAAGCCAAATGAATTGTCGATATTTTGTTTCTCTTTGAAGGCCAATCCAGGCTTTTATAACACTCCGTTTCTTTGCAATGAATGCCTAAAAAATAAATAACATTCAGTACTGAACATTTCAAATATTCTTTTCTACAGTACTATAATTATCAATTTTCATATCTTCTCAGTTTTTTAGAATAAAATATAAATATTCATCTTTTTGTAAGGAGTAATAGCAATTGTATGTTAAGCTGTGTCTGTTATGAGTGCAGCCATAAAATCTACCTGAATGCTTCATCACACCTGTTCAGCTGCCTTTCCAGTACCCAGACTTATTTATTTATTTATTTTACATTTGTTTACCAAAAATATCTGACTGGGCCAAAGACCCATTTTCAGCGGACACCCAAGAAGAAAAACAACAAACAGAGAATTGCAAAAGACAATATCTAACAATAAACAGTACTAATAAAAAAATAAATAATTTAACACAGGAAGCAAAACAATCTATGCAAGTATATGTAAGGTGAAGGTGCAGTGCTTGCATAGACATTAATGGTAAAAGGAAAAAAAAAAACAATACCTGCAAAGAAAATAAGGGAACCTTAGATAACAGGAGAGACATATAAAAGGGAGGCAGACATTAATAGACAGCTGGAGGATGTGAGGGTGAAAAGAAGAAAAGCTGAGTAGAAAGATAAAGATAAAAAGTGTCTGGGTACTACTGAATAATGACATAGTATTTTGGGGATGCACAAGGTTGCATAATAAAACAATGGAAGAAAGGGAAAAACAAGACTTATAAAAACACATAACCTTTCATACTGAGGCAGTAGAGGGTGGAAAAATGAATAAAGGTGTTGATATTAAACAAAAATGAGACGCTTAGATAAGAATACTGGAGAAGGGACAATCTCTTCAGCCTGGCTTAAAGCAGTACCACAACCAGTTGTTGAGTTGTTCCTTTAGTAGTTTAAATTTTGAAGTATTGGTGTTAAGTATTGTATTATATGAGATAAGGAACTCCATGATTTAGATACTTGGTCAGAGAAAAGGGAATCTCCAAAGCTGCTGTTAGATTTGTTTACTTTTAGTGGTATTTTGTTGGAGGATCTTAATGATATAGAGCTGGAATAGGGTTGTACAAGGTGTTTTAGAGCAGGACAGTTATTTGGGTGGTGGAAGATTGGATGAGTGAAAGCTAATTCATTGTAGGTGAGAAGATTAGAAAGTTCTAGCCATTTTAGTTGGTGAAATGAGGTGCAATGATGTCACCTGTATGGGAGATTTGAGGTGAATCTTGCTATTTTGTTATAACAGGACTCTAATTTGTATAATTAATTTTTCTGAGGTTTGTGAGTATAGGAGAAGTATATAGTAGGGTGGAAAGTAGATGAGTTCTGGATATTGCACATCTGGTCTCAGTCTCCAGAGCCATGGACAAGGGTAAGGTGGTCCACACAGCCTATCTAGACCTTGCCAAGGCCTTTGACACCATCACCCACTCTGGAATCATAGATAAACTTACTAAGTTGGGTATTAATCCCTATGTCACCCAATGGGTTGCTAAATGGCTTACTGATAGAACCCACACTGTAAAAGTAGCCGACTCCAAATCCAGCTCCAGACAAGTGACAAGTGGAGTACCTCAGGATTCAGTCCTGGGGCCGCTCTTGTTTGGCATCTACTTCTCTGAAGTACAGGTCAACACTAAGGGACTCTGGCTAACAAAGTTTGCAGATGACTGCAAACTGGGAGCCATTATTGAATCCCCAAATGATGTGGATACTCTACAAAAGGGCCTTACAGAAACAGATGCTTGGTGCCAGAGCCATGGGCTCAAGCTCAATGCCAAGAAATGTATTGTTATCCCCTTTGGGAAAAAACATGTATCCATTAATTACCATATAGGTGGCAGTACACTAAACACAGAAAGTGTGATAAGAGACTTAGGGACACAGGTGGACAGTGGTCTCACCTTCGATAACCACATCGCCACAACAGTCAGGAAATCCTTCTATGTGGCACACCTCATCACGAAGGGCTTTTCATCCAGAAAAAAGGAGGTCATTGTCCCACTGTACTCATCCCTCATTAGACCCATTATAGAATACAACGCCCCATTTGGTATGTACCTCTCAAGACATCTGCAACAACTGGAAAGGCCTCAGAAATACCTCACTAAAAGAATCACAGGCCTAAAGCAGATGCCCCACGCTGACCGCCTTAAAAACTCCAGCTATACTCTGTCGCATATCGCCTACTCAGAGGCGATCTCTGCTTAACATACAAGGCCATGTCAAACCCAGAGCTGTTGGACATGCTACACTTAAAGAAATCCCAATCCCTCAGAGCTACACGCTCCAGGGATCTAAACCTTGTCATCACAATAAACAAAACATGCTGGAGGGATAGGTTCCTGACCCAGAGACTCCCCAGACTCTGGAATAGATTGCCCATACATGTCAAGCAGAGTGCCTCTTTGGACCTCTTCAAGAGGAACCTTGACGATTGGATGGGAGAAAGGAAATTCACCCCGGGGATCACGTCAGTCGCCCTGCTAGACAGGGGTCCAGGAAAGTAAATAATGTGGGAAGAAATAGCCAGGGAATTGTTATGGCTAGGCTTGTAAGGCCCTAGGACTGATAGCCTAGTACCAACCTATGAACCTATGAACCTGGTGGGGTCAGTTAGGAAATGTTTGATCCTACAGAGTGAGCCTAGCTTGAAGTGCTTGTCAAATCTAAGGTTGTTGCTGATGGTCACTCAGAGGAGCTTAATATGTTCTACTAGCTCTATTATAGTTTTATTGGAGGAAAGGATGGTTAATGGTAGGTGGTAGTCATCCACTTTATTGCTAGTAAAGAGCATGAGCTTTGTTTTATTTGGATCAAGAACAAGTTGGGAGTCATAATTTTCAATATCAGTGAAGGCTTTCTGGGTTGTTTGAAGAAGGGAAGATACGGAGGGTGCTGTGCAAATAAGAAAGAAAGTGTTAGCATATTGAACTATTGTTGCATGTTGAGTGGCTGTGCAGAGTTTATTTGTGACAATGGTGAAAAGTAGTAGGCCGAGTATTGAGCCTTGGGGTACACTGATAGAGACAGGTAGAAGGGCAGAGAGTTCATTATTCTATTTGACTGACTGTTGGTGGCCTGATAAACAGCTGAGGAACCAGGAGAGGGTGGACTGGGATAGGTTTAATGAAGTTAGTTTGTTGATAAGTTTCTTGTGGGAGACAGTTTCAAAAGCTTTGGACATGTCAAGAAAGACAGAGGAGACATAGAGGCCATTGTTTCTAAGCTGGTTTGTTTGAATTAGTAAAGCTAACAAAAGCTGTGGTGGTGCTAAACGACCTAAAACCCTGTTGGGATGAAGATAGAAGGCTGTTATCTAGCAGATATTGGAAAAGTTGTATATGGACACATTATTTCAAGAATCTTTGCAAAGGGAGAAAATAGCTATTGGCCTATAGTTATTGAGTTTGGTGGATGTGCCGCCTTTGTGATGTGGGGCGATATGATAGATTTTTCCAAATTTTGTGGATGTATTGTTCAGTAATGGACCAGTTGATTAGGATAGAAATTGGGATAGAGATCACATCTGATGCAATTTTGAGAAAGTCATTGGGAAGTTGGTCTGCAGCGAGGAATGAGGGTTTGAGTTTAGAGAGAAGTTTCTGTATTGTGCTGGTTTGTATAGGTTTAACTGATGAGGACTTAAGTTCATAGGTTCATAGGTAGGTACTAGGCTATCGGTCCTGGGGCCTATTCAAGCCCAGCCAAAAAGGTACCCTGGCTTTTGCCACCCAAGAAAATTATTTTCCTGTGCCACTGTCAAGCAGAGCCACAGAGGTGATCCCCGGGGTGAATTTCCTATTTCCTATCCAATCATCAAGATTTTTCTTGAAGAGTGCTAATGAGGAGCTTTGTTTGATATAGATAGGTAGTTTATTCTAGAGTATGGGAAGTCTCTGGAACAGGAATCTATCCTTCCGGCATGTTCTGTTTATTGTGGTGACAAGGTTTAGGTCCCTAGAGCATGTAGCTCAGAGGGATTGGGATTTCTTTAAGTGGAGCATGTCCAACAGCTCTGGGTTTGACATAGCTTTGTATGTTAGGCAGAGATCACCTCTGAGTAGGCGATATGTGACGGAGTAAAGCTGGAGTTTTTTAAGACTGTCTGCATAGGGCATCTGTTTGAGGCCAGTAATCCTCTTTGTGAGGTATTTCTGTGGCCTTTCCAGTTGTTGTAGATGTCTTGTGAGGTACATACCAAAAGGGGCGTTGTACTCTATAATGGTTCTAATGAGTGATGAGTAGAGGGGGACAATGACCTCTTTTTTTCTGGATGAGAAACCTTTTATGATGAGGTGTGCCACATAGAAGGATTTCCTGACTACTGTGGCGATGTGATTATCAAAGGGGAGACTACTGTCCACCTGTGTCCCAAGGTCTCTTACCACACTTTCGGTGTTAAGTATACTACCGCCTATGTTGTAGTTCATGGGTACAGAGTTTTTACCAAAGGGGATGACAGTGCACTTTTTGGCATTGAGCTTGAGGCCATGGCTTTGACGACAGATAAGAGATAGATCCTGGCATCACTATCCAAACTCCAAAAATGAATTGCCACTTCTCAATTATCGGCAACTGCGTAATCTAGCCAATAAACAAATCAAACATGTCAACGTTTACTATCTGTAGTCTGGGTAGGTAATGATAGAGGGTTGCTTCTGTCATTACTTACAAATGATAAGATAGAGTTGATAAAGTCCATGTTGAACTGTGAGGCAAACTGTCAGCGATGTTAGTAGAGGTTGGAGTCAGGGTAGAATATGGCCAGGTTTAAGAAGACAGTTGATTGTTTGCCATGATTTCTGGGGGTTATTTTGATACTTATATTGAAATGTATTATAGTAAACGTTGTCATGTTTGATTTGTTTATTGGCTATTTTACGCAGTTGCCAATAATTGAGAAGTGGCAATTCATTTTTGGAGTTTGGATAGTGATGTCAGGATCTATCTCTTAGTTTAAGGAGCTTTTTGGTTTCATTTGTGAGCCATGGAATAGGTTTGGATTTGATGCAAATTTTTCTTAGGGGGGCTAGCTTATTTAGGATATCAATAAATTTGTTGAAGAGGTGACCAGTCACATTTTTGCAAAAGTGTTTTAAATACTTCTGGTGAGAATTTTTTTTTGTTCTGCATGTATTTGTAAGCAATAATTTTAGGAGGACCAATTTGTTGTAGAATTAGATTGGTGTTTCTGTGATCACTTAGACTGTCAGGGAGAAAGCCTGATTAGTAGTAGAGGGAAGGTGTATTAGTAAGGATCCAATCCAGAATTAATTATTTTTTACTGTGTTTGTCAATCCTGGTTGCGGTTTTGTAGCATTTGCTAGAAACCAAATAGATTAATAAAATTGGATGGATTGTTGGAGAGGCATGTTGACCAATCTAGGTTAAATTCTCCCATTATTATGGTTTCCTGGCTATGTATGTTGAAGCATACCAGCTTAGAAGGTTTTTAGAGTTCAGGTTGTTTCTGAGGGAATGTAAACTGCTATGATAATGATGTGTTTGTTGGAGTTAATTTGGAGGCATGAGATTAAGATTTTAAAATTTTTAGGCTCTGGGATATTACTTGATAGTTGTTCAAGTTTGAGGTTGTCCTTGTAGATTATGGCTATACTGTTGCTCTTCTTATGAGTTCTGTCCAGCCTATAGATTTTATAGCTATGGGTTATTATCTCAGTATCTTGTATGTGTGGTTTTAGACAGGTTTTGGTTATAGATATATCTGAAGAATATTGGGTAAGGGTAGCATGAGATTCCGAATTTTGATCAAACTGCTTCTTAGATTCATGTTCAATATAAGTAGATCTGAGTTTCTGTGTTGTAGATGAGTGAAGTTTTGGGAGTGTGCAATGTTGAAAGCAAGGGGTGCTTGTTGTGAAGAAAGAGGGCCTGGTTCTGGGTGTATGTCTCCATTTTGTTTTATCTGTGCTAAGTTGACTAGAAATAGGTAAGTTTCATAATGAGTTTAATGTATTTGTGCAATGAGTTTGGTATAATGTTTGATTGTACATATCTGAATGAGTAGAGTTGGGTAATGGAATTGTTGTTGTATATGTATGGTGTAATAATATAGTTGGTTGGTTATTGGGTTATGGAGGAGGGTGGAAAATTGGTTGATGGGTGAGTGCATGATGGTTACTTGTTGAGTTTGATAGCATATGCAAAGGTATACTCTGAGTAAAGTACATAATAAAGAGTGCTGGCAAAATACGTATATAATTCAATGTAGGATATTGTGCTAAAATAAAGAACACCCGCCCAATAGAGCGAACACAATAAACTGTCACGAAAAAATAATACAAGATGCCACCAACTAGGATGCAGCCACACTGGAAACAGAAGAACTTTATTCTGAAATCACTGAGTGCTTTCACCCTGCACCTCAGGGCTTCATCAGAGTAACAAAGTACATCAGCTATCCATTTTTCCATTCTTACAGGACAGATAAGTTAACAAGGTTCAGTATTATCTTGCCATGGCTTTTTGTTAAAAAATTGTTAACAAATAATGTGTGACAGACTCTTTTGATCACCGTGGAATGCTGTGTACATGGAATTCCATGTTCACGGAATTCCACAGTGATCGAAAGAGACTGTCACACTTTGTAACTCTGATGAAGCCCTGAGGTTGCAGGGTGAAAGCGCTCAGTGATTTCAGAATAAAGTTCTTCTGTTTCCAGTGTGGCTGCATCCTTGTTGGTGCCTTTTTTATTATTTTTTCTTGATAGGATATTGTTCTGGCTGGTAAAGGAAGTAGTAAGGGACTGGATGGTTTGGGGTAGGATTTAGTATGGTATGAATAATTATCAGGTAGTGGTAAGGGTGCAATGATAGGATGATTGGAGATAGAGGAGTGTATAATGGTTAATTATAAATTTGGGGATGTTGGGGGTGGGTGGGTGAGATTTTGGGGTAGGGTAGGAAATCAGAGTGAGCCTGAGCAGAGCGAGGGTAAATGGAGCAGGAAGAGCTGGTCAGAGAGGAGTAGGAAAAGCCAGTCAGAGGTGAGCACAAGAAACAATCTGTATAGCTAACTGTTTATCTACAAAGAAGTAATAGAACCAAAAGGATAGCACTTATGCATTCATTTATGATGTACTGAATTTCTACTTTTGGGCTATTAGCAGTGCATGTCTTAGTGCAAGACCTATAGCAAAAAATAATAACAGTAAATAGTTATTAGTGGGCTACAGCAAGAAGATGCCAGTTATTGGAATTACAGCAAGAAGAAGACAATTATTAGGACATGTTCTTAGAGGGGTTCTAGAAAGGACTACAAGGGGAGACAGCTACCTAGCCACCAACCTAGGCAGTGTGATCTCCATTTAGTTATTGTTACTAACACAACCCTAAATGTAATTGCTGGCTAGTTGGTTTACTGTAGAAAGGATTCCGGGCATCAAACAGACGGTAGCAGTCATGGAGATAGTGACACAGGGTAAGTTTTGATTGGCCGAACCCAAAAAAGCTTTAGAGTAACAAATGTATTTCTTGGCAAGTCGGTTTAGTGTAGAAAGGATTCTGAGCATCAAACTGGGAAGGTGGCAGTCACGGAGATAGTGATTCAGAGTAAGATATGTATGTTTTGATTGGCCATACCCAAAAAAGCTTTAAAGTAAAGGAGAAGTGCAACACATCAAGGACAGCTAAGGGAAAGATTTTAAAAAAAGATGATGAATCAGTGGTCACATGAATGTTTGAATGGAACTGAACCTAGATGATGAATCAATGGTCACATGAATGTTTGAATGGAACTGAACCTAAATATGCACATTTGCCCTGAAAAGTTAAGGGCTTTTTCATTATATTCATCACTTACTACAACACTGACATATAAAAAAAAAATATTCTGATTACCAAACAAAAAAAATGTCACTGGTGATGGTAATAGTCACAAAAATCGTAGAATACATGCTTGCATAGGTGTTATGATGTGAGGGTTGGGCCAAGGAAACTGATACCTATAAAGCATCAAAACAAACAGTAGAAGAATGTCAGATCTGTGAACCACAAGATCAGAATGTAAAGTGTTATTGGAATTCTACTTTTGTTTTGAAAGCAGTACACATTGATTGTTGTAGCATTTTTTTCTTCAAGATTTTTTCTTAAAACTTCAAAGCTTTTATTCCCATCTAAAAATCATATCATACATTGTAATGTGCATTTGACATGCTTCACTTTTCTCCAGTAGTGCCTTCCTTTCTCCCACGCAAAAAAATAAAATATTATAGATTTTAACAGTAGTTCACAGCCCACTACTGGAGATTAGATGCAGTTTTAGAAACCTCTGATTTAAAACTTTTCGATCAATCCACCTTTACTTTGTGTTCTTTTTTTCTTTACACAATAGAAAATCTTTGTATACATCATTTCAAGATAAAACAAACTATAGTCAGCCAGACCAATAATCCCTTATTGATTCTTCTATCCCCCCATACACTTGTGCTAATCCCCAGATAGTCTACTTAAATGTAACTTTTTATTCCTATCTCACTTAAGCCAATTCTTTTTGTGTCTTTGTACTATGCTCATGTCTTCATTTTCAATCATATTTTATATTATATATATATATATATCACTCACCAAAGTTCCTCCTACTACTCATTCCATCTGTTCCATTTTTCCTAAACAAATTGCCTTTACTTTGCCTTTCTTATTTATCTCATCATTTCTGATTTCTTCAATAATTTGTTTAACCTCTATAATATCTGTTTTTTTTCCTGTAGATTTTCATTTCCTATTTATTGCTTTTTTGCTGCTAACAAAGTCAAGTTAACTTCTTCTTTCGGCTTTTATTACTTTCACATCTTTTGGTTGGTTCATTTTTGTCCATCCCATGAGAATCATCTCCTTAGTGAGTATCCACTCCTCCCCTGCCATTTTCTTAATTAAACTCTGGAGATCATTTTTAAATTCCACAAGTCCCCCAGATTTCTAAAAGGCATGTTCCCAAGATCTTCCTGTCTGATTCTCATATTTCCAGCAAAACCTATTCATTACAGGGAATGTGTTATTCAACTTGTCTGGTGTATAAAAGTACCAGTGCAAACACTTATGTGCAAAAATTCTAAATCTCATTGATTTTGTTGCATACCTGGGCATGAAACACAAATGTATCCATTCCTCCTTCATCCACTGTTCACCTACCCTCAAACTCTAATATATCCTGAGCTTATATTTTTATTCCTGCATCAAATAAACTAAAGCTCAATAAACCCTTGATAAAATATCTTTCCTTATCAGCATTTCACATCTTACCTCATTATCTGTTTTACTCTCTGTGGCATGTTCCTGATATTTTTTCTTTATCCCACAAACTTCTCTTTCACTATCTGTATTAGTCCCATGTATGTCATTCTGTCCTGCTCTCTGAAATTACATTTATCTTTCACCTTATTCCACTCTTTCACTTCTCCCTCTTCCAGCAAAGCCTTTCAAAATGTTGTCTCCTTTCCTTTTTTGTCCAAGTACATTTATGGAGGTCTTCTCCTTTCTCTGTCTCATTTCTCCCCAGCATATCCTACCAGAAATAGCCATTCCTTCCAGTCACTGATTCTTTATCCTCCTATTTCATTCTTGTACTTTCTTCCCTCTTTTAATCCCTTATCCAGCCTTTGTCTCATTTGTGGTGCAGAAGACAAGACTCCAGTGCAGACTGACAGTTTTATTTGGCTGACTCGGTATTTTCATTATACTCCTAACCAGACTTGAAGGTTTACGCCATAATGTGCAGTGCTTTCAAAGCGGATCTTTATATGGACTATACATGCATATTCATGCTGTCCATGAAGTGCTGTATGGCCCAGGTCCTATTTTTACATCTTTGGCATCTGATCTCTAACAGAAGGCTGTCTTGTAGGTGAGATGGCTGAACTGGCACTGTCCACTAATTCCCATTGGTATTGTTTTCTTTTATTGTGGACCTGTTGAAACCTCTTTATTGAAGATCAATAGCTTGGACAGGCTTCAATGAGAATGTTTAGAAATTATTCCCGAGGTTTGGCAGTCTAACTGCTAATTGCATTAGTTAGGAGGGTATGGTTGTGGGTTTATTTTTTTTGTTGGAAGCCCATTTCAGTGTACCAGTCTTTGCTAAACAGGCTTTAGCAGGATAGTTTTCATTTAATGAACTACATCTTTCCCACCATCCCCATCTGACCCCTCTTCTAGCACAAGATGCTACTTGAACTTGGATTGCTGGGCCTGCTATCAGAACACCAGCCCTCTGTATCACAGACAAAACCAGCCATTTGCAAAAGCAGTTTAGTTTTCAATTTAACACAATTGAATATCTGTCCTCTTTTCACATTTACTTTATTTTTGATAGGTCTTGCAAGCTTACTGCCTTCATGTGAAGTTGAACCCACCCATGAAAAGCAAGTCCTTCAATACAGAGTATCTGTCAAGTCACGCATGCACTCAAGTCACTTGGCAACATTTACCATCATGATTCTGTCATAGTACATGTTGGAGTGAATGACTTAAGACGTACCTCTCTGGACTGCATGAAAAGAGACATGATAGAAATCTCAGATTGTGTCCCAGGCAGGTATGTCCCTAGCCCTAAACAGCATTCTACCTTCACCTAGGATGATGACACAGTTCAGACAAAAAAATGATTGATTTCAACAACTGGCTTAGCTTCTGCTGACACTTCAAGGGGATCCAGTATCTGTCAGCCTGGGAAGACATGGTTGACAGACCATGATGCTTTGCCAGAGATGGCCTTCGCCTGTATCCTCAAGCCTTTGTAATACTAGCAAAGATGCTTGCCTCCCCCATAATGCCTTGTTTTAGGCTTTGTTAAAACAACAAAACTTCCAGCATAAAAAAAATTCACTAGAGACAAACCCAAGCTCATGCTGCTTAATGCTAGTAGCCTAAACAGTAAACTGCACTTCCTGGAAGCAATCCTCACTTTGGAAGATGCTGATGTCTGTGCAGTCACTGAGACATAGCTGAAGGCTGCAGAGAGCACTCTGACTGTACAAGGCTACATTGTCTTTCACATGTTCAGACCCAAAAACAAGCGTGAAAGAACTAAAGGTGGAGGTGTATCCATTTTCATTAAATCCAAATACATCTCAAGACTGGTGAAACAGTACAACTCTCTTGAGCTACTCCATGTCCAAATAACTATAGGTAAAATACCATACTACATCATAACTAATTACTGGTCCCCCACAATGAACCAAGAGAAACACACCTCCTACCTGGACTTGCTAGAGTCACACAATATAGATCCAAACACCTTGGTCATGGGAGACTTCAAATACCCATCCATCGATTGGGTGACTTACACGAGCACAAACATGATTGCTCTGAGGCTCCTGGACTTTAATTCAAATGCCCTGGAACAGATAGTTTGCACCCCCCCACAAGGGGCTCAAATGTCCTAGACCTGGTACTCACCAACATGGAGGGGGGGTCACTGCACTACCCTCAGTTTGTTGCCCTCCTTGGTTAAGTCAGACTATAAATCTGTCTCATTTGAAGTAAAGATCAGACTTGACACCCCCACAGGCACAAAAAAACTGAAATATTTCTCCAAAGCAAACTATAGCCTTCTAAGCAATGGTATAAAAGGTTTGAAAGCCCCTGCTAACACAGCCAACAATGACTCCTACGCAGAGAAGTGCACAAACACCTTATATAGCCACTTAAACAAATGTATTGACTCTGCTATACCTGACAGGACTAAAACCAGGTCCTCTCAAAAAAAAAAAAAAAAAGCCAGACTGGTGGAATAAATTATATAACAAAAGAAAGAAACTGATACCTGAGAACAGAGGGAATTTAATCAGCAAAGGAAGATTACCCTCCACAGCTTAAACAAGCAAATTTGAAACATTGCAAAGTCCTCTAATGCTAGTTACGAGACTAAATTAGCATCCTTAGCTAAAGACAATTATAAGGCATTCTTTAGCTACGTCCAGAACCTAAAAGGGAAAACCCAGCTTTGTACTTAACTTATGGTGGATGGCACCACTCACCCTGAACCTGAAGACATTGCCTACTTGCTAGCTGACAAATTTAGCAATAACTTCACCCCTCTGTCCCCACCAGCCATACCCCATAGCATTCCTGACACCAGCCCTATAATGACTATCGCCAAACAACGGGCCATACAAGCACTCTCCAAGCCCAAAAATATGGCCTCTGTGAGACCAAATAACATCCTAGGCTGCTTACTAAACAATCTAAAACAACACCTAGCAGAACCACTTAGCTCTCTCTTTAACCACAGCCTGAGCAGTGGTTTTGTGACAGTTGAGTGGAGAACAGCAACAGTAATCTTCTTGCACAGTAGGGTCCATCAACTGACCCTGTGAACCTAGAACCATTTCCCTGACCAACCTGATCTGCAAGGCCATGGAAAGAATCATCATGGACCTTATCAACCAGGACATAGGCAACCTTCAAACTCTTGACCCACCCTAGTCTGGTTTTGTAAAGGGAAGATCTTGCCTATTAAATCTGGTGGACTTCTTTGAGGATGTCACCAAAACCCTGGATGTGGAGAAAGCAGTACATACCACCTATCTTGATTTAGCCAAGACATCTGACACAATTCCCACTTAGGGATCATTGAGAAATTCTCCCAGCTGGGAATTAATCATACTTCACTAGATGGATAGCAACCTGGCTCACCGATAGAATGCACACTGTCAAAGTTGGGGAGTCCACTCTCATCAGTAGATCAGTTACCAGTGGTGAACCACAAGGATCTGTACTGGGCCCTCTACTGTTTGGAATCTATTTCTCTGAAGTCCAGGCAGAAGTAGATAGCCTGTAGTTTACCAAATTTGCAGACAACTGTAAATTGGGTGCAATCAGAGTCCCCCAGTGATGTCAACATATTACAAAAGGACTAACACATGCAAATGACTGGTGCTAAAGCCATGGACTGAAACTAAGCACAAAATATGCCTCACTATACCCTTTGGCAAAGAAGTAGCCCCTGCTAAATATGATATAGATAGTACCCCTCTAAGCTCAAACCGCGTGGTGAGAGACTTGGGAGCATAGGTTGATAGCAATCTAAACTTCGATTACCATGTGTCCATAATGGTAAGTAAAGCCTTCTACACTGCACATCTCATAAATAAGGGCATCGCATCCAAGACCAAGGAGGTCATAACTCAACATTTGTCAGACCACAAAATGAGTACAATGCTCCTTTCTGTATGTATCTCATCCAGACACCTGCAGCAACTGGAGAAGCTACAGAGGTTTCTAACCGGGAGAATCCAGGGCCTCCAAAACATGACCTACATGGAAAGACTGAAAGCCCTGTTACTGTGCTTTGTATCATACAGGCTGCTGAGAGGTGAACCGTACCTGGCCTACAGAGCAGTCTCTGACCCTGCCCTTAGGGAAATGCTGCATATCTGCAAATCAAATGAGACAAGAGTCACTTGCTTCAGGGATCTCAACCTAGCCTGTGATATTAAAAGAACATGTGAGAAAGACAGATATATCTCAAAGATTCCTGCTCCTCTGCAATAGCTCCCACTTCATGTGAAACAGAGCTCCTCAATGACCCTATTTAAGCTCAGCTTTGACAATTGGATGGGTTACTGTAAATTCACCCCGGGGGGGTGGCACCTATGTTCCTCATGGACAGTGACAGTTGGTGCTGATAGTAGAATCACTCTGCTAACAATGACCATCTAACTATGGTCAATTAGAGTACATGGGTTTTTATTACATGGGTAGGTTTGTAAAAGTCCTCGGTCCATTAGCTTAGTAACCTCCTATGAACCTATAATTTCATTTTATTTTATTTAAAGATAAACAGTGCACATTTTCTTAAGCCTAAAAGTTAACGTTTTCTGAAAGCATACAAGATGTTCACATATGGGAGAATAGATATATGAAAAGAACAGACAGTAATCAGTGTAAGTGGGAGCACAGGCTGTAATATGTGGTTTAGAATGGGTATCCTTAATTTTAGCTTAGGTAATGCCTGTCAGTGCAGCTATCAGTTTGAAGCAATTGCTCCCATCTAGTGGGTTAAACTTAATTTTTTAAAGATGTGTACAGTTTTGTATGCTAGTTCTAAGTTAATTGGTTATGGCATGTTTTGAAAATGTGTTTATTTTTTTGTTTGAGGGTTTTCATTAATATAAAAAGTCTTGAAAAAATGTGTCAGAAGTTCAAATGGAGATGACAAGATGCAACTGTATAAAAGATCAACCTGCCAAACATTAGTGTGTGCATGTAACACAAAAGTTGTAAATACACATTTAAAGTGGTCATATAGTAGATGGAAACAATAACTTATTGCAATGGCTACATTATTATTTTGGAATGTAAATGGCATTACAGGTATAGAAAAAAAGAGTATTGAATTATATTAAGAGTAAGGAGTGCAAATATGTGTACTGCAGGAGACACATTTGGAAAGAAATGAGCATGTGAACTTATTAAAGAAACGATTTCAAGATGGATATTCAGCAGAATATCAGGGAGAAAGAAAAATGAGAGTAATTACACTAATTGCTAGAGGAACTCCAATAGTGTTAGAAGAGGTAAAAATATAGTAATGGCAGATTTCTGCTAGTAAGGGACTACTGGTAAGGGAGGGGGATTATGCTGACATGTATTTATATTCTGCCAAAAACTGCTCTTATGGAGATTAAGAAACTTTTTGAGAAATAATCAGCTTTCAGCTGGAAATATTAATTATAGGTGGGGACTGGAAATTGGTTTGCAACAGTTAGGATGTATCTGGAGCACCCAGATGGGAAAATATAACAAAGGAGTACAGATTTCTGGAAAAAAATTATGAAAGTATTTGATATGGAAGACATGAATTCAGTTGTAGGAACTCAGAATTTACATTTTATTTACCAAGGTGCAGTAACTGGGTTAGACTAGATAGAAATTATATTTCACATTGACATGTGCATTTAATTGAAAGCTTCAGCACACATCCAGTAACTATTTCAGATTATGCTCCAATAAAAACTAAGATAAAATGCAGGGTAATGAAGTAAAAATGGGGCACTGGTGCCTTTCCACCTATTTTTTAAAAAGAGGGGAATTTAAGGAATGAGTAATATAAATTATTCAAGAGTTATTGGGGAAGATATAAATTTCTTCAGAAGTTACATCTAGTGAGTGGAATAAAAGGAAAATGGAGTTGAAAAATAGGGTAGAAATAAAATAAAAAGATATATTGTTAAGAAGTAATAAGAATTATTTAGAAAGCCTGACAATGGTAAAGATATTGCAGGATAAGGGGAATCTCAGAACAAGAAGATGTGCAGTTGCACAGTGTAAAGAAAAATAAGAGTTTCTGGATAATATGCATGAGGTTAGAAAGATTGCTTTTAGAACAGCACTATTTTTTGACACATCCAGGGCACAAAAAACATTTAGCAAAATAGCTTAGGCAACAGAAAGGGTTGTCGCCTATCTTACAGAGCCTATAACAAGAAAAATAATCGGAGATACTGTAAAGGTATTACAAATATTTTGGAAATTGTATGCAGATTTTTATAAAGCAGAGAAATGTGGAAATCAAAGTGGAACTGTTTATGAAAAACTTAAGTATACCAATTTAGTGGTATGTGAGGGCTCAACAAATTGAGTTAGGATATGAAATGAGATAAAAACAGTGATGTATAAATCAAGCTGCAGCAAAGTATCCTGGGACAGATGGTATTCCTGTGGATGTCTGTATGTTAGGAGGAAAGACAGTAATAAAGATCTGGAAGGTTTTGTTTAACAGTATTTTAAAAGGAGGGGAAACACAAACATCTTGGATGAAAGCTGTGGTGGCTGTAATATCTAAAGATAGTAAAGACCCATCAGACATGGCTTCACACAGACTCATTTCAATTTTAAACCATGATTATAAAGTGTTTGTCTGTACTAGCTAAAACAATGTCAGACATTGCCAACATTGATAGAAATGAATCAGCATAGTTTTGGGGAAGGGAGGCAAACATTTGACAACATTAACAGAACAATGATGATCCAGAGTGAAGCAAAATGTAAGAAAATACTGTTGTTTTTGGTAGGTCTGGATGCATAGAATGCATTCCACAGGGTAAGCTGAGACTTTATGAATGGGTATAGTGAAGCAGCCAATAAGCAGGGTAATGGAAGCATTTTCATTCTCTTGTACAATAATGAGGTTAATTAGGAAGATATGTGAAAGATTGGAGGCAAGAATTAAAGTGTGAGTGTTCATCTCTGATACGTTGTGTTTGTGCAGAGGAACTAGACAGGGGTGACCTTTTTCCCCTTTGTTATTTGTCTTACATTTAGATACACTGGAAAGAAAATAAGGAACTAAGAAAGTCAAGGATATAACTGCTATTTTAAGCAAGAAAGGTTGGCTTTATTTGAAGATGATATTTTATACATGATAAATCCAGAAGTGGACATCAGTGTTGTGGAACAATTTGAAACAGTTTTAACTCTTTTTACATAGGTTCCTAGGTGATTACTAGGCTAATAGCACGAGAGCCTTTACAAGCCTAGATGGCAGTATCCAGGATATGGCAGTATTATATCTTAATTCCACAGATACAGGATGGGGTTGCATGAGGGTAATAGGTCTTTGGGTTTTGGAGCCCTGAGTCATTTTACAGACTGCCTTTGTCTGTAATGGACATGAGCACTACCCCGGGAGTGAATTTACGATTCCCCATCCATTTCTTCTTTTTGAAGAGATTGATGGACGGCTTTGTTTTATGAAGATGGGAAGTTTATTCCATAGATGAGTTAGACTTTCGTATATGAATCTGCCTCCCCAGCAAGTTCTGTTAAAGTCAAAAATAAGGTTCAGGTCCATGGAAGGCATAAACCTTGTACAATATTTCTTGTGAATATGCAACACTTTCATCAGGGCTGGATCACAGAATGTCTTGTAGGTCAAGCATAATTCACCTCTCAAACAATGAGACAATGTAAAGGGATAGGACCTATAATTGGTCTGTATAAGACATGTGTCTTACACTTTGTATTTTTTTAGTAAGAAACCCGTGGGGCTGCTACAATTCATGTAAGTGCCTGGTTAAGTATATGCAGAAGGGAGTACTGTACTCAAGTATCTGCCTGATGACACTGACTTTATTTGAACCTGATGCCATGTCTTTACTTATAAGTTGAGCCACACAGAAGTATTTCCTCACTACCGTAGCTACCTGGTGGTCAAAGTAAGTTACTATCTATCAATGTTCTTAGGTCCCTCACCACTAGGTCTACTTTTAGGGATTTGCTAGGTTACTATCTATCAGTGTTCTTAGGTCCCTCACCATTAGGTCTACTTTTAGGGATTTGCTATCAATATTATAATTTGCAGGGATATTTGATTCATTGAAGGGTATAATTATGCATTTTTAGCATTTCATCTCAAGCAATGGTTTTGGCACCTGTCGTTTGACATTTTTAAGCCTGTTGTAGGATATCAACATCATTTGGGGATTCAGTGATTTCTCCCACCTTACAGTAATCAGTGAACTCAATGATCCAGAGGCCGCCGACACTGGCCTTGACTTCAGAGATGTATATTAAACAGGAAGGATCCTAATACTGAGCCCTGTGGGACATTGCTATTAACAAGTTTCTTATCAGAAGTGGATTCACATATCCGGACAATGTGTCCTGTCAGTGAGCCAGTTTGCTATATCCATTTGATGATGTAGGGGTTTATGCCTAACTCAGTAAGTTCATCTAAATTGGGTCTGGTCCAGTGTTTGGAGAGTTCCTATGGCATTATTAATCAAATCCATGATAATTCTTTCCATGGCGTTGCAGATAAGACTAGTCAAGCTTATGGGTCTGTAGGTCCCTGGGTAGTTGATGGGCCCCCTTGTGCAGAGGGACAACTGCTACAGTCGTCCATTCCTCTGGGACAAAGCCGGTCTGAAGGTTGTGGGTAAAGAGAGTTTCTAGTGGCCCTGATAGACTCCATTTAAGAAGCATCCTGGAATGTTGTTGGGACCCATGGAGGCTGTGTTTTTGGATTTAGCAAGCACAGTAAGGACCTGTTTCCTAGTAATGACCAGTAGAAGGATGGTTGTGAGTATTTCTTTGGGTGTGGTAGGAGATATGAGGAGAAGTTTGAACTGAAATTGTCAGCCAGCAGGTTTGCTATAGTTTCAGGCTGGGTGTAAGTGTTGACGTTCATGATTAACTCAGCGCATTGCTAATCATTTTCCCTGAGATTACAAACATAATTAAAAAGCCTTATGGTTATCTTTCACCTAGGACGCTATCTTTGCCTCATAGTTTGCTTTGGCAGATTTGACCAGCTCTCTAATTTGTTTGTTTAGAAGGTTAGTGTCTTTCTGCAGTATTTTGTCTGTTCCTTCTTGCCTTTGGAGAGGATTTTTTTCCTTTTGTTGAATAAACTATTTATGCTAGAGTTCCACCAGGGTGTTTTATTTTTGCTAGTAGTTTTGGGGATATAAAATAAATGAAGACAAAACAAAGACTATAGCCATAAATTATGTACACACCCATGAATTGGTTTAGCAATACCTAAATTTATGGGGACATGATAAGATAAAGTATTTAGGAGTATGGATTAAAACAGGTTCTGTCATGACAGCTAAGGATATGTTGGAAGCAACTAAACAAAGGATAATACAAAAACTGGAAAATACTGTTTATAGATATGGTTTTTAGTTCCTTTAGTTTTATATACAGGTCAGGCATATTTTTATCAACTGGAGGAGAAGTTATGGACAATAAAGAGTTGTAGGAATTTATCTGGGAGGGTAAGAGGGCAAGTGTTATAGGTTCATAGGATGATACTAGGCTATTGGCCTGGAGGCCCTTATAACCCTAGGCAAGAATTTTGCCCATGTTCCCTCAAAGTCAGCACCTGTTTCCCCTGTCCAGCAGGGACACAGGTGAGATCCCAGGGATGTATTTTCTGTTTCCCATTCAGTCATTCAGGTTCCTCTTAAAGAGGGCTTGAGAGGTACTCTGCTTGACATGGAGAGGGAGCCTATTCCACAAATGGGGGAGCCTTTGGGACACAAATCTATCCTGCCAACAAGTTCTATTAATGTCACAGACCAGGTTAAGGCCTTGTGTGCAGGTTGCTCGAGTGGAGTTTGTCTTATGGATATGCAGCAACCTCATCAATGCTGGGTCTGAGATGGCCTTGTATGCCAGATACAGGTCACCTTTGAGCAGTCTGTATGAGACTGAGTAGAGGGACAGGACTCTTCTGTATAGGTAGGTGTTTGAGACTGGATTTTCCTGGTCAGGAACCTCTGTGGTCTCTACAACTGCTGCATGTGCTTCGCAAGGTACCTGCCGAAGGGAGCATTGTACTCGATAATTGGACTGATAAGGGAAGAGTACAGGGATGTTATGACCTCCTTGTTCCTGGATGAAATACCCTTATTTATGAGGTGGGCTATGTAGAAAGCAGAGGCAATGTGGTGGTCAAAAGTGAGGTTGCCATCAAGGTGGGTGCCCAAGTCCCACACGACTGATTGCATGCTTAATACATTGTTATTAATGTGATAATTAGTAGGCATGTCATTTTCCCCAAAGGGGGATAAAGATGCATTTCTTGGCTTTCAGTCTGAGGCCATTCATCTGGCACCAGTCATTAGTTTGGGTAAGGCCCTCTTGGAGGATATTCACATCACTAGGGGAATTTAAGACAGCGCTCAACTTGTAGTCATCTGCAAACTTGGTCAGCCACAGACCCCTCATTTTGGCTTGTACCTCAGAAAAGTATATCCCAAACAGTAGGGGCCCCATGACCGATCCTTGGGGTACACTGCTCGTTATGGGTCTACTACTAGAGGTGGCTTCCCCTACTTTGACTGAGTGGGTTCTATCAGTGAGCCAGTTAGCTACCCATCTGGTAACATATGGGTTGATGCCTAGCTGGGAGAGTTTATCTATTATGCCCAAGTGGGGAATAGTTTCAAAGGCTTTGGCTAGGTCAAGGTAGGTGGTGTGCACCATCTTTCCCTCGTCCATGGCTTTGGTGACTGTTTCAAAGAAGACAACCAAGTTTAACAGGCATGATGTCCCTTTGACAAAACCAAATTGTGTGGGGTCAAGTGTTTAGAGGTTGCCAATGTCCTTGTTTATAAGGTCCATGATAATGTGTTCCATGGCCTTGCAGATCAGGCTAGTTAGGCTGATGGGCCTATATTGGCCTGGGTCAGTGGATGCTCCACCTTTGTGTAGAGGGATGACAGTGGCTATCTTCCATTCAGCTGGGACGAAGCCGGTGCTCAGGTTTTGGTTAAATAGGGTGTCTAATGGAGCTGACAGCTCATGCCTGAGTTCATGTAAGATACAGCCAGGGATGTTATCGGGTCCCATGGAGACTGCATTTTTTGCCTTTCAGAGGGCATTAAGGACCTGTTCCCAGGTGATGGGGGGAGGGGCAGGTGCTGGGGAAGTCCTGGTTTAGTGATTGGGGACAGGGGGGTGAAGTTTTTATTGAATCTGTCTGCAAGCAGGTTGGCTGTATCTATGGCATTTCATAGGTTCATAGGTTAGTACTAGGCTATCAGCCCTAGGGCCTATACAAGCCTAGCCATAACAATTCCCTGAATATTTCTTCCCACATTATTTACTTCCTGGACCCCTGTCTAGCAGGGCGACTGACGTGATCCCTGGGGTGAATTTCCTTTCTCCCATCCAATCGTCAAGGTTCCTCTTGAAGAGGTCCAAAGAGGCACTCTGCTTGACATGTATGGGCAATCTATTCCAGAGTCTGGGGAGTCTCTGGGTCAGGAACCTATCCCTCCAACATGTTTTGTTTATTGTGATGACAAGGTTTAGATCCCTGGAGCGTGTAGCTCTGAGGGATTGGGATTTCTTTAAGTGTAGCATGTCCAACAGCTCTGGGTTTGACATGGCCTTGTATGCTAAGCAGAGATCGCGTCTGAGTAGACGATATGCGACAGAGTATAGCTGGAGTTTTTTAAGGCGGTCAGCATAGGCCATCTGCTTTAGGCCTGTGATTCTTTTAGTGAGGTATTTCTGAGGCCTTTCCAGTTGTTGCAGATGTCTTGAGAGGTACATACCAAATGGGGCATTGTATTCTATAATGGGTCTAATGAGGGATGAGTACAGTGGGACAATGACCTCCTTTTTTCTGGATGAAAAGCCCTTCGTGATGTGGTGTGCCACATAGAAGGATTTCCTGACTGTTGTGGCGATGTGGTTATCGAAGGTGAGACCACTGTCCACCTGTGTCCCTAAGTCTCTTATCACACTTTCTGTGTTTAGTGTACTGCCACCTATATGGTAATTCATGGATACATGTTTTTCCCAAAGGGGATAACAATACATTTCTTGGCATTGAGTTTGAGCCCATGGCTCTGGCACCAAGCATCTGTTTCTGTAAGGCCCTTTTGTAGAGTATCCACATCATTTGGGGATTCAATAATGGCTCCCAGTTTGCAGTCATCTGCAAACTTTGTTAGCCAGAGTCCCTTAGTGTTGACCTGTACTTCAGAGAAGTAGATGCCAAACAAGAGCGGCCCCAGGACTGAACCCTGAGGTACTCCACTTGTCACTTGTCTGGAACTGGATTTGGAGTCGGCTACTTTTACAGTGTGGGTTCTATCAGTAAGCCATTTAGCAACCCATTGGGTGACATAGGGATTAATGCCCAACTTAGTAAGTTTATCTATGATTCCAGAGTGGGGGATGGTGTCAAAGGCCTTGGCAAGGTCTAGATAGGCTGTGTGGACCACCTTACCCTTGTCCATGGCTCTGGAGACTGATTCAAAGAAGTCAATCAGGTTCAGGAGACAAGATCGGCCCTTCACAAACCCAAACTGGGTGGGGTCCAGTGTTTGAAGGTTGCCAATGTCTTTGTTTCTAAGTTCCATGATAATACGCTCCATGGCCTTGCAGATAAGGCTTGTCAGACTGATGGGACGGTAGTTTCCGGGATCCAAGGTGGATCCCCTTGTGGATTGGGATAACTATAGCTCTGCGCCACTCAGTGGGCACGAAACCTGAGGTGAGGCTATGATTAAACATGACACTTAGGTGAGGTGCCAGTTCATATTGTAGTTCATGTAGTACACAGCCCGGGATGTCATCTGGTCCCATGGATGCTGTATTCTTGGCTTTAGAGAGTGCGTTTTGTACCTGTGTGGCCGTTATTACTGGAATTTGGCAATCTTCCGGTATTGAGATGGGCCATTTAGGGGGTGAGAGTGGGGTTGAAGTTGGCACTGAATCGATCTGCCAGGATATTGGCAATATCCTTCGGATCAGTATATTTAATGCCGTTCTGTTTTAGCTCAGAGCAGATCTGAGCATTGCCATTTAGATTCTTGACATAATTATAGAATGCTTTGTGGTTGTCTTTGGAATCTTTGGCAATTTTATTTTCGTAACTAGCTTTGGAGGATTTTATGAGGCATCTCAGTTTCTTACTGAGGCTAGTAAGGAGTTTTTGCATCCTGGGATTTTCCTCTTTTCTGCAAAACTTTCTTCCTTTTGTTGTAAAGTTTGTTTATGGCAGGGGACCACCAGATTGGCTTCCTTTTTTTGGATGAGAGGATTTTGGTTCTATTTGGGATGGCACGATTCATGCATGAGTGGATGTGCTCGTACAGTGCCGTAGTGTAGGATTCAGCAGTTGAACTTTCAGTTCCCGTCTGCATGGGTGTCATGAAGTTTGTCACTTCTGACTTGAGTAGCATGAAGTTGGCTTTAGAGAAGTTTTTCTGGTGGTTTGTTTGCTGGGTGGGGGGGGTGGGATGTGGAGGTTAAGGGTGATTAGCTTATGGGCAGACCTGACTAACGAGGGGGTGACCATAGGTATGGAGCATTGATTTCCCATGTTGGTAATGACCAGGTCTAGGATATTGGAGCCCTGGTGGGACTATGGATTAGTTGATCCAGGGCATTGGAATTTATGAATTCCAAGAACCTTGCAAAGGTGTTGGGACATGAGTAGTTTTCCCAGTTAATGGCAAGGTAGTTAAAATCACCCAGTATTAGGGTGTTTGGTTCTATCTTAATATTTTCCAGTATGTTTAGAAAGGTGTAGTGAGAATCTTGTTGTATGGTGCTGGATCTGTAGCAAGCTACAATTTGGATTGCAGTCTTACCTAGTGTTAGTTGCACTTGGAGAATTTCAGACACATTGTGTTGGCCAACTAGCCTGGTGGTGTGAATATCCTTGGTGAATATTGACACTCCTCCACCTTTAGTGTTTCGGTCCTGGTTTGGTGGCCGAAAAGTGTGGTAAGAGTTGTAGCCTGGTATTGCAGGGGTGCTCTCTGGAGCCTTGAACCAGGTCTCAGTTACTGCACAGATATCGATGTTCTCCATTTTAGGAGTGCCTCGAGAGAGTGCATTTTGAGGTTTAGACTTCTAGCATTGAGTAGCATTACCTTCAGATTTTGCATGCTTGTACCTGTTATGGTGGTGGTTTTGTCCTTTGAAGTTTGCCTAAAAAAGGCACTATAGGGGTGGCAAGAACCTTAGCCAGTAACCTGAATCCTAGGGGCGACAGGTGCAGACCATCTCTGGCAAAGCATCGTGGTCTGTCAATCATGTCATCCCAGGCAGACAGATACTGGATCCCCTTTGAATGACACCATAAGCTTAGCCAATTGTTGAAGTCAATCATTTTATCCTTATATTGTGGTATCATTCTGGGCGAAGGCAGGATGCTACTCAGGGCTAGGGTCATACCTGCCTGGGCCACATGATCCGAGAGCTCTTCCATGTCTCTTTTCATGTAGACCAGGGAGGTACGTCTCAAGTCATTCACTCCAACATGGACAATGACAGAGTCATATTTGTACTTGTTGTGGAGTGACTTGAGTGCATGCGTTATGTGGAGGATCCTGGCACCCGACAGGCAGCTGACTGTAACTTTCTCCTTATTCAACCTGGTGAGAGGGACATCAGTGTGCCGGACTATAGAGTCACCTATGACCAAAGTGTTAGGTACATTATCTTGCCTTAGGGGCTGTTGCTGGGTGGCACACTGGTGTTGTGAACTATGTGACACATTGGTTGTGATTGGTGTTTGTTTGCGTTTCAGCTTCAGAGGTCTTTGTTGCTTGGGCAGGTTACAGTTAAGGGCCTCTGCATATGTGGATTTAGTGTTGCTATATTTGTGTATGTGGTGTTATTGACGACCAGTTCAGAGCAGATTTGGGTGTTACCTTTGAGATTGTGGACATATGTGAAGAAGGCCTTGTGATTGTCTTTAGTGGATATGGCCAATTTGGATGTGGGATAAGTTGATCCCTCCAATAGAACAAGGTGGTTTAGGATTACCTGATTTGAAGAGATATTTTATAGCTACACAGTTAAGTTTCATATACATAACACAAGCAGAAACCTATAATTCAAAGTGGAAAAGGATGATGATGAAGCAGGAAGAAATTAAAGAAACGGGACAGTGAGATTTTGGATGCAGATCCGTAAGGAGAATAACAGCCATACAGAATATTATATTCATAAAGTCACAGAAAGTATTCTAAGAACCAAGCCAATAGGGGAATGGAGAAATAAGATTTTACCAATAGGGATGACTGCAAGTAAGGTTACAGAGAATAGGCAAGAGAGGAGGCTGGAGTTTACTGGAGAAAACTGGAAAAGGAGCCAAGGTATTGGGAGCAAATGACTAGAGAAGGAAAGGTAATAGAATGGGATGAGGCCAAGAAAACATTTTGACTTCAGGATGGACACTGTCTTCCCTAGCAGGGATTGATATAAAAGTATAGGCCAAGAGAGAGGAATAGGGGAATCCTAAGTGAAAGAATTGCTATGGTAGAGTTTTTAGTTGCATCTCGAAGAGAAGCTGCTGTTAAAAAGAAATAATTAGTATGGCATTCAATCAGTCAGAAGAGGTTAGAAAAGATTGGTAAGAGACTGGATAAGCAATTTACAAGGGAACAATGGGAGGAGATGTGTATGGCTACTAAGTATACAACAAAATCTAGAAGGATTTTTGATTGGAAGTGTTTTATACCCCAAGCAGACTCTAAAGAATTTTTCCTCAGGTATTGGAAAATAATGGAGGTGTGATGGAGAAGAAAGGGGTAACTGAAAATGTATGTTTTGCATTGTAATGAGTTGGTAGGTTTTAAAAATGTCCTGCAGAGTAATCTGTCAGAAATACTGGGCAGGCAAATGGCTGTAACTAAAGAAATTATTCTTTTGAGCTGGGATACAGGATCTGAATTGCCTAGACAAAGTAGAACTTGTTAAGTTTAATTTCTGATGGCTGCCAAAAAGGTATTACTAGAAAATGGAAATCAAAATCTAAACCAATTGTAGTTGAAGTATTGAATATTGTAGCAGAGATAAAAGAACTGGAATTGAAATCTTTAGAAAAGGGAAAGAGAAAATTACATAGAAATAAATGGAAATTGTGGGAACAATACATGCCGATTAATGTTCTGGAGTAGGAGTGAGGTTTAAGGAAAGGCAGGAATTGAGCAATTTATGTAATGTTGGACTAAGGATAGGTAAAATAAAGGACATATGTGATGTATAATGTATGCAACTAGAAAATGTTAATATGGTTTGTTTTCTTTTATATAATGTATTTTTGCATAGGTCATAAGTGATAATTTAATAAAGGTGTTAAAAAAAGAAACTGGTTACATGTATTCCACTGAGAGCGCAATAATTTGTAGCCTGCTGTTTTGCCAACAGTTAAAATGTAATGTTGGACTAAGGATAGTTAAAATAAAGGACATATGTGATGTATAATGTATGCAACTAGAAAATGTTAATATGGTTTGTTTTCTTTTATATAATGTATTTTTGCATAGGTCATAAGTGATAATTTAATAAAGGTGTTAAAAAAAAGAAACTGGTTACATGTATTCCACTGAGAGCACAATAATTTGTAGCCTGCTGTTTTGCCAACAGTTAAAATGTACATATGTAATCTCATGTTCATTTTGTCAGCATCTGAACACTTAATAGTTGCTTTGCGATAGATTTCATTCTGCTGTCTGAGAGTGTGTTTCTCTGAGTTTGTGCAAACTCAAAGATATTAAATGTAGAGAGATGGGGTGGGAGGTCAGAGCCACAATGTGGATATACACAGGGGTGAAACTCCCCAAACACTGATTGTTTTATACTGTTGTGAGATTTTATTATTGGTATTTTAACATGCCAGCACTATAAATGCCAGATTTAATTTTGAGTTTTGTCTCCACTATGAGAGACACTGTCTCCAGGATTTAATAAAGTCCATGTAGAGCCTACAGGGAATGTTTCCATGTACACAGCCATGATTCTCCCTTGGCAGTGCACCATACATATTAATTATGGTGTGCACCTAAGGGAGGCCACAGCAACACAGATATTGAATCCGTGTAAGACTGATGGCACACCCACATACCTTTCGGCTCATTAACTTTGACTAAAAAGTGTACTAGACATTTTATTTCAGTAGATTGGATCTATTTTAACTTTTTTTTTATGTTTGTGTCTGTTTGCGAGGTGCAGCCCGTTCATAGATGTTTACAAGGCTAATGATCATAAGGGCCTTTTTAAACCTAGCCATGCATTCCAAATCTCTGTCAAGTTGTGATACCCTTGATAAGTGTAAGCAGGGGTTTGGGAGATAAACCATTTACAGGTTACCTGTGTCCATTAGAGACACAGGTACCAAACCAGGGATGAATTTGCGGTTTCCCATCTAGTTGCCCAAATTGCATTTGAATTGGTTTAGGGAGGAACTCTGCTTCACATGGATGGGGAGCCTGTTCCATAGATGTGGTAATCTCTAGGAGACATACCTATTTCTCCAGCAAGACCTGTTTATATCACAGGCAAGGTTTAAGTCTTTAGAATGGGTAATTCTTGTGCTGTTTGTTTTGTGGATATGCAGGAGGTCCATCAGAGTGGGGTCTGGCAATGTCCTGTTTGCCAGGCATAGATCTCCCCTCAAAATCCTGTAGGAGACAGAATACAGGGATAGGGTCTTGAGGCGGTCTGCATTGGACATTTTACTTATGCCCTGTATTCTTTTAGTGAGGTACCTCTGTGGATGTTCCAGTTGATGGACATGCTTGGTTAGGTACATACTAAAGGGGGCAGTGTACTCAATGATAGGTCTGATGAATGCTGAATACAGTGAACCAATGACTTCCGTGGACTTGGATGCCATACCTTTGTTTATAAGTTGCGCAATATAGAATGATTTCCTCACCACTGTAGACACATGATAGTCAAAGGCTAGATTACTATCTATGTGTGTCCGTAAGTCCCTGACTACTGGGTCAGCTCTAAAGGGTGTGTTGTCAATATGATAGTTACCAAGGATGGATGACTTCCCAAAGGATACTATTATGCATTTCTTGGCATTTAGTTTTAGTTAATGGTTCTGACACCAGTTGTTTGTCAGTGTCAGCTCATCCTGGAGAACATTTGTGTCAGAGTGAGATTCAATTGCAGCTCCTAATTGCAATCATCTGCAAATTTAGTCAGCCAGAGACTATTGACATTGGCCTTGACTTCTGAGAAGTAAATGCCAAAAAGGAGCAGTCCAAGGACTGATCCCTAAGGGACTCCACTTGTGACTGGCCTCTTTGTAGGTGTGGACTCCCCAATTATAACTTCCTGGGTCCTCTCTGTGAACCACCTGGCTATCCATGGGTGACACATGGGTTTGTACCTAACCTCTTGAGTGTATCAACAATGCTTGAGTACAGTATTGTGTTAATAATACTAATACCTTTTTGATAACCACATAAGCAAAAATGGGCACATAATCCCTTTTCAAGAGTGACCAAGAGCTATGTTTGATTAATTGATTTGGTCAAGGTCACACAGTAGGTAATTTTAATCTGTGGGAATCAAACCCTGTACCACAGGTACTACAATTCACAGCTTAATCCATACATCAGACATCCACTAGCTATATAAAAATTAGGAACCGGATGAATTCAGTTTTAATTTTTTTAATATTTTTATGTGCTTGTTTTCACGATGCTCTACATTATTTAGCTATGCATAACATTGCGCAGCTACACGTCAGACATGTGCCAGATATCTAAAAATAAAAAACGGATACATTAAATTTCTATTTTTTTATTTTTTATGTGCTTGCTTATGCGATGCGCCATGCTATTTAGCAGTGCGTAAAGCTGCATACTTATGCATTAGACATATGCTAGACAGCTAAAAATAGAAACTGAATGCATTTAATTGGTGTAGTTTTGTGGTGCTTAGCAATGCTGAAACCTGTGGAGCAATGCTGCGCTACACTTGCAAACACCTTTGCAGTATAGTTGAAGAGAGTTTCCTTCACTATCCCAGTGGGTAGTTGTTATGCTCTACAGTGTACTATCGCCTGGGTTAGAGTCCTAGGCAGTAATACGTTTTACATATACTGCTGTGAAGCTGTCAGGTGCTGAAACATTAGCTGACTTTAAATTCAATAAGTGTTACATTTAGAAAAGGTGCGCAATGCTAAGCATCACTTAAACATGGTCAAGTCTTTTCCTTTTTGTGAGTTCCTAAGCTTCACTTAAACATGGGTTGTGTGAGTTTGAGTGATGCTAAGTGATGTGGCGCATTTTTTAAAGTTACAGTATGATGTGGAATGGTGGGAATTCAGCCTATTTAAGGGCAACAGAATGGAATTTCACATTATTCTTTGGAGCCTGGCCTTGGCCTTGACTATGGGTATGGCTGCTGTTGTGGGGGAAGGTGTGTGATTTAGGGCACAACGGTGGGGTGTGCAGGAGTCCATGCTTTTCATCTGACTGCTGGTAGAATACTATGGATCCTAGCTGCTGCAGGATGACTACCAGGACATAGAGTGTATGTCTGAGGCCTGGGATAGTTTGGCCAGGGACCTGACCAGTGTAACTGGTATTCCCCGCACTGGTGAGCAGAGTCATTACCATTATGATGACCTGTATTGAAGTAAGAGGATAATCTTGGATACCTGGACCCAAGAATCATGGGATGGGTGCACCCCACAGATATGCAAATATGTTTTCTAGTAATTTATCAATATACAAGCTGAGTCTGTGCAAAACTGGTATGCAGAATGGTTTCCTTCTCTTACCACAGCTGCACAATAGAGGGCTTGCAGTGTCCAGTCCCACACAAGGCATTTGGCCAGGATGAGGCAAGTGCGTGTTATGTAAAAAAGCAATAAATATGCATAACTTAATAATGAAGGTAATACAGATACTGCATTCTTAACAGTCATGTATGAAACACCTGGGACATCATAGAGTTTTATTAATGTGTCAATGCATATCTGAACTGGTAAAGCAAGTTAAAGGAAGTAAACATGCAGTATTGTGTGTAGCATAGCTTCCAATCATTACTTAATGTTGTGGTTTACCCATATTAAGAGTCATTGTTATGGTCTGCTCATTGTCTGAAATATGCTGTAGATAAATGAATAGGGTAAACCTGTAAGTTAGCAGAAGTCCTAGACAGCTATCCATGTGTGTAAATGCAAGATTTGAAACAACATGAATCGATAAAGAGTAAAAGGAGACAGTGCTCTGATCATTTATTTTTTCAAATAAAATGTTCAGTATTCCTGTAGTCACTGCTTCTGGGTTCTAATCCGACAGCAGCCAACTGAGAAATGTGCAATAGTCAGTACTGCATTGGCATGTCAAAAATAAATGTTGTGCAATACCCACATTAAGAGTCAATGTTGTTTTCTGCTCATTTTATCTGAAATATGCTGTAGGTTGCAGTCAATAAATGAATATGATAAACGTGTAAGTTAACAGAACTCCTACACAGCTATTCATGTGTGTAAGTATAAGATTTGAAACAACATAAATCAAAGTGTAAAAAGAGGCAGTGCTCTGATAATTTATATTTTCAAATAAAATGTTCAGTATTACTGTAGTCACTGCTTGTGAGTTCTAATCCCACGCCAGCCAACTGAGAAATTCTGAGTATTTAATACTGTATAAAATAAAACATAACCATGCTTGCATGTGAAGTGCACTCCCATAGACCTGTGCCATGACTGTCCAGCTGTCAAGTGTAATCACTGTATACATGAACATACCTCTCAACTGTCACGGTTTTTGCAGAATGTAATGAATATTGCCCCATATGGCCGGTCCTCTGATCTGCAGCTATATGACATCACTCAAAATGTAATTTAATGGCAAATCTGTTATCAGAACACCTTGCTACTATTGTATGAGCACACTGTGTAAGAATGTTTCCTGTCGTTGTACTTTTGTACCATGATTATGTATGGCTTAGCCCATAATGTCCCATGCTAAGAGGTTGAGAGATATGTACGTGGAACATATTATATACAATAAAAGTAACATTGAATGATTGCTGGATGCATTATGATCTGTACTATATTGTGTGTGTAAGGAACAGGGTAGTATTTCAAATAACTGGCATAGCAGTCAGTGGTCTCACAAGTGAAATCTAACATCTAGAAGTATGTAGTTGTAATCTGTTTAGTTATATTACCTGTGAAGTTACTAATGTTGTTCTTTTTTCTGTCACCCCACCCCTTCTCTTTTATTTATTTAATCAATATATTATCATTTGATATTATATTTGTCATTACCTCTTATGTTGGCCTTATGTATAATTTAATATTGCTTTGCTGTTAAACTTTCATTTACATTATTTATTGTTTTCCTCATTATATTATTTTCAATTTCTTTCCATTACTCATTATTTTCTCTTGTTATTAATTACATTTGTTTGGGTTATGTTTATTTTTCCTTTATGCTCAATGGCGATGTGAACACACATACCCATTTACTAGAGCATTTTGATTGGTGCATTTTTATCAGATTGAAGTGTATTCCAAAATGCTCTGATTCATTCTGTTTCATTATGTCTTTTATTGTTGCACGTTGATAGGCTTATTTTACTAATTTGCTGAATGTGATTTGAATTAATTTTAGTTTTTGAGTATATATATATATATATATATATATATATATATATATATATATATATATGTATATATATATATATAAAGCTTTTGTAATTTAAATATATATATGGTCTGAAGAATACTTTGACCTTTAATAAACGATTCATTACATTAGCCATGTTTTGTCCTTCTGTTTTGTATTGTTGTATGTTAGTATTTTTAATTGAAGGATGCTCATCCACTGTGAAGCACCTATTCTTTTGGTTTATTTTACTATTTCTATTTTTGATGGCCTTGTGGAGCATGACAGAAGGTTTGAATATTGAATTAGAATATACTCCAACGTGTCTAGTGATCAGTTTAAAAGATTGCTGGCTGTTAAGCAGACTCCACTGTTGACACAGGAGTTTGAGAAAAATGAAGTACGTTCTGAACAAATCCAGTATGATGCTGATTGCCTTCATAAGATGATTAGAGACCTTGAGAATTATTTAATTAAGCTCAAAAAATTGCAGTGGCAACGTTTACATTTTGAGGCTTGTGTCCACCATAGAGATGTTCCAAGAGGTCTCAGGATTTTTAAAATGCCAACTTATGCGGAAACACATCCAGACCTCTTGAAGCATTGGCAGATAATTAATTTAAACATGAGCTTTAATTATTTAGCCTTGCTAATTGACTATTTTAAGCCTGCTGAGCAATCACTTTGAGTAATGTGAAAAACAATTCCTGTTACAAAATAAATTTCTAGGAGCTATATTTGATACAGCAATAGATGAACTTTTAGATAATGTTACTGCATTTTAAAGCTGATTAATAACTCAGAAGAAGAAAAAGTTGGAAAGAGATTTAAGAGACTTTAGAAATAACATTTTCACGTGGCCACGTTCAACAATTGTGTCTGATTCTTCTGCTCAACATGAATTGCCAAATGTAATTGAATCTACATTACCTTTTATATCAACTAATTCCTTAGAGATGAATAACATGTTATGTAATATATCTTCACCAACTTTGGCTACAATGGATAAATCTGTTACTAATGAACCAGTTGTCCATAGAAAAGAGCCTGTTTCTTCTAAATCACAGCAGTTTTTTTCCTCTCCCTCAGTACCAATTCATAATTTAGAATCAAAACGCAAACACTGATCAATAAGCAGAGGTAGGAAGAGGAGGCTACCATCATTAGAGCGGGGCTCCTATCAGAACAGCAAGCACATGTGGGAACCGAGACAAGCTCATTATTTTTTAATATCTCTTCAAAACAATTGACTGGATTACAAACCACAGTGCTGGAAAGAGGTCTTTCATTTATTCCAGCTTCTGGTACTGATTGTGTTTCTGCTGTTCTGGATGTTAAGATGTTTGCTCGTAATGTTATGCTAAAGATACTGTTTAAAGGTGACAATAATTTTTCTGTGTTTAGAAAACCTAGTTTGTATGTACTTAATTTAAATGCAGTGGTTAAGACTTTCTGCAATGTATGTGAGAAAGAATTAATAGAGACATTTAGTATGAAGTGAAAAGGTAAGTGATTTTGTGTCAGCAAGGCTGAGCATCAAGCACTGCAGTCATTGCACCAAGATTCTAGTCTATCCATTTGTCCTGCTGATAAAGGTGATGGTATAGTGATAATGGACAAAACATTTTATTTACAAACAGTGTTCAACATGTTTGATGATAAAGATGTATATTCCATTATTACTCATACTAACATAGAACATATGTGCAAAGATGTTGATCAAATGTTGTATGACTGTTTATTATGTAATATTATATCTAATGAGATCTTTAATTATTTTATAGTAGACTCTCCCACCGTGCCCTTGATATATGGCCAGCCTAAAATTCGTAAGAATATACTGCAACTCCTGATGAGACCAATAGTCTCAGGGCAAGGCTGGCTTACCAACCCTCTATCAATTTTTGTAAATAAGAATCTTAAACCTTATGCTCTTCTACCACTGTATGTGACACTAAGCAATTTTTAGAGAAGCTGTATGCTCATACTTATACTATGCAAGAGTCAGTGAAAAGATTGTGTTTAATGGTCTCTTTAGACGTTCAGTCCCTTTTTACATTAATTCCACACACTCAAGGCATTGACGCTGTGAGATCATATCTCTGTAGAAATAGCCAATATAGTTACACTAAGCTAGAGCTTAGATTTTATTACTAGAACTGGTTCTTGAAAACAATGTTTTACTCTTTGAAGGAAAAAACTACCTTCAGTGATTAGGTGTAACTATGAGCACTCCTTGTGCCAATAGCTACACCAATATAGTTTTGGCCCAATGGGAGGAAAACCCAGTTCTGAATAATATATTCATTGGCTGTATTACTTTTTACCAGACATTTGTAGATAACATCTTTATGATCTGGACAGGATATTTAGCATTATTAAATGATTTCATTAATTATATACATCAGGCTACTATCTAAAGTTTAGTATGAAAGTATCAAACGATGAGATGGAATTTCTGGATGTGAAGATATTTAGACAAAGTAATAGTGTTTTAAATACTGGTTTATACAAGAAAAGTTGTAGAAGGAACAATATCTTAAGAGACAGCATGCATCCCTCATGTTTTTAGAAATATGAGAGATCAAGCCATGGGTATTTCCAGGTTTAATAGTAATGATGACCTATTTTTAATGGATTTGAAAATCTTTGAGAATGAGCTTTTAGATAGGATGTATGGTATTAAGGAGGTTCAACAAATGAGTAGGGGGGTTAAAATGCTACGAAATAGAGCATAACCATATTTTTCTAATCCTGATGAATGTATTCCTAATGATAGTCAATATCTTTCACCTGTTTCACTGACTCTGCAACATTCAAGCAATATTACTAGAGCGTGTTAAATTATCAAAAATAATTTGTTTATTTTAACCTCATATCAACAACTAAAGGAGACAGTAGGTAATGTTCCATTATTTCATTTTAGAATTAAGAAATCTGTAAAGAGACTCTTTTGTTATAATAATGATCAAATTCAGCCTAATTTAAATATTAAAGGTACCTTTCCTTATACGAGATGTAACTTTTGCAGGATGATTTATGTATCTGATAGCTTTAAGCATCCATTTAAATTTAACGTCAGTGCTAATTGCACAAATAGAAATGCTATCTATCTTGCTTCTTGTGAATTATGTTATACGTTTTACATCAGTAAAATTAATTTCTCTTTATATGAGCATATTAGAGAACATCTTGCTGCTATAAGAAGGGGAGAAGAGATAAAAAGCATGTTGGCTAAGCACACATTAGAATTTGGTTCTACACAAGTTTAATTTTATGGTGACTGAAGGTTTGACAAAGTCTGCGAATGGGTGATTTTAATAAGCTGCGGTGGTGCAGCGGTAGCGTTGTCGCCTCACAGCAAGAGGTATTCCCGTTTGATTCTTGGCTGGAGCGCCTTCTGTGTGGTGTCTGCATGTCTTCCCCGCGGTCGAGTGGCAGTCGAAAGGCATGCGTAGAATGGGCATGCCTTTGAAAGTTGGGCATTGAGCTGGCACCTCGGCACCATAAAAATCTACTGCCAATCATTAACGGACCGGAGTTCTGCTGTGGCGACCCCTAACCGGGAAAAGCCGAAAGAAGAACAAATGAGCAGCATGAAATGAAATGGATTATTAGGATGGATGCAGACAAATTCCCGGGGTTGAATGGGAAGGTTCTGCTAAAACCACACTTGAAAGCTCGAGCCTTATATTAACTTAGATTTATAAATGAATGAGTTATCTTAAGTTGATTGGTAGGCTACTTATATGTAATAGCTACGTTTCCTCAAGTACTATGCTTTGATTTGTGTTTTTAATTGATGTGAATGTATGCACCCATTTGTTTTAATAGTGCTCAAGGACAATGTGAACATACCCACACCCAATTACTATAGCATTTTGATTGGTTCTTTTTTATCTGATTGAAGTTTATTCCAAAATGATGTGATTTATTCAGTTTATCATATGTCTTTTATTGTTGCACTTTGATTTGATTTTACTAATTTGCTGAATGTGATTTGAATTAGTTTTAGTTTTTAAGTATACAAATTAAGCTTTTGTAATTTAAATTTGTATATGGCCTGAAGCAGCGCCAGTTTCAGGTGTGAAAGCACTAACCTTTAGTAAATGATTCATTATCTTAGCTGTGTTTCATACATCTGTTTTGTATTGTATTTTTCCTTTGTTTCATTTACCACAGCAAGACTGGTGGCACCCACCTCTGCTCCCCCTCCACTACTTGCTCAATTGGGTAGTTCTGCCCCACGCTAGGGGTGTGCCCTCCTTTGGGATTGGAAGTGGAGGGGATGCGTTGGTCACCCAAAACCACTGCTAGGCATGGTGCATAGGCTTGTGCACCAAACTGTTGGTGTATGCCTACACCAGATGGACAGCATGCTGTCCATCCTGTTGGGAAAGTCTGGCCTTAGGTGCTGGCATCTATCTCTGCCTCCACAGGAGCTGGGAAGGTACAATGCTAACAGTCCCATGGGTGAGGACTTGAGTCGCACTACTACCGTGTCTGATGTCCGTGCAACTGGAATCCCACAACACCCTTCCTAACCAAGGTGTTCATCCCCTCTTATGTCCTACACCAACCCTGTCTTCTGTCTTATCTGTCTGCAAATGCTTCTTCACTTTCCAAACTTCTCTTCACCACACAAACCTATGTCCCTTTCCCGACATTCCACTCTCTCCTTAAAAAAAAGGGCACCTGTCCAAAAAATATTGTCCCATACATAGCCCTGCATTTTGCACACGTGTCCACTTGACACACTTAATTTGGTTCAATTGGCTTGACAACACACTTACTGTATGTTATCACCCCTCTCTCTGGGGATGACAGTCCAAATTCATCTAAAAATATTTTCAAGTGCACAGTTGCTGTTGAAGAAATGGATAGTTATGATTCTTTCCTACTCCCTTCCTTCACATACCTACCTGTCTTTAACTATGTTTTTCCCCCTGCTTGCACCCAATTTCACCACTGTCCTATCTCACCAATTTTCTTTTCTTTAAAGAATTTTTGCAAGATGCTGTACTATGCACAGCATTGCTAAGTTATACTAAATGGTGTATTACTACATGTATATCAAAGCATAATAATCACATTCAAAAAGTACACCTGCACCGTATTTCAAACCCAGTACTATTTCGGTTGAAGAACAGTGCATCAACCCACCAAGCGACACAGCCAATTAGCACAGCTGTTTTAAGTCAAACATAGTCATTGTAATTTTCTAATCATTAAATGTGTTTACACGATGCTGCACATCGTGCCACATTTCGCAAATCTGCTAAAAGATTGATGGAAAAATAGGAGTTTAACTGGGACTTTTAGAGAAATACACCATCATAAAGCCATACACATAATAATACACGTAAGTGACATATGTAACAGCAGGTAAGTGTGCAACTATATGTACAACATGTAAAAATACACCTGTTATAGCAGTGACCCTGTAGCTCAATCTGTTAAATGCTTTAAAAACATTAATTTTTAGTCCACATGGTCCTGGGTTCAAATACAGCTGGCCTAGCATTTAAAATACATTTCTGTGTACATCACCATTATAAATTGTGATATGTATGACTGTCTCATCAAAAGATTGCCAAATTCCAAAAATCACAGCCACACAGGTAGAAACAGCACTCTCCAAAGCTAAGAATACAGCATCCATGGGACCAGATGACATCCCAGGCTGTGTACTACATAAACTACAAAATGAACTGGCACCCCACCAATGTGTCATGTTTATTCATAGCCTCACCTCAGGCTTCATGCCCACTGAGTGGCGCACAGCTACAGTTATCCCGCTCCACAAAGGAGGATTCACCTTGGATCCCGGGAACTACCGTCCCATCAGTCTGACAAGCCTGATCTGCAAGGGCATGGAACGCATTATCATGGAACTTATAAACAAAGACATTGGCAACCTTCAAACACAGGACCCCACCCAGTTTGGGTTTGTGAAGGGCCGATCTTGTCTCCTGAATCTGATTAACTTCTTCAAATTGGTCTCCAGAGCTGTGGACGAGGGTAAGATGGTCCACACAACCTATCTGGACATCGCCAAGGCCTTTGACACCATCCCCCACTCTGGAATCATAGATAAACTTACTAAGCTGGGCATAAATCCCTACTTCACTCAATGGTTTGCCATCTGGCTTACTGACAGAACCCAGACTGTAAAAGTAGCCGACTCCAAATCTAGCTCCAGACAAGTGACAAGTAGAGTACCTCAGGGTTCAGTCCTGGGACCACGTTTGTTTGGCATCTACGTCTCTGAAGTACAGGCCAGCACTATGGGACTCTGGCTAACAAAGTTTGCAGATGACTGCAAACTGGGAGCCATTATTGAATCCTCAAATTATGTGGATATTCTACAAAAGGGCCTTACAGAAACAGATGCCTGGTGCCAGAGCCATGGGCTCAAGCTTAATGCCAAGAAATGTATAGTTATCCCCTTTGTAAAAAAAACATGTACCCATGAACTACCACATAGGTGGCAGGACACTAAACCTCGAAAGTGTGATGAGAGACTTAGGGACACAAGTTGGCAGTTTTCTCACTTTTGATAACTACATCGCCACAACAGTCAGGAAATCCTATGTGGCACACCTCATTACTAAGGGCTTTTCATCCAGAAAAAAGGAGGTCATTGTCCCACTGTACTCATCCCTCATTAGACCCATTATAGAGTATATTGCCCCATTTGGTATGTACCTCACAAGACATCTGCAACAGCTGGAAAGGCCACATAAATACCTCACTAAAAGAATCACAGGCCTATCCCTCTACCATGTCAAACCCTGAGCTGTTGGACATGCTCCACTTAAAGAAATCCCAATCCCTCAGAGCCACACGCTCCAGGGATCCAAACCTTATCACAATGAACAAAACATGCTGGAGGGATAGGTTCCTGACCGAGAGACTCCCCATACACTGGAATAGACTGCCCATACATGTCAAGCAGAGCACCTCATTGGCCCTCTTCAAAAGGAACCTTGATGATTGGATGGGAGACAGGAAATTCACCCTGGGGATCATGTCAGTCACCCTGCTAGACAGGGGCCCAGAGAAGTAAATATTGTGGGAAGAAATTTCTTGGGAATTGTTATGGCTATGCTTGCATAGGCCTTAGGGCCGATAGCCTAGTACCAACCTATGAACCTATTTATCCACTCAAAGCAGTACAGATGGAATGTCTGTTTTTAAATAATGGAAGTCAAAGGCCTACAGATAGGACCACATTTTAATTATCCCTATTAAACACTAGAAAGTGCATAGAATGTCAGGTCATGCATTAGCATGAATTTCCAGAGGATTTTGACATATGTAATTCAGATGTGGCCCAGTAAATTCAGATTGCAGCCCACAATGATTTGCTAGTGATATTACAGACAACCACAGCTGCACAAGTAACACACATATATATATATATATATATATATATATATATATATATATATATATATATATATAGGTCATTCTAGAAGCAAGGGTTGCCAGCACACTGGTTCCTGATGACTACCATGACATAACAGATGACTTGTCAGTTGTCCAGCTGGTTGACATAGTTAATGTACGCCCTATCTTGTTCTAGGACACAACAAGCATGTTGCCTTGTACTCTGTTAATGATAGCATTAGCTAACATACTTACCTTAAACACCTACCTTAATTTCCAGTGGGGTGGTGTTTCTCAATCTGGCTCTGGCTCTACACCAAGACTGCCACATTTCCCACGATTACTCTTAAGTGTTGTTGTCCTGCACATTCTTTAGCCTCTCTGTCTATGCTTATTGCCTGCAGCAGCAGCAGCAGCTTCAGCCTGTAGTGCACATCTCTATGTAAAAAGCTGCTACAAACATTCTCTCTGTGCTGACTTAGTATCTTTACCCCAGTAATTTCCACCCTAACATATGAGAAAGGGGATGAAATCTACATTGAGACCTTATATCTTGTTGAGTAGTTACATGGGATTGGCTGATTATACTGTGAATCAGCTGTGTAGGCTGCATGTAGCATTTCTGAACCACAGACTGTTTCAGAGACAATTGCCTGCTAATGAGAACCATCTTAAAAAGCAAACTTCCAGCTAGGAGAACTATTGTGTATGAGAGTTTGTATGGTTAATTCATTGACACATTACTTATATAGCAGCATCTTTCAACAGATGAGTATTGTACGCCATCAGGTAACCATTTTGTTTCCAACATGATGCATATGTTTGAATATACTTAGGGGAATGGGGATTGTATCAGTACGCCTTTGTTAGAACTGTAATGATGACATGGCATTGATCTCCAGCTGCATTATACCTACAGAGGATGTAGACTACAGCAAGGGTATAATGCTGTGTGTTAACTAGGCACACAGCTCTACTGGATACAACATTTGATAGCAGTTGTAATAATACACTGCTATTTGGTTGGTACTATTGTTTTTATATATTATATGGGGGTTCCTGCTATGGGGAACACTAAAGTGGACTTCTGTGTTGGGTGTATGATCATATGTCAGTATCTGTCATGGCACAAACATGAATACATCACTATTGCTCCTATCCTAGTTGTGTCCAGACAATTTGTATGTTTGGCACACTGTTGAATATGAGACGCGTAATTAAGCAGTGAATGCTGAGCCTTCCTTTATAGCTGTATCTCTACATGGTGTATTCCCATGTATGTGATCCTGACATGTGTTCTCATTTATTTGTATTTCAGGAGATATCTTGCATGCATGAGTCAGGGCACCATTTACTGAGGCAGAAAACAACCTCATCATTGAGGCTTTGCACCAACACTATCAAGTCTTGCTGTCCAGAGGGTGAGCAAATAGGCAAGACCGTGCAGCCTTGTGGGATGAACTAGTGCATAATATTAATGCCGTGGTCACTAGAATTGTACATATGAGCAGGTGCAACACAATGCCATGGATTATATGATACACTCAGCACACAGAAGTGCAGCTGACGTGGCCAGGGATCAAGTCACTGGTGGTTGACCTGCAACAGAACAACCTCTCTCAGGCACAGAAGAATTCTTGGCAAACCTTGCAACACAGGACAACTCCCAGGCATCCATCAGCCAATATGTTGTGGATGTGAGTGCCACCCAGTCCTCTCAAGAGGAGCTTCCAGGTATGCTTAGTTAGATCAGCTTTGGAATACTGTTGCATTCAGTGTGTCAAGGTGTATACAGTTTTACATGGGTGTCAAGTGTTTTATTGGGGGAGGCTTAACTGCAGTTTTAGGTTCATGTAGAGATTGTGACCCACATACCTGTTAACATAGCAGCTACTGTAAATGTGAGATATTTGGACATATTAGCCTATTATAATGTAACATGTGGTGCTGTTGTCATTATCTCTCCCTCAAATTTTTCAGGACTGTGAGAAATTGAAAGAGGCCATGCTCCTGCTGTTGGTAAGCACAAAACTGTTTTTTCAGAGATGTAAATATAGTTCAGTGTATTCACTAAAGTGGCATCCCAGGCCTGCTGGCTGTATTGATATACTGTCAGCATGATCGCCAAATGGACAGATATTTTCTGAACGTCCACAGTTTAAAGTCATACTTCTGCCTTGCAGGTATGACCATAGTGATTGACTTGACAGCATTGTCAGGACATTACAGATTGCCATAACTGTCAACTGTGCAGATTTTTGCAGAATGTCAACAGTGTACATAATTTATGTTTTGCTCATGAGATTCTTGTTTAATGAATAATTATTACCAAATAATTGCAGATTGGGGTTAGAAAATAATGTCCTCATGTCCTACTGTGTGAGGTTGGTGGTTACACAAGTCTGTAATAGTGACAGCAGTGTATACAGCTTATCATACATTTCACCATAGTACTGCAGAGCATAGAAGTGCAAGTATTAATGTATTACTTTCTCCTTATCACAGGTGACGTGGGAGGTTTGTTTTTGTCCCATTCACAACCTGATGTCAGTGTCTCTCTAGACTCTGTTGATGATGGTGGCAAAACTGAGGCACAGATGGGGGTTGCAGAGGATGAATCAGACACAGAGGTTGACATCCCTTGTCCACCCTCATTGTCACTTTGAAAAAGTGAAAGGCTGCCAGCCTAGCTAGATGGAATTTTGTAGATAATTCTATGTCATTTGTAAATATTAATATAATCCACAGGCTTGTTTTACAAATGTAAAGAGAACTATATGTTATGATTAAATTATATGTACTGAGCTTCAAAAATGTAGCCACAGTGCACCCTGCTGGAAGAAAGCAGTTAAGTAAAGAAAATTATACTGTTTGATCTCAAGCTTGGAGACAGGATGTCTGGGCTAAGAGTTTCTTTCTATTGTTTTAAGACAAAGAAAATTACTAGGCTTCATATGTAAAGTGTCTTTTATTGCTGTCACTTCTTGGCAGTCGTAGAAATGTTAACTTTTAAATTCTGTGAGCCTGGGAAACCTCAGCAGGGGTGACAAGAATGATGTAATGTGAAATTAATCTGCAGTACTGTGTATTATCAATTTAAGGGCTATCTCAGAAAGGAAGACAGCATTTTGTATCTTGTCTTGGATCTAGTAAGAACATCCACTCACCAGCACTTGCTTGCTCTGTATGTAAGTAGTGTTTAGAACAGTGATTTCTCTTAGAGATAGATAGGAATATAGCCAGATTAGTCTAGCTGTTTTCTATATTTATGTCAGACTATCCTATAATATTGTTTTAAAGTATTTCCTGTGATTTCTGAACTGTGTAATGTCATTGTGTTGAGTTAACAAGTATTGTCTGATGTTTTTATTATTTTTAAATATTTTTTAAATCTTTCAACTGTGGCTGTTTTGTGTAGAGATAATTTAAGCTCTAAAGTACTTGCGTGCGGTTGGTGATACTGTACAAAGCCACTCCAATAGCCTTGCTGTTTGTCACACTTACTAATTGGATAATAATAATATTGCACAGTAAAATTGAACACCCTTTGGTAAGGGCCTTTATAGTAGCTGATAATGGTAGTTGGTGGCAGTGAATTACTACCTTATAGCCTGGGTGTAAGGGGGCATAGCTAGAGAACCTGTGCCAGCCTTCCCCAGGAGTGTCTGCGTGTTTATATATAAACCAAATCTCAAAGTGTGTGTTTGTCAGCTACTTGGGCAGGGACACGAAGCACTGGTTGGACCGAGAGGGTACTGTAGGTTTTAGCTTGACTACTCGGCTGAGATCTGAACCCTATAGCTGTGCCAGTGGGGAGTCTTATTGGGGATCTGGAGAGAAAGGGAGAAACCATCCCCAGACTGACTGTGATCTCTGTGTGCTCTTAAGGGAAATTGTACTTTACTGTGTGTGTACTTGTTATCCTCCCAATGTGGACACCCCTCACTGGTGCTAGTGGTGAGGATTGAGGATTCTTGATTACTGGGCCAGGGCACAGGCATCACAGTCACCGTACACAGCCAGTATGCCTACACATACCCAGTCACCTGAGGCCACAGATATTGGATAGTCAGAGAGTGGGGACATTGATCAGGGAAGTGTGGCTACTGTGGCTTCAGTGACTGTCGACACTGGCATAGCCAAACAGTTGGTGAGGTTCCACACATGCAGATTGATAGGGGTGCTTGCAGGAGACCTACTGTCCCTCCACCACCTGACGCAGTTGTCTCATCATGTGTCACTTGGTATATGCTTAGGGCCATCATGGAGGCACAGGCACATTCAGAAAGGAACACCCGACTAATGCTCAGGGTTATGGATGCAGCACAGTCTGACATCTATGAATGCCTCCACCATTTTGCTGATACCCTGGAATGGTTGACTGAAATAGTGGAAAGAGATAGGTCTGTGAAAGATTGCACACTATCTGTCTTGGAACGCACGTTGTCTGTGATGGACCATCTCATTGGAGTTGAGTATTAACCTTATGGGTGTAGGTCAGCAACTACATCTGCTGAGAGTCAATGTGGCCATGCACTATCACACTCCCATAGTGGCAGTACTACATGGCTCTGACACCAGTTGTATGTCTGTGTCAGCCCATCCTGGAAAACATTTGTGTCAGTGTGGGATTCAATACCATCTCCTAGTTTGCAGTCATCTGCACATTTAGTCAGCCAGAGGCCACTTACAGTGGCATTGACTTCAAACAAGTAAATGCCTAAGAGAAGTGCTCCGAGGAATGATTTGTGAGGGAGTCCACTTGTGGCTGGCCTGTTTGTAGAGGTGGACTCCCCAGTGCTAACTTCCTGGGTTCTGTGTGTGAGCCATTTGGCTCTCCACTGGCTGACATATTAGTTTGTACCTAACCTCTTGAGTTTGTCAGCAATGCCTAATAAAGGTATAGAGTCACATGCCTTGTCAGGCCATGGTAGGCAGTGTGAACCATTTTTCCCTCATCCATTGCTTTGGTTACCTTCTCAAATAGGTCCACCAGGTTGGGTAGTCATGATCTGCCCTTAACAAAATCAGACTGGGTTTGAACCAGTGTCTGGAGGTGCACTACATCTATATTGATCATTTCCATGATAATTCTTTTTATGGCTTTACATATCAGACTAGTGAGACATCTGGGTCTGTACTCTCTAGGGTTTGTATATGGCCCACGTTTGTTCAGGGGGATGACTACTGCTGTTCTCCATTCATGAGGCACGAAGCCTGTTTGGTGGCTACAGTGAAATAGTAATTCCACAGGCCCTGAAAGGTAATGTTTCATGCTATTTATAAGGCATCCCGGGATATTATCTGGGACCACTGATGCAGTGTACTTGTTGTTAGAGACAGCATTAAGGACTTGTTCCCTCATGATAGGGTTACTTACACATGATGATATTTCCTGAGGGAAGGTTGAGGGGGAGAGAGGGGTAAAGTTAGGGTTCAATTTATCAACCAGGAGGTTTGCTCTTTTTTTACCTCATTATTGGTGGTTCCATTTACAATGAGATGTTCACACAATTGTGTCTTGTCTTTGGTGTTGTGGACATACCTAAAATATGCTTTGTGGTTGCCCTTGGCCTGGGAGCCTGAACTTATCTCACATCTGGCTTTGGTAGACTTCATTTGTCCTCTGTTTTGTTCACTTTGATAACAGTGCTTTTATTCTGCTGTGTGCTGCATCTTCTACGTTTTGCCATGAGTTTCTTCCTTCTGTTATACAGCCTATTGATTCTGTGATTCCACCAGTGTGGTTTGGTTTTCAGTTAGTTGTGTATTTCACCCTGGTGGGTACAGCTGCCTCTATGCAGCTATTAATATGCTCATACAGAGTTTCTGTGAACACCACGGCATAGGCCACAGTGTTCTCAGTGTTCATGGTGCCTTGAGATTTAGCCAGTTTATCACCTAATACGAACGCTGATTTAGCGACCCATTTAGAGTGAAACCTTAAAATCCTGAAGACAATGAACAGTGATTTTTTTCCCAGGGAAAGATATCACTGGGGCGTTTTTGGGACTTTGCCATTTCCTCCACTGTGGTGCGATCTCGGAGTTTGGTATATTTTTCTGGGGGAAAAAAATCAGTGTTCCGTGTCTTCGAGATTTTCAGGTTTCTTCTTAATGGGTCGATAAATCAGTGTTAGCTATTTTAAGTGTTCACTAATTTAATATAGACCCTTTCAGTATACAGTCCTTCTGCCATTAATATATTACAACCAGTAACAAGGTGTGTGACTATTTCTAATTCTGTTTTACAAAAACCTACATTTGTCTGTTTTTTCCACATGTTCAGTGGACTTTGTAAACCAACGTGTCCATCGCCCACTATCTTGGGCTGCCAATATTAACCTTTCATCTTTTGGCTTGAATTTGCCCCTCCTTAACCATTCCTGTGTTTGATCTTGTTCAGCATGAGGTTCTTCCAAAAGTTTTCTATGCTTGCAATTATATTTATGCATTTTCCACATTTCTTGCCTTCTCATTTGATCCTTCACTTTATATTCTTTCTTTTGTTTTTAGGACATCCGGTTGCCACCTAATTTTTATCTACTTCAGGTTTGATTTCCATTCCTGCTTGAATGCTGATATGCTTCTGCTAGACTAAGCAGGGAAGTCATCTTATATTTATTCTCCTCATGTTTCAAAACCTTCACTGCGTTTGAGTCTTGTGACGTCAGCAGATTTGTGCAGTCCCATAATTGCAGATGTATACATGAATCAATTTCAAGGAGGACCATACCTTCTTCAGAACAGGGAATATATAATCTTGGCATGCAATGATTTTTATAAATCATTTGGTGAGCATGAAGCATCCTTCTTGTTTTCCTATCTAATCTATCCAACACCTTTTGGGGCCAGTCAATCACTCCAAAACTGTAAGTTAAAACAGGAAGAGCAAATTGGTTTATAGCTTGAATTTTGTTCCTAGATATCAATGCTGTTTTCAGGATTAATTTAAGTCTTCTAAAATACTCCTAAGTTTTATTTGCATTTGTTCATGTTTTATTGTTGATCCTTCTTTAATTCCCATATATTTATACACTCCCTCTTGCTCAAGTTCTTTTAAATCACAATCGTGTCCCAAACTGATGTTTTCTGGGTGCTGCAGTTTTCCTGCTTTAAAGGTTGTTTTTGCACATTTATCAAGACCAATGGCATTCTTATATCATCTGAAAAAGTTTTGAGTACTTGCAGTTGTGCCTTCAGTTCCTCATCTGACGAGCTATACAGTTTTTAATCATCAAAGAGAAGATTAGAGGTCTTTACACTTTGTTGTTTTGTAGGAGACAGATTATAGCCATAACCTTATCTGTTAAGTAGATAGATTAACGGGTTAAGGGCAAGACAGAATAACAGCGGTGACAGGGAGTCACCCTGGAATATCCTCCTTTGAATTTTTATCCCTGGAATAATTTGTCCTTTATCATGGCTTAATTGCAAAATGGTCTGCCACTGTTTCATGGTCAATGCAATGTAAGTCCATGATGATTTGCTCCATGGCCTTGCGGATAAGGTTAGTCAGGCCAATAGGTCTACAGTTCATGGGGTCAGTTGAAGCATCACCTTTGTGCCAGTGAGTAATGGTGGATATTTTCCATTCATCTAGGATGAAGCCTGTGCTTAGACTAGGATTGAAAAGAGTACGCAATGTTATTGCTAATTCTTGTTGGAGCCCATGTAGGATGCAGCCTGGGATGTTATCAGGTCCTATAGATGCTGTGTTTTTTTACCTTAGAGAGGGCGCTTTACAACTTGCTGTTTTAAAGATACAAGGTAGGGGACAAGTGGTAGGGATGTCATGGACTACATGTGGCAGGGACAGGGGAATGACATTTTCACAGAACCTGCCAGCTAACAGCTTTGCTATGTCCACAGGCTCACTATATATGGTTTCATTAACTATCAGTTCATCATAAATCTGGATTTGACCTTTTAGGTAATGGATGTAACTAAAGAGTGCCTTATGGTTGTTAGTTGAGGAGTCTAATTTGGATTCATAGTTTGTCTATGAGGACCTCATCAGAAGTCTTATTGGCTTGTTTAAGCTGAGGAGGTTGTGTTTTCAGTTTAGGACTCCCGCCCTCTTACTCTTAGACAGAAATTTCTTCCTCGTATTGTAAAACCTGTTAATTGCAGTTGTCTACCAGGCAGGTTTGCTCTTCCTTGTGGTGCTTGTTTTGGTCCTGTCAGGTATGTCTGAGTCAATGCAGTTAAATGCCTGTTTGTATAGAGCATTGGTGTAGAACTCTGCATAGGTGCAAGTTCCATCTGAGGGGGAGATGCAGTACAGCTATTTATAGCATCCCGTAAGAGGTAATAATGTGTTTTGGAGAGGTGTTTTAAGTTTCTTTGCTCTTGGGGGGGGGGTGTGATAGTTACTTTAAATGAGACTGATTTGTGGTCAGATATCACTAGGGAAGACTTCACAGTGGTGGTGCTGGAGTGGCTTCCCCCATATGGATAAGCACCAGATCCATGACGCTGGCACCCGTGGTGGAGGTGCCAACCAGCAGATCCAGTGCACTGGAGTTAACGAAGTTGAGGAAACTTTGGGAAAGTGAGTTTCAGCATGAGTAATTTGCCTGGTCAATGAATGATTAGTTAAACTCGCCCAAAGCTAGGGTGTTTGGATGTATCTTGATAGAGTCAAGTAGATCCAAATAGGCAGAGTGGATGTCCTGATTCACAGACAGGGTCTTGTAGCTGGCAGTGACTTGAATAGGTGTCCTATCAACAGTTAATTGCACCAGAAGTATTACTGTTTAACCAGTCTGGTGGTGCATTTATCTGTAATGAATATCAGTACACTGCCTCCTTCAGTTTTCATGCCTGAAGTTTGTGGTATGAACATGTGGAAGGAGGTGTAACCTGATATGGTTGGGGTGCTCTCCACAGCCGTGAACCAGGTCTCTGTGACTGCACAAGTATGCAAGTCTTCCAAGGTGAGGACTGCTTCCAGTGAGCGCAGTTTCATGTTAAGACACCTAGCATTTAGCAGCATAACGTTGAGGGGTTTTTTTTTTGGAGGGAGGGGTTCTCGTCTGGACCTTGTCCTTGAGACACTGTGTAAAAAGGGCACTATGGGGATGGCAAGAGCCTTGGCCAGTAACAGATGAAGACCATCTCTGGCAAAGCATCAAGGTCTGTCAATCATGTCATCCCAGGCTGACATATACTGTTTCCCCTTAGAATGACACCAGAAACTAAGCTAATTATGGAGGTCCAATCATTTTCTGTTTGTATTGAGGCATCATCCTGGGTGAAGGTAAAATGCTGCTTAAGGCTCTTCATATAGTCTAGAGAGGTATGTGTCAAGTTATTCATACCAACATGGAATATGACAGAGTTACAGCAGTACCTGTTGTTGAGAGACTTGAGTGCATGTGTGATATGATGTATCCTGGCACCTGATAGACAGCTGACCGTGACCTTTTCCTTATCCAGCCTGGTGAGAGGGACATCAGTGTGTCTCACAATGATATCATCTATGACTAATCTTTGGTTTTGTGTTTTGCCTTAGGTGTTTAACCAGGTAGATACTGGTGCATGAGCTATTATGTGTAATGTGTTCTGCAGAGGAAGTATTATGTGTAGCGTGCTTGTATTTTCAGTTTGGTAGTCTCTTGGGTTTAGGTATGTTTCTACTAATGACCTCTGCATATGAAGGTATGTGTGATGTGGGTTTGGGTGGAGTGGGAGGTGAGGTCTGCATGCTGGCAACATGCCCACTGTCATATGTACTGACTCCTGTGTGAGAGAGCATGGATTCAAGGTTCTTAATAAATTTGCATCTCTCACACATTGTGTTTGTGTGGACTAGGAGTAGAGGGTTGGGGACGCTCTCCACATCTGTACAACAGGCACTGCTAATGCCATTAGTAATAGATTATTGCTTGTGTATATGTCACAACAGGCAATGGTTAGGCAATGACCTGACAGATGCTTAAATGTCAGATGTTATTACCTTTATGGTGTTATTCTAAGGTAAAACAGTACCTGACAGTGTGGGATAACATGGTGTACTGAGTATGCTGCTTTGCCAGGCATATGGCACTTTCCTGAACAATAATCTTGTTAATAGGCAGGGTTGCAATAGCAGACTTACAAATGTGACAATGTACAACTCCAGCAAAGTAAGGGTCATGCTGCCACAACCTTGGGGTTCACAGCCTCAAACACACCCTCTGTAGGCACTCTTTGCAGTGAAGATGTGATGTCTGTGCATGCACAGGAAACCTGTTCAACTTTGCAGTAAGAACTTTGGCCTTGCAAGGCTACCATGCCCGACAAACAACCAGACAGCAGATGGATGTTGTATGAAATATTATGAGACTACAGTTTGGTATCCTGGGAACCTAAATGTACAGTATGGCATACCTCAGACATGCTGGAGGGATTATTTGTATCTACTTAATTCTATCAAAATACATCTGAAAACCATTGTTTTGGGTGACCTTAACTACCTATCAAACTCACTTTCCCACAGGTTCATCGACTTCATTAACTGCAATACCCTGGACCAGCTGGTTAAATCCCCACAAGGGAAGCCAACATCCCAGATCTGGTGCCTACCAATATGAGGGACCACTGTAACATCCCCACTGTGAGGTCCTCCCTGTTGAGATCTGACCACAAATTGGTCTCATTCAAAGTTACCGTCACACCTGACCCCCTCCCAGCAGCAACTAAACTGAACAACTTCTGCAAAGCAGATTACAGGATGATATAAACAGTTTCACTGCACCTCCTCCCTCAAATGGAACTGGAAACTATGATGAGCTCTACACCAATGCTTTATACAAACACCTGTATAACTCCATTGACTCTGCTGTACCTGATAGGACCAAAACAAGCTCCTCAAGGAAGAGAAAATCCCCCTGGCGGACAACTGCCATTAACAGGCTTTACAATAAAAGGAAGAAATTGCTGTCTAGCAGTAAGAGGGAGGGAGCCCTCCTAAACTGGACACACACCCTCCTCAGCTTAAACAAGCCAATAAGAAGTTTTGTGAGGTTCTCCAAAGCAAACTGAGTCCAAATTAGCTTCCTCAACAAAGGACACCCACAAGACATTCTATAGTCATAACCTAAAAGGAAAAGCCTAGATTTATGCCAAACTGGTAGTTAATGATACCACATATACTGAGCCTGTGCACATAGCTAACCTGTTTGCTGACCGGTTCTAGGAAAACTTCACTCCCCAGTCCCCACAACATGTATCCCATGACATCCCTACCACCTGCCCCCTACCTTGTATCTCTAAAGAGCAAGTCATAAACACCCTCTTTAAGGGCAAAAACACAGCATTTATGGGACCTGATAACATCCCAGGCTGCGTCCTAGATGGTTCCAACATGAATTAGCCACACCACTGGGTACTCTTTTCAATCATAGTCTAAGCACTGGCTTCATAACAGCTGAATGGAAAACAGCCACCATTAGTCCCTTGCACAAATATGGTGTGTTCACTGACCCCAGGAACTATAAACCTATTAGCCTGATTAGCCTTATCTGGAAGTCCATGGAGCAAATCATCTTGGACCTTATCAACAAAGACGTAAGTAACCTGCAAACATTTGACCCTACTCAGTTTGGATTTGTCAAAGGGATATCATGCCTGTTAAACCTAGTGGACTTCTTTGAGACAGTGTCAACGACCCTGGATAAAGGGAAATCTGTGCATACAGCCCACCCACTTAGCCAAGGTGTTTGGAACTATCCCCCACTCAGGCATCATTGACAAACTCACCCAAGTAGGCATCAACCTTTATATTGTTAGATGGGTCACTAACTGGCTCACTGATAGAATTCATATTGTCAAAATAGGGAAATCCACCTTCAACAGCAGACCTATTACCAGTGATGTTCCACAGGGTTCAGTCCTGGGACCTGTACTGTTTTGAATCTACTTCTCAGAAGTAGAAGCAAAAACTAAAGGTCTGCGGCTGACAAAGTTTATTGATGACTTGAAACTGAGTGGTCATATAATCTCCAAATGATGTCAAGATCTTACAAGAGGGTCTTACACACACACAAATGATTGGTGCGAATGTCATGGCCTTAAACTCAATGCAAAAAATGTATTATCATTCCTTTTGGTAAAAACAATGTTCTTGCCAACTACCACATCAACAGCAACACCTTACATACACTCTCAATGGTGAGAGACCTGGGCACACAGGTTGACAGCTACCTTACCTTTGACCACCATGTCTCCACATTGGTAAGAAGGGCATTCTATCTTGGTCATGTCATAGGTAAGGGCACTGTTGCCAGAAAAAAAGTTATAACCTCCCTGTACTCTTTGCTCATCAGGCCAAAAATTTAGTACAACACCCCTATTGGTATGTACCTTTCCAAGCATCTGCAGCAATTGGAGAGAACACAAAGGTCCCCCCCCCCAAGGAAAATTCAAGGTCTTAAGCATCTGTATTGTGTGGATCATCTAAAATCGCTGTTTTGCTCTGCATCATACAGAATACTCAGAGGTGATCTCTGCCTGGCATATGAGGCAATCTCTGATCCTGCTTTATTGGAAATGCTGCATATCCTTTAGTCAAATGGTACACAGGTTACTCACTTTAAAGAGCTTAACCAGGGATGTGACATTAATAAAACCTGCAGAAGGGACATATTTGTCTCCAAAAGGTTAACACACCTTTGGAATAGTCTCCCACTTCATGTCAAGCAGAACACCTCATTGGCCCTCTTCAGATGTAATCTGGATGATTGGATGGGTGACCATAAATTCACCCCGGAGATTCCACCTGTGTCCCTCTTGGACAGGAGCAATAGGTGTTGATCATGGAATTAAGGGTAAGAAGTTGGCTAGGACTGTAATAGCTAGAGCCATTAGCCTAGTAACTTCATAAGATCCCATAGGCTGATGTAAAATGCTCTGTAATATCCACACACATACCACTTTGGCTGCAGTGACAATAGTACCACTACCTATCTACGTTTACAGAACACTGCACAGTGGACACACACACACACACACACACACACACACACACACACACACACACACACACACACACACATCAAGTTGGCTGCAGTGAGAATGGAACCCCTACCTATCTAAGTTTAGAGACTATAGAATGCACAATGTATTGTGCATGCCACAGCTCAAGTCTGACATTAATATGGCTTTAGGTAATCTTATGGTAGATGATATCAGCATGCCTTTTGGAGACAAGAGTATGAAGGCCAGTAGCATGTGCTAGGTCCAAAACAGCACAAAACCATGCCAGTTTGGGGCTCACACTTATTCTGTAGAAAGGTGCACACACACATACACACCAAGTGGGCTGGAGTGAGATTAGAACCCATACTTATCTAGTTTTACACACACTACAGATCACAGTACTTAATGCATGTGCCATGGCTCAAGTCTGACATTAGCACAGCTTTAGGTAATCTTATGGTAGATGATGTCAGCAGGCCTCATGGAGGACAAGAGTTTGGAGGCCTGCAGCACCTGCAAGGACTAAGACAGCACAAAACTATGCCAGTTTGGGATTCACACATGTTTTGTTGGGAGATGCACACATGTACACACCAAGTGGGGTGGAGTGAGATGAAAACCCCTACCTATCTAATTTTAGAGGCTACATAACACAGTACTTAAAACATGTGCCACGGCTCAAGTCTGACATTAATGTGGCTTTAGGTAATCTTATGGTAGATGAACTCAGCAGGCTTTGTGGAGGACAAGACTTTGGAGGCCTGCATCAACTGCAAGGGCCAAAAAGTGCAAACCAATGCCAGTTTGGAAGTCAGTGTGAGATTCACACTTGCTCTTTGGGGAGACACACACACACACGCACACATTTGCACACCAAGTGGGCCGGAGTGAGATTAGAATCCCTACCTATCTAGCCTTACATACTACAGATCACAGTACTTAACGCACACACCACAGCTCAAGTCTGCTTTGTAAATGACTGCAGGTGAACTAATCCTAGAGAACATAAACAAGCCCTGTGTTGAACAGCTTGAGAGGCCTGCAGAGTCACATTACCTTTTACTGTCATCTGCAGCTAGTAGCCTAACAGTCAGAAAACAGTTTTTTTTACCCCAGCTATGTGACAACAGTACCAGTTTTGTACATATGTGTCTGTTTGCATTTGGATGGGCAAGCCTGTGTCAAAACTAAATTAGCCACAAAAAAAAAAAGTAGAAGCAAGTGCCAAAAATGTAAAACTAGGAACCAGATAAAATTTCAGCACAAAAGACAACCCAGTGCACCTCATATAATCCAGTTTATTAGAGTTCACAGTCAAAGCACAGAAGAAACATAAACGCCCGTAGCTAATATTGCGTTTTCATCAACCAGACTTCATCAGATGCCTAATACCAAAGTCATGTAAATTCCTTTGTTATATACCCATTCCAGTTTCAAAACCACCAATCACAGACAAATTCAAATAAAACTCTCAATACAATTAAAAGGACAATACCCTATCCAAATATACAAACCGTAAAACTTGTTTAATTTTCATACATTCTGCATAAATATTATTCATGATAGTTAGAAACCATTAAATCCCCATTATAAATTTTAGCCTTTTAAATACATAATTTCCAAAATTAAAATAAAATATATAAATAATAAAAAGTGAACGTATTTATTGCATGGATTTGTAGGAAGAACAGCAGCACCATCTAATGGCCATGTATGGAAAAGCAAGACAAAGGAAGACATTTCTTCATAACCTTGCAGCTCTCAATTTTAAAACTGGGGCCAGGGAGATAATGTCATTTAAACCTGGGGCTTTATTGACCTTCAATAGAATCTGCCAGTAAACCTCCCTGTACTCTGTCTTGGTCTTCCAAGGCCCTCCCCTCAGATCCTTTACTATTTCTTCTAGCACAAAAATGAAACAATTACACCAATACAGGTAAGGGTATGCTTATGTAAAATACTTCCCAGGCTTTTAGTATGTATATCGTAGGTGTTTTAATAAATTCTCCTCCTCAATTTTCTCTCGGATTTACCTATATATAAAGCGGTACATTTATTGGTTAGGGACATGTAAATCAAACCACTTGAATCACAAGTACTACAAACCTTACTTGTCAGATGCATGTCCCTAGCTACTAAGATACTGCATCTCTTTTAATAATGTACCTACACTGAGGGCAAGAACCACATTTGAAAGTTCCCACTTTCCTGGGGTTCCCATTTTGTTGACTGGATTGCTCCAATAAGTCCTTAACATTGGGACCTCGACTATAAATAATCTTAAAAGGGGTATCAAAAATACCTCCAAGGTCAGAAAGGTTAGAAAACTTACACCATTCTCTTTCCATTATGTCCCTAATTACCCATGATTCTCCATTAACTTCAGTTATAAAAGCTCTTACAAACCCTGAATCAGTTTTTTCTTCATGTTGCAGGTCAAGACCCCAGCCAGGGAATGTCCCCCTATGGGGTCCACTCCTTATATGGGTTTAAACCTACTTGCTATACCCTCTAAGACCTCGTTGTAAACCTTTTCAACAACATCTTTGGGGTAACTTCTCTACAGGAACATCTTAGTTAAAACACCACTCTCTTCTATGAAATCATGGTCAGTTGAACACATCCTGCAAATACGGACAAACTGACCTTTAATTATACCAATTTTTTGATGATAAGGATGGGAACTTGTAAAATGAAGTAGAGAGTTGGAATAGGTGTGTTTCCTAAACACACTAGACCTAAACCCTTGTTCGTACTTCTGTAAAGTAACATCCAAATAGTTCACCAAGTGGCAATCGAAGTGGTAGGTAAACTGTAAAAAGGTAGTGGTACCTGATATATATTCCAAGAATTCTTTTAACTTACCTTCTGATTCCACCCCAAAAATTACAATATCGTCCAAAAACCTTTTGTATAAGGTCCAACATTCCTTATTCGCAGAGTTGACAATGCATAGTTGCTCCCATACCATCAGAATCATGTTGGCATAAAGGGGGGCACAATTGGGCCCCATAGCTACCCCACATTTTTGTTGAAAAAGTTCCCCTTTGAAAAATATAAAATTGTTTTGCAAAATCAATTCAGTAAGGGTCAAGCTGAGGTATACCTCATCCTGTGTTAAATTATCAAACATCCTAAGGGCTTCCTCAAACCAGTTTAAACCCTCTTGGTGCGGGATACAACTAAACAGATCAACTATATCATTTGTTGCAAAGTATAACTGTTCATGATATTGTTGTTGTTTTACACATCTCAATAGATCCCATGAGTCCTTAAGTACATTTTGATCTCCCAAAGGAATTTTTTTCAATTTCACGTCTAAATATTTTGCCAGTTGGGATGTGATCAACCCTTTAGCTGAAACTATTGGCGTCAAAGGGGGACTTGAAATACTCTTATGCACCTTAGGGATCCCAAAAATTGATGGTACCCTTGGTTTGTCATTGTGTAGAAAAGAAAAGTTTGTTGGTCTATAAAACCTTCCAATGTTAGATCATTTAAAGTAATATATATATACATTTATAAGCAACATTAATCTCATTGAGGGGGACTCTGACGTACCTCTGTGTCTTCAAGTAGTTCCATCATTTTAGCCTCATAATCTATTTTGTTTATTAACAGAGTCCCTCCACCCTTGTCAGGCTTCATAACCTTAACCATTTTATTCCTTCTTAACTCCATCACTTTCCTTTCATTAAATGTCATATTCTGAAAAACCTTGCTCCCTAAAACACCTTTTCTTAGTTCATTTTCTATAAGGGTTTCAAATTTTTTTTAACTGAGGGTGTAAGGGCAGGTTGTAAATACTTCTTCTCTTTAGTTCACCAATTTCCGTACCCTTACCATTACAACCAAGCATCAATTCAAGATTCATCTACCTTAAAAACATTTTTAAATTAATAATAAGTTTACAAATATTACATTTCTTCCTAGGGATAAAATTAAACCCTTTGGTAAATAATCCAAAATGTCCCTCATTTACTTCAATGTCACTATAGTTAAAAATGTAACTCTTGAAGGTCATTTTGAAACCCTCCGTTGTAATGCCTTTGTCATTTAAACTATTTACCCCTAACAGTCAGAAAACTGTTTTGCAGCCCAGCTATTTGAGAACAGTACCAGTTTTGTGCATGTGTCTGTTTGCATTTGGATGGGCAAGCCTGTGGCAAAACTAAGTTAGCCCTGTCAATGAGTGTGCACACAGCATAATGCATTACACAGCTTGTTTAGTTATTGATGTATGTGTGGTGAAATCCAGCAGACATTGGGGGCGGTAGTGAATGTGAGTGTTGTTGCTGCCATTGATACAAACATATGGCTTCACAAGATATGTACATATTCATATACTGCGCCATACATTTTCATGGTTTCCACATGCTTTTTTAGGGAGACGTGGTATGACTCACTACTGTCCAGATGTTTACAGCAAGTACACAGGTTTGACTCTTATTTATATGTGTTTCACACTAAATTGTTTCCTGTCAGATGTGGTATCATTTACACATGACATGAGAGAAGACTGCCAGAACTCTGAACTTCAGATGTCCCAGTAGTCCTCCAATTGTAACACATGTTATTCTATGCACTTCTACATTTTTGTAAGTGCATTATCTAATGTTGAGCCCTTCCTTTTGGTCCTTTGTCCAACATTATATGTTGTGGTGCAGCTTTACTCACCATGATCTGGGCATGTAGGTCAATACAGACACACACACACACACACACACACACACACACACACACACATATATATGTATATAAGTGAGATCTTTATCTATATAGATATGTGCATGTATATGTATATGTATCAGGGATGTATATGTGCATGTGTGTGTGTGAGTGTGTGTGTGTGTATGTGTGTGTGTGTATATATATATATATATATATATATATATATATATATATATATATATATATATATATGGAGACAGCTGTATATATCTATCTATATCAATATATATATATATATATATATATATATATATATATATATATATATATATATATACATTGTTAAGCATTGCATAAATGGGAGGCGCATTGTCTACATCAGAGACTTACTGTTCCATAAATTGACTCCAGCCCACACCTAGATATACTCCAGCCTGAGAATGTGTTACATGGTGTGACCTCTGAACCTGTTACTGCTGCGCTGCACTTCTTGCAAACTGGCCAAGACTTTTTAAATAGGTCTTAGATATGTGGTGCACTGGGCAAATGTGTAATTAATATGTGAAAGAGGTTAATACTAGTATAGCACACAGTCAGTCTGTAAAACACTACTTATTACTACTTCACATACACAATATCTGGAAATCTTGGGATTAGAGCCCTGAATACCCTCACATAAGCTACCTGCCTTAGTTCTCTGAGCCTTTTGAAGCTGCTTGATAATATGGGGATCATTCATCACACCATCACCTGCATAAATATGTATATTGCTATTCCTCAGTTACCTAACACATACAATGTAAGGTCAAATTGTACATTACTGTCCTGATACTGTGTGGCATGCTAACTGTGTGAAATGCTCATATAGCATGATTTAGTGTTATGGCAGTTACAAGGGGACACTGCTGCTTTGACGGGTGGGGGAACAAAAGTTCATGTTCTGCTAGGATACACAGTATTCTGACTGTCATTTAACCCCACTTTCTAACATGTCCCTTGAATAATGTGCCAGTAATGTGTTGCAGTAGGACTACATGAATATTCCATGCATGAGGCCTACCGATTACAAATGGTGACATGTTAGTAGATTGGGTGTCTGTAGTCCCATGTGGATGTAATTTCTGTCCAAATAGCCCACTATAGTTACCTGCATAATATACCCAGTCCATAGCTACAATGACATAGTATCATAATAATCCACTCGACTGCTGTGTAGGTTATGGACTTACCTTGCAAATGCTGTAGTTGACTCAACTGTAGTTCAGGGCTGACTCTATAGTATGCAAGCAGTACACAGCCAAAACATGGATAGGTGCAGGTTGTGTGAGTTGGCTGGCATCAATTTTAATATATTTATGTGAGTAAGAGTAAGATGTTAGTCCCTAGGTCCCTAGGTTGTCAGTGAATGTATTATGCATTGTCTCTTAGCCAAAGCCAGGGTGTACTGAGCTTGCCTACATCTGCCTACAGGGACATCAGCAGGGGGTTCCTCCTTCGAGTCCTCCTGTGATTGTGGTTGTGGTGACCTAGGCACTGGTGGGGGGCTGTGCATCCCTTCCCTTTGCTGATCCTGCTGCTGCTGTTTCCCACAGGAGCAGATTGTATAGCATAGCACATAATGTGCATATTTGTGCAGATGTGGCTGGAGTATACTGCAAGGCACCACCAGATATATCAAGGCACAGTGATCTCAGAAGCCCAAACACATGCTCTATGATGTTCCTAGTTTGTGCATGTGCCTCATTATAGTGTTCTTCCATGGGTTTGTATGCATTTTTGATGGGTGTCACCATCCATGGTTCCAGGGCGTAGCCAGCATCCCCCAGTAAATGGCCCTGTGGAATGTCCTCCCTAGCAAACATCTGGTATAGCTGTGATGTGTCAGATATGGGAGTAATGATAGCTTCCAGGGTTGTCAGCACACACATTCATAATAATCCCCTGGGCATTGCACATGACTTGGAAGTTGATGGAGTGGTAACCCTTGCAGTTAACGTAGATTCTACTCTGCTCACCAGGTGGTGCCTTGATGTGCACACGAGTGTAATCTATGGCACCCAGTACTTCAGGGTAGTATGCTACATGGTATAAGTGTTGCATATATGAAAGGGGAAAAAATATGTGCTCACTGGCATGTGAGAGCATAGCATCCAGGAACTGGTGGAATATCTTGGATGCAGATGCCTGTGACACCCCATCATGTCCCCAGTTGGTCTTTGAAAAGTACCTGTAGCTAGTATCCTAAGGGCTACACATACATTAGTTTCAGGTGGGATGGGTTCCCCTCTGTTAGCTCTGGCAATGTGTTGAGGGCGGCAGAGCTCACTGAGTTCTTGTAATATGTCCCTGTCCACCCTGTGGCACTCTACAATCTCCAGCTCATGCAGCTTCTGGTAGGTTACCCTGGGCCTGAACACTCTTCTCTTCAGTTTAGGCCTTTGGTCAGCAGCATCATCAGCACTGACTTCAGCATCTAGCAAATACAGATGTAGAATAGCTGCCGTAGCCCCTAGTATTATCTCAGTTAAAATTTTCAAGTCTGTACTCCAATGGTTCAGAGTATTGAGGGAAAATCAGAATGTAGGGTGTATGCATACTTTATACAGTTGTGGTGTAGGTCCTCCATATGGGAGTGGCTAATTATGATGCAGTTCACCTGCTTAAGATATAATTGACATGATTTAAAGGCTGTACTTTATTGCACGATGCTGGGCTATGTGCAGTGTCACGCAGCATAGCTTATACAAAAGTATATATAAATTGAATATATCTGCTTTTCATTTATAACTGGCTACGTTACGACTGTTATGTGGGTGGTCTGGTCACATGGGGTCTGTTAAATCAGCGAACGCTTAAAAAAGTGAACACTGATTTATCAACCCTGTTTCAGCGAAAGCTGAAAAGCCTAAACACTCGGAACAGCGATTTTTTTCCAAGGGAAAAAAAAATCACTGTTCCGCCAAAAAATAAAAAACAAAACAAAAAAACTTCAGAACAGTAAAGCCCCCCCACACCCCCGTCCTTAAATATACCAACTCCGAGATCGCACCACAGTGGAGGAAATGGCAAAGTCCCAAACACGGCCCAGCGATTATTTTCGCTGGGAAAATGATTATGTTCCGAGGGTTCGGGCTTTTCAGCTTTCGCTGAAACAGGGTCGATAAATCAGCACTCTCTTTTTTTAAGCATTCGCTGATTTAATATAGACCCGTCACGTGAACATGCTAAGCTACACCTAAACCATTTGCAGCAAGTGATGCTTTGCCCAAACATGCACACTGAGCACAAAAAAAAATCCTAAAAGTAACATGACCTCTCCTCCCATGTCCTCCACATCCAGTGGGAATATAAATACCGTGTAGGAGCCTACATGATGTGGATATGTGGACATGGTTGCTCTCTTTTGAGATCCAAAAAATGAAGCACAGGTCAGGTAAATCACAAAATATAGACAGTACCCTGGATTGGATACTCGTCAACAACTCCCCACATCTCTATACATCAGGCACCCTACCTGATGATCTAAGTGATCACTGCCTCACCTATATATTCAAGCTTAAGGTTAACTTCTGCTACCAACCCACCTATAGAACTATAAGAAGCAACAAATACTTTGATCTCAATAAGTTTAACAATGAACTAAAGGCATGTAACTGTTCAGCCCTAACCCCCCCCTTCAGATGAAGCTGTCACTTTAAGGCCAAATTCCTAGTTATTCTCGACTGTCATACCCCTAACCATACTATTAGTACCAAGGTCAATGTTGCACCTTGGCTTACTAAAGATACAAAATCCAAAATGACACACAGGAATAAAGCATGGGCCACCTACCGCACAACAAAAATCCTACCTGACCAACTTAAATTTAGACAACTAAGAAATGATGCCCAAAAATCCATAACTTTAGATAAAAAGAATTACTATTACCACCTACAGCAAGTACACCAAAGTAAACCACAGAAATATTGGGCAGGAATAAATACACTCCTCCACCCAGGCAAAACCACCACCCCACCCCCCTCTGCCACCAAACAAAAATACCCAGAAGATACTGCTAACACCTTTAACACCTTCTTCACTGAAACTATGCAGTCTTTGACTAGCCAACTCACTCCCACCGGTTCTAATCCAAATGCAGTCATTACCTATACCAATACCTCCTTCAGTTTCCAACCAGTCTCCACTCAACTCATTAAGAACCTATTTAGGAAGCAAAGACCTACTACTCTGGCTGCTGACCTCCTCCCAGCAGACTACTTACTAAAGGCTGCAGATGCAATTACATACCCCATCTCAATCCTAATCAACCAAACCATATCAGAAGTTTCCACCCCCGCCATATGGAAAATCTAATATGTCATACCTCTTCATAAGTGGGGGGGGGGCTGTTCCACTGAACTGTCTAACTTCAGGCCCATAGCTATTTTGTCACCACTATCTAAAATTATGAAGTGTGCTCATATTCAACTCATGAAATATCTCACAGAGAACAAACTACTGTCCAACTCTCAACATAACTTTAGGCCAAATCACAGCACTACATCAGCCCTCCTCTCTTTTACTAACATTATAAACCACAACTGTAACAATAACAAACTAACCTTTACACTCTTTCTAGACCTTTCCAAGGCCTTTGATATGGTCATTCACAAAATGCTAATGAACACCATGAAGGCCTTCATCTTAAACAATCAGGTGCTCCATTGGTTTGATTCCTACCTACAAGGCAGGCAACAGGCAGTCCTGTGGCAGGGTAAACTATCTTCATGCCTCTCCATCAGGTTTGGAGTCCCCCAGTGCTCAATACTAGGTCCCCTTCTCTTCTCCATCTTTATAAATGATCTTAGCACAGTCATACCGGAGGCTACCTGAATTCAATATGCAGATGACTCGGCCATGATTTGTTCTGCCACCACCCCAGCAAATCTTACTACAATAACCCAAAGCACCTTTAACTTGGTTGAAAAATGGCTGTTAAACCAATGTCTAATCCTATATCCCAACAAAACTAAGTTACTTCTCTTCACCCCTACGCATAGGACCATCCCGCCACTCTTCGGCATAACAGCTAGTAATGGTACCATCATCTCCCCAGAAACCCAAACTAAACTTTTGGATGTCACAGTTGATAATAACCTCAGGTTTGATGTGCACATCAATCAAACTATAAAAACTACCAATAAAAAAATTGTCTGTCTCTGTAGGATCAAATCATTCCTCACCCAACCAGCAAGAATTGCAATTGCCCGCTCCCATTTACTATCTACCCTTCTTTATGCCTCTCCTCTTTTCTCCCACCTGAGCAAAACTGATCTTAATAAAGTATCATCATGCTACAACCATATTGCCAGATTTGCTACTGGCACACTCTACCGAACCCACCACTGCCACAACCTAAATCTCCTAAGCTGGCTTGAACTACCTCACCTCCTACAGCTCAACCAGGTCATAGTTGCCCATAAAGTCCTCTACCAGCCAGAAAATACCCCTGCCCTAAAAAACATGATCTGCCCCTACAGCAACAATTGACTACTCCGCTCCTCCACCAAACACCTAGTTCTAGCAATCAAATCCATCCATGCTGCTGGCGACACTCTCTTTGCCATGTCTGTCAGAATAAAATGGAACTACCAGCTGACCTGACCCTAGAGCCTTCACCGACAGTATTCAAAAACAAGCTAAGAATCACCTATAATCGCACTGGATATGCCCCTGTACCAACCCTGACTAGTGCCCTGTCCATCTCGCATACCTCTCCTCTATAGATGTCCTTTCTTCGGCCACCCCTCTCCATATAATGAAGGGTAATCTGTAACTAAAGCTACTCAATGTATTTTTACTCGTGAAGGTCATATGTCATTACTACCTGTATGCACATACCTGCATTGATTTGTAAGTCTCAGGCATCATGTGATTGTTGTATTGCTTTGTCTGTAACCTGTGTGTAATTGCCATTCACTAATTGTTCTAATAATTTCTAATGTGTACATGTACCTTGAAGCTTTTCTTCCTGGGACTCCGCTGAAAATGGACATTCATCCAGTCGGACCATCCCGGTTAACAAATGTAAAATAAATAAATATTCATGCAGACAGCCTGGAAACTACACGGTTCATAGCCAGGTAAACTGGGTAACACCACGAATGCAGCATTGTACAGACCCAACACAAGGCTCTACAGTACATTAGTCTAAACTACATTACAAGTGTTATTTTACATTTTTTTTCTGTTAAGCATGCTTACACAATGTGGTGCATAGGGCAAACATGCGGAAATTAATAAAAAAATATTATTAATTTCACATATTCCCTGCTGTTTTCAGATATTCACAATGTATGTTTTGCACATTTATGTATGTGATCTATCCTTTTCAGGGGAGTTAGATCCATATTTGTGGACTTTTACATCCCCTGCTTTCTGTGTAGACTCCTGTACATGGAAAATTTCCACGTATAATACTAACACACTCCACCTGGCTAAATTACATGAAATTCACCTGATTAAGCCAACATTTGCATTGCACAGAAGTTTCCCTATTTACAAGTTTCCCTATTTGCACATGCTTGCATGCCCCTAAACAGGGTTCACTGTATCTACAACTGTTTGCGCCCATGTATGCATCGCAGTGATGCATACATGGAAAAAAAATTAGTGTAAGCTTTATTAAATTCTCCCTTGTGTTTAATTATGGATCTTGGCCTAACATTAAAATATGAATAAGTCAGTGATGTTATAAGTTGTTACCAAACAGAATGGTATATGTGCTATGACCTTACAAGAAAATAGATTAATTGTGTATTATTCAAGGGCCATGCATAAAAGGCATATGTATGGAAAGTAAAGGAACAGCTAACAGTTATGGATATGACAAATTCTTTGAATGTATGTGTATTGTAAAAAATAATTTGGAAGCAAACCACAAACACGTGCATTTAGAAAGTCCTTAAGTAAGGTAGAGCATATTTACAGGAGATGCAGGAAAAACTGCTACATGAAGTTGAGATTATTTGGGTGATACTGCAGTTATCAACTGCAGAAGAAACAGTAAAACAATTTCAGCAACACACAGAGACTGACCTAGATGTGTAGTTACTGAGGGATAGAAGAAAAAGTAGAAAAAATTCAGAACTGTACTGATGTATCTAAGATATTCCAATATCAGGTCAATGTAAGCAAAAATCATCAGTAAGAAAAGAAATTCAGTCTTATATTTTTTAAGGGAAATACAATGTTTCCCCCAAGAATGTCCATTCATGTAGAACAGGTAGTACTGTACCATCTGCAATGCATATCATAACAATTCAAATGTTAGCATCCCAGTACCTGGTTGCCTACAGAGCTAACTGGACACACATTTGTTCCATTTCATATTTCAAAAATGACATGTATTTCACATGTATAGATATTAATTCACGTTCCCTGAAATAATCAGACTAACAGACACAGTTAAGGGTCGGTGTGATTAATGTATCAAGTCTATTTTATTGAGACAGTTGATACTTCATGTTGACATATCTGACATTGTTCAAGAATTCAGAAATTGTGTGCATGAAAGGGAATTCAGACATATAATAATATCTGTTTGACTGCCATGAACACAGGCAAATTGAGAATACCATTTAGACAATTAAAAATCTCATGAAAAAGATCTGTAGCAAAAGCTATGAGGATTATCACCTGACTATTTTTGAATGTAGGAATATTCCATTGTAGTATGTCAGTCTCTCAGCAGCTCAGTTGTTAATGAGGAAGGTGAAGAGCAAATTACCTACATCAACTACATTTCAGTGCAAAGTAAAGGAAATTCTAGAAACAAAGAAAGAAATGAGCTGGGTCAAGATCCTGTTATGACAGAAACTACCAAAGGCTACTAGACATATAGCTTGGAGATAGCAGCAATATATAATTAGTGGAAAAGTTTCTAAACTGAAGCTGAAATAATTATAAAGCAGGAACAGTAAAAAAAAAATTGTTGTCCATGGAGAAAATGGAAGACTGCAAAGGAGGAAACATAGACATCTTTATAAGCCAGATGTGCCAGCATATAAGGACTCCGAGAGCTAGGTTATTCAGGAGCTGCACATACTCTCAAGATGCATCTCCAAGAAAAGTCACAAGAAGAACCAATGTCCTTGAAGAAAGCAAACTATAGGGATTACGTAAGTTAAAATGATTCTAAAGACAGACATCTGCATTTATTTAAAATGTCTTTGAATGTGAATAAATATTATTTAGATGTAGCTAAACCAAGACATGCTTACTAGAGTCCAGGTTAATTTTACATAATCAGTGTAATATGTTGCCTCTTAGACAACAGGTTCATAGATTTAGCTGTCAATTTTAATGCCTATTGACCATTAAGAGCCTTGATTATGCTAAAGTTTTTATGGGTGTAAAAAGAAAAAATGCTCAAATGAGTACATGCTTAAAACACTGAATGTATTTTGGGGGTGGGTAATACTCTGATGCCGGGAACAGCTAGTGGAGAATATAAACATTAACATTGAACTTCTCCATTTTTGTTTCTTCCCTTGGCAAAACTTAAACTACCATATATCTCATCTTGGTACTACATTTTGATATGTGTAAATTTATTTGTTCTTTGTTAAACCTGGTTAATCCCAGTAGGCTAGTAACCTCTTTACAGAGAAGACCCAAGGTGGTATTTATACTAAATTTGGCCAGGACATCAGGGGAACGTCCCCTACTCTTTTCAATAGGTTTCATGGAATCTTTTATATCCATCTTATCTACCACCAACTACCACCACCAACTTAGGCAGATGGGACCTCAGTTTAACATCTCATCTAAAGGATGGCACACTTAGGACTACAGCATCCCCCTTATGCTGCACTGCAGTGTCAGCAATCCATCTGCCTGGTGTGGGAATAGAACTTGCAGCCTTATGTACCAAGGTGAATTTGCTACTTGTTGTACCACTGACACTGCAAATAAATAGTTAAGTAATGTTATTTATATGTAGCTTGCCTATTTCACTGAATAATTTTCTAGTTTATATACATGTTGGACTACTAGAAGATTATACTCAAAATTTATCCACATTTTGTGCAATTTTTACCTTGCACTTTGCCTAAACAAAATCTGTAAGAAAAAAAAAACAACCAAGCTAGAGTTTTCACTGTGTGATACCTTAAATCTTCTGGAATGGAGCATGTTTTAAATAATTTATAAATTGTATTTTGACTAAAATGCTACAACAATTTGTATACTCAAGTAAATCTAACAAAGGAGAACAGTTTGGCAAAATGTCGCAGTATGTATGTGGTAAGAAAAGCCACTGAGATGCTCAAATGATATATTCGGTTTCATCATTCAGATTATGTGTTAAAACTTATCCTGAGCTGAAACAGGCAGGCAGAGAACTTTTCAATGACTAAGAAAATTAAACAATAGGTGTGAAAAAAGGTGAATATGTCCCGATATTCATGGATAAGGCAGTAACTACAAAGTGTTGTTCTGTATGTCTGAATTTATCTCCTATTAATGGTTCATCCTACATGTTAATTCATATATATATATATATATATATATATATATATATATATATATATGAATTATGTATATATAAATATATGAGAGAGTTTTAATTATTAAGAAATGTTGAATGTGTTGATAGTTTACATCATCTAACTGCTTATTTATAAAATGTTTAGGAGGCACACATCAGCACCCTTACTTGTGACCATATTCATAAAGGCAGTGCTCTTATCACAATTCCTGGCAATTGATATTCATAGCACTTACATCCGAGTGATGCCTCTAGTTAACTCTTACTGACTCATATAGGCGTCAGTTATTGTTTGTTCATAGTTACATCAGTAATTGCAAAACCATGCTATGCACAAGTTTTTTAAAAGATCTCATCCTAAAGCTTACACAATAGCAAATTCAACTGCATTAAAATGTGACCTTTGTCTAGTGCAGGTAAATAGATATTAACTACTGTTTTTATTATATTAATTTATATATCTATAATTTTCTAATTTTTCTAAACATCTCAGCAACCAAGTAACACAGACATAACTCCTTAGCCTCATATGAAAGCTCTCAGCTAGATGAATAAAATACTGCTGACAATATGTATGTAACTTGAGTATTTGCTGAGATATTGTAAGTTGTTTATAAAATATTACAAATATAATTATGTTTACTGTGGCTTATAAAATTTGGTTTAAGACCTAGAATCTAAAGAATACTGCCACTTGAAAAATAGTTTATACTGAAGAGTTTGCCATTTACACTTCTTTCATAATCTCTGTGGTTCCAGAGATACAAACATTTGTTTGAAATGTGAGGACATAATTTGATTCTGTCAAAAGGCTAAGGCTCCGCCCACTGGAAGTTACAGTACAAACGTTCTGAGAGCTTGTTTTGGAATGAAATGTTGCTGCTATACTGTCGTGGGGGAGGAAGCATAGAGGGTAGCAGGGTTCCATGGTAAACCATGCAATTTTCCCACAATTTTTGCTAAACATTTCCATACTTTTTGATACATTTTTTCATAATTTTCTAGTGACCGTGCAATTTTACTAATGAGAACAATGCAAGTAACATATGCTTTTGTCTAACCAGTTATTTTGATAAATGTTGGATCTGTATGCTACTACAAAGACTGGATAGCATTTGTGATATAAAAAGCAAGAAGTTACTTATGTTGTACTTATTACAAAAATGTTTTGTGATCACTGCATTCATTATTAATGACCGTCATTATCATTGTTACAGAGGATTATGATCACATCTCTGATCATAACCAAGTTGTTTTGTGACTGAGACAAGAATGTCAAAAAATATTCTAAACAGTGGAGCAAAGCTCCATTGTGATTATGTCTATCATTTTACATGCAATTCTAGTCAGGATGGTGGGCAGAAGATAAACCATACCCAAACACTGTGGTATTTCTTTTGCCATAGACTAGAGGTGTCCACATATTAAAAAGTAGTTTAACATGTTTAACAGGGACTTAATGTTTCCTTATTTCCACAAAGAAAACTAGTAGGTATGACATCTAGGCTAATGGAAGTTGAGTTTTTAATTTTACTTTCAGCAGCAGCTATCACATACAGTTTTACTGGTGGCAGCAGTAATCACATAAATAGTTATATAGGCAATGTTTCTTGTTTTCTCTTAACACTCTGACAAATTTCCTTGGCTATTGTGAAGTTTACACATTTTTTTCTCATGCACATTTACTATGTGCTTGTAGCTGTACAATCAGACCTTGCTTACTAGTAAAATTTTATGGTTGTGATTTTCCCTTTCCATTTTTCTAATGCAACCTTTGAGACCAATTAGAGCTCATAGTTAGATCTGGTAGCTTTACATATGGCCCAGGACTGACAAGTGACCTAGGCACAGACAGAGCCTTTGAGGAGAGACTGGTGGTAAGTGGATATTGCCAGATTACCCATCCTGGGATATGGAGAGTGTCTGGTGTACTGCATTACTAACAACTATTGAAGAAAGAGATGTGTGATATACAGTGCCTTGGCCAGGAACATACATTCAGCTGTATAAAGCCGCATTTGCACATTAGCCTTCATGTGTGTATGTACAGACATCCATGGCTGGTACTTACTTGTGCCAGTGCACATTCACAACTCGCTCTTGGCAATATGACAAGTAAGGGCTGATGTTAACTATGTAGCCAGAGGAAAATCACATACAAAAATAAAGTTTTTATAAGAAAAGTAAGTAGCTTCTGTATTTTATTTAATCTACACTTTTTTTATAACTAAAGCTATTTTTGAAAGCTTGTCATCTGTTTTTCAGTTGTATATCTTATTAATGTTGTTATTCCAGCAGAAGAGTTTGAAGAGGTAAAGATTCAGATATATTATGAATAAAAAGTATGAGGTCTTTATCTTTAATCATTAATGAACTTGCTACAAAATGTTACACTCATGTGGTACACTTACTTTCTATAGTTTACAGTCAAAGTAAAAACTTTGTGGAGGATAGCCAAGCTCACAGTGCCTCACCCTATTAGTCATCATCTGGATACCACTGCACCTTCTTACTCATAAGATAAGACAGAGTGACTCTTCTCCACTGAAGATGCTGACGTATTCTGTGTATATCTGAACATATTCATGCTTCCTGTTTATTATTTCCCGGTGACTTACATCATGTATTTGGATACTGTATATTTTGACTCACTTGTGTACTGTGTTTTAATATACCAGCCAATGTACAGCCTACTGCTGTTTTGTGTTTAGAAATGGGACATGGTTTGTTGCTATTCTCCATACATATTAGACACAGTTAAGAAATACAATTAGCATCGCAATACACTGTATCATTGGGTAGAACATATCTACTGAGGAATATCTCTTTATTATCTTACCATAGTTTCTTTGTCTTTTATCATAGCAAGACTAGAACCACTGGAGACACAAAAACGTTGGCTGGATTCCCAGTTCATTTTTTCTTCAGAAATGTAGTAACATTTATTATTGTGTGGATACCAGTTTTCAGGACAATATGCCACATCTGCCAAAACACAGAGAAACTACATCTATAAATCCTGCAAATGTAATTATTCTTAAAATAATTGCATTCATACAATCCCAACATTATTGCATAGTATTACTATTATTTATTGTTGACTGACTATATTGGTTGACCACCAGTGTGGTTTGTTTTTAAATTTCCCATTATATTTAGATCTGGTACTGCCAATTCCATGCATTTATCTAAGTGGGCATAGAATTCCATTGTGAAACCACCTGTTATGTCAACATCTGTTGTGATGCTGCTATAAATGATAACTATAGTTATTTTAGACATGAAACTAGTGAAAGTTAGAAATAGTGGAACAAATAAAATAAACAAGAAAGTCCATCAGGGTGAGTGGAAGTGAGACATACTGGTTATCAAAGGTGATGATAAGACCTGACAGCCAAGACAGAGGACTCCTAAAGTCCTGTAATGTTTTGTATTTCCTAGCACTACCAACTCTAAATGCTGTTTTTCAGTTTAGAACATAGGCACTGCTAGCAAAAAAGTGTCACTTTAGAAATTGTATTAAAAAAAGTCATTGTTTCATATAAATTTGGCATTAATAACTTCTCCAAATGAACAGAAGTCTACAGAATGAATGTGGTTATTCATGCTTTGGCATCAGAGGGGTACTTGGCAATAACTCCTAGTTTACAGTCCTCTGCAAACATGGTTATTCATGCTTTGGCATCAGAGGGGTACTTGGCAATAACTCCTAGTTTACAGTAATCTACAAACGTGGTTATTCATGCTTTGGCATCAGAGGGGTACTTGGCAATAACTCCTAGTTTACAATCATCTACAAATGTGGTTATTCATGCTTTGGCATCAGAGGGGAACTTGACAATAACTCCTAGTTTACAGTCATCTACAAATATGGTTATTCATGCTTTGGCATCAGAGGGATACTAGACAATAACTCCTAGTTTACAATCATCTACAAACGTGGTTATTCATGCTTTGGCATCAGAGGGGTACTTGACAATAACTCCTAGTTTACAATCATCTACAAACGTGGTTATTCATGCTTTGGCATCACAGGGGTACTTGACAATAACTCCTAGATTACAGTTATCTACAAATGTGGTTATTCATGCTTTTGCATCAGAGGGGTACTTGACAATAACTCCTAGTTTACAGTAATCTACAAACATGATTATTCATGCTTTGGCATCAGAGGGGTACTTGACAATGACTATTACTTTACAAACATCTACAAACTTGGTTAGTCAGCGATCTAGGTTCAGAGTCTAAAGATCAGAAAAATCAAAAAAAGGTCTCAGCACTGAGCCCTGTGGGACACCATTAATCACCTTAATATTTTGATGAGGCAGCTGCTACCTGAACCATGTGGTTTCTGTCTTTTAGCCTGTTTGCTATCCATCTTAGTATATATGGGTCTGTTTGTACTGCATTAAGCTTACTAACTCTGCCAGCATGGATGGCATCAAACTCCTTGGCCCGGTCAGAGTATGCTCTGTGGACATCATGACTATTGTCAACATCCTGTATTACCTTTTCAAATAAGTTAAGCAGAATAATTAGACAGGAGCTACACTTGACAAAGCCAAACCATAGTGGGTCTAGCCCAATGAGATTATTAATATCATAGTTTATCAGGTCAGTTAAAATATGTTCCAAGTCAGGGCAAATAAGACTTTTCAGGCTAATGGGCCTATAATTCGCTTGTCTGGTACTTAACAAAGGATTTTCGACTGGAAACAGACTGCCTGCCTTGCTTGGATTACTTTCAAATACTTAGTAATGCTGTATAATTATATATTTTCTTTTATTATTTTTTGTTTTGTTTTATTTTGACTTAAAACGAGTTTACGTTCGCTACTTCTACTACCATTGTCTGATCTGATTAATATACAGTGATTAACTAGAAATATATAGACTGAAAATGTTCCACACAGAGAAGTTTCTTACACTGTTTTGTTTTTGGACCCACTACACTTTAGTGCGTTGTTTTGAGACTTCGGGGATACCACAGAGATTACTTGTTTTTTATAGCTGGGATTGCCAGTTCTATACATTTATCTAAGTGGAAATAGAATTCCTTTGTGAGGCTATCTGCTTTAAAAACATCTGATGTGATGCAGCTATAACTGAATTTTGAAACTCATCATAGAATTTGAGATGGTTAGTATGGTCGAGGTCCTTGAATTCTGAGATATTCGTTTCAGTAGAGATTTGGAAGGTAGAAGTAGCAAGTTTATGATTTGATATGATCTGATCTGGCCAGGGAAAAGGATATATCGGGGAATAGTACATGAAGAAACCATATTCATAAGGACCAAGTCAAGAATGTTATGTCCTCTCGTGGGTTTATTAACAATCTGGTTCAGGGAGTTTCTCTTTATTAAGTCTAAGAACTTTTGGGTATATCCTGCACTGGTGGTATAGGCATATTCATACCAAGCCTGAAATTACTGTATCTTTGGGGATAAAATAAATCTCCAAAACAGTGCAGCTGCTGTCTTCCTAGCACTAACCCAGAACTGCAGATTTGTGATCGACATTTACTGTGTCAGTCACTAGTGTAGCAGTCTTATAGGTTCATAGGTAGGTACTAGGCTATCAGCCCAAGGGTCTACGTAAGCCTAGCCAGCAAGGTTCCATGGCTTACGCCACCCAAGAAAGTTATTTTCCTGTGCCACTGTTGAGAAGAGACACAGAAGTGATCTTTGGGGTGTATTTCCTATTTCCCATCCACTCATCAAGATTTTTCTTGAGTGCAAATGAAGAACTTTGCTTGACATAGATGGGTAGCTTGTTCCAGAGTATAGGAAGTCTCTGGGACAGGAATCTATCCCTCCAGCATGTCCTGTTTATTGTGGTGACAAGGTTTAGGTCCCTAGAGCATGTAGCTCAGAGGGATTGGGATTTCTTTAGTTGTAGCATGTCCAACAGCTCTGGGTTTGACATAGCTTTATGTGTTAGGCAGAGATCACCTTGGAGTAGGCGATATGCTACAGAGTAAAGCTGGAGTTTTTTGAGGTGGTCAGTGTAGGGCATTTGTTTGAGGCCAGTAATCCTCTATGTGAGGTACTTTTGTGGCCTTTCCAGCTGCTGCAGATGTTTTGTGAGGTACATTCCAAAAGGGGTGTTGTACTCTATAATGGGTCTAATGAATGACGAGTAGAGGGTGATGTGACTATCAAAGGAGAGACTGCTGTCCACCTGGGTCCCAAGGCCTCTTATCATGCATTTGGTGTTAAGTAGATTGCTGCCTATGTGGTAGTTCATGGGTACAGAGTTTTTACCAAAGGGGATGACACTGCACTTTTTGGCATTGAGCTTGAGGCCATGGCTCTGACACCAGGCATCTGTCTCAGTGAGGCCCTTCTGTAGGATGTCCACATCATTTGTGGACTTGACTATGGCTCCTAGTTTGCAGTCATCTGCGAGCTTTGTTAGCCAGAGGCCTTCTGTGTTAGCCTGTACTTCAGAGAAGTAGATACCAAACAGGAGAGGTCCCAGGATGGAACTCTGCGGTACTCCCCTTGTCACTGCTTTGAGGTCAGATTTGGAGTCTGCAACTTTTACAGTGTGGGTTCTGTCAGTGAGCCAGTTGGCAACTCATCTTGTGACACAGGGATTTATACCTAGTTTAGTGAGTTTAGCTATAATTCCAGAAAGGGGGATGGTGTTGAAAGCCTTGGCGAGGTCAAGATAGGTTGTGTGAACCACCTTACCCTCATCCACGGCTTTGGTGACTGCCTCAAAGAAGTCAATCAGGTTCAGGAGATATGATCTGCCTTTCACAAACCCAAACTGGGTGGGATCCAGAGTTTGGAGGTTACCAATATCTTTGTTTATGAGTTTCATGATACGTTCCATGGCCTTGCAGACCAGGCTCGTCAAGCTAATAGGTCAATAGTTCCTGGGATCAGTGGTGGCTTTCCCTTTTTGGAGTGGGATAACTGTTGTTGTGTGCCATTCAGTGGACACAAAGCCCGATGCGAGGCTATTATTGAACATGGTGCTTAAGTGGGGAGCCAGTTCGTTCTGAAGTTCGTGTAAAACGCAGCCTGGGATGTTGTCCGGTCTCATGGATGCTGTGTTTTTGGCTTTAGAGAGTGCAGCATTTACCTACATAGTTGTGATTACAGGGACTCTGCATTCTTCCTGTATAGATATGGGCCCATTAGGGGGTGGGGGTGGGGGGTAAAGTTAGCACTGAACCTATCTGCCAGGATGTTGACAATATCAGTTGGTTCTGTAATTTTCGTGCCTTTGTGCTGTAACTCAGAGCAGATCTGGGTGTTGCCATCTAAATTTTTGACATAGCTATAGAATGTTTTGTGGTTGTCCTTGGATTTAGTGGCGATTTTGTTTTCGTAGCTAGCTTTGGAGGATCTTATAAGGGATCTCAGCTTCTTACTGAGGCTGACCAGAGAGCTCCTCCACTCATGGGATTTTACTCTCTTTTGCATCAGTTTCTTCCTTCTGTTGTACAGTTTGTTTATGGCAGGGGACCACCAGATTGGCTTCCTTTTTTTGGAGGACAGTATCTTGGTTCTGTTTGGGATAGCACGATCCATGCACTCGTGTAAGTGCTTATAGAGTGCATTTGTGTAGGATTCAGCAGTTGTAACTGTATTGTCCATCTGCATGGGTGTCATGAAGTTCACCACTTCTGTCTTAAGAAGAATGAAGTTAGCTTTGGAGAAATTTTTTTCTGTGGTTTCCTTAATGGGGGTGGGGGGTGGGGGTGGGATGTGGATATCAAGGGTGATAAGTTTATGGTCGGATCAGACCAACGAGGAGTTGACTTCAGGTGTGGAACACCGGTCACTCATGTTGGTAATGACTAGGTCTAGGATATTGTTGCCCCTGGTGGGGGTGTGGATAAGTTGATCTAGGGCATTGGAGTTTATAAATTCCAGAAAGTGTTGAGCTAAGGAGTTGTTACACGAGTAGTTTTCCCAGTTAATGGTGGGATAGTTGAAGTCACCCATTATTAGAGTGTTTGGTTGAACCCTAATATTTTCCAGTACATCAAGAAAAGAGGAGTGGGAATCCTGGGGCATTGTGGGGGATATGTAGTAAGCTACAATTTGGATTGCAGTTTTGCCCAGAGTTAGTTGCACTTGAATAACCTCAGATGCATTATGCTGAGCAACTAGCCTGGAGGTGTGGATATCCTTAATGAATATGGATACACCTCCGCCTTTGGTGTTTCGATCCAGGTTACATGGCCGAAAAGTGTGGTATGAGTAATAGCCTGGTAGTGCAGGGGTGCTCTGTGGAGCCTTGAACCAGGTCTCAGTCACTGCACAGATATCGATGTTCTCCATTTTAAGGAGTGCCTCGAGTGAGTGCATTTTGAGATTTAGACTTCTAGCATTGAGTAGCATTACCCTCAGTTTTTGCTTGCCTGTTCCTTTTATGGTGGTGATCGGAGCGCTCTTCCATGTCTCTTTTCATGTAGTCCGGGGAGGTATGTCTCAGGTCATTCACACCAACATGTACAATGACAGTCATATTTGTACTTGTTATGGAGTGACCTGAGTATGTGGGTTATGTGGCGGATCCTGGCACCCGACAGGCAGCTGACAGTAACCTTCTCCTTGTTTAGCCTGGTGAGTGGGACATCGGTGTGCCTGACTATAGAGTCACCTATGACTAGTGTGTTGGGTACGTTGTTTTGCCTTATTGGCTGTGGTTGAGTGGCATGCTGAGTCTGTGGACTATGTCATTTGTGTTGTGTTGTGGGATGGAGGTTGCTTGCATTTCTGTTTTGGAGGTCTCTGTTGCTTAGACAGATTATTATTGAGAGCCTCCGCAAATGTTTTGTGTTACTATGTGTGGATTTTGATGTTGTAGATTTAGTGAGACTATGTGATGAGTGTGGTGTGGTGCAAATGTTTACCTTCTCCTCATGACTGTCAAGTTCAGTCTTGGTTGGAGAGAGCTTTACCTCCAGCTTGGCTAGATAAGTGCATCTCTCACAGGTTGTAGTGTTGGGTGGTAGGAGGAGAGGGTTGTCTGTGTACATGAGGCAATTTCTACATTGCCTCAAGATGTCCAGATTCATCAGATAGACAGGAGAGATCACTGGGAGCTGACCCTAGGACATGCCTGAATAAAAAACTATTTTCCTCTAGATAAGTGAGGAAAGTGAGTACAAGAGCTGTTTTTCTCTAAGCAAGTGAGAAAAGTAAGTACAAAAACTGTTTTCCTCTAGGTAATGAGGAAGACTGAGTGCTATAGTAATTAGTAGCTTATTTAGTGCTTACAAGTTCTGAACAAGTGCTGAGCATGAATAAGCAAATTTAAGTGCTAAAACTAAGAATCTGTATCTACACTAGACAAGTTACAGGACAGAAACAAGTGCAAATGCAGGCTTTCAAATCAGAAAGTTGAGAGAGATGGAAGATTGCCCAAACGGCCAATAACTACAATTTCTGGGCCAGAACCACTCCTTATGTGGTAGACAGGTTACCTAGTGCTTACCACTCCCACTGATAAGCTAGGAGGCTTCCCTCCAACACAGAAAGGCTTATGGGGCTCAGAAACTTACATACAGTCCTGGATACAGCAAATCTGTATCTGGAACACTAGTTACAGGAAAGGTAGGAACCAGGCTTACAGTTTTTTTTTACAGAAATGTAGCAAAAACAGTAGTAAAAACAATTCACATGCAGTGCAAGCTAAGCTAGCACACTTGAGTATGCAGCAATATTAGACCAAACACAGTTTAAAAAATGCAATTAAATTAAAAAGGACTAAAAGCAAGTGCAGAAAGAGTTTATTAGGTAGAATGTGGTAAAGAGATGGGACTGGGGGAGTGTCCCAGATCAAATCTACAGTGGGGCGGGCAACTGCAAAAGCCACCAAATTTAAACTACAAACCAAAAATAGGGAGGGTGAGTGGGACAAAACAGTTTCAACAGAGATCTAAGCAATAACTAATAGTACAAACTTTAAAACCAAAAAATATACTCAACTCTGTATATTTGCCGATCAGTCTCTCAGAACAGTGAGACAAGTTTCAACTGAGATCTAAGCAACAATTAACAAACTCTATAACCAAAAAAATATACTCAGCTGTGTAGATTTGCAGTCTCTCAGAACACAGGTTCCAGCAATTTGAATGCAGCTGTTACTATACCAACTGAAGACACGGCAGAAAATGGGGGTGGGGTGGGGAAAACAGTTTCAACAGAGATCTAAGCAACAACTAACAGTACAAACTTAAAAACCAAAAAAAAAAAAATACTCAGCTGTGTATATTTGCCGATCAGTCTCTCAGAACATTGAGACAACAGTTTCAACAGAGATCTAAGCAACAATTAACAAACTCTATAACCAAAAAATATATACTCAGCTCTGTATATTTGCAGATAATCTGTAAGGCAGTCTCTCAGAACACAGGTTCCAGCAATTAATCTTGTGTCTAAACCAGACAGATAATATTCTACAATTATTGAGTTATGATTGCACAGGTGTGTGGGTTTGGGGGGTATTTGACATGTTTCACCTAAAAAATAAAAATAAACGTTCATAAATACATAACTTTATTAACTTTGTGAATGCATGTCAGCACAGTTTGTATTTCGTTTTGCTTCAGTGTTTCTGGCTTGCAATAGTCTCTTTAATCTTCCCCTTTCTGTTTTATTTAGATTGTATATTTCCTACACAATAAAGTACGGAAGGTTGATAATGGAATGTCCACCATCAAATGGATACATTTAAAGTTCTGCATATTAACATGCTTGTATCCCTTGATACTGCTAGAAAAGTCATATCATGCATCCTCTGGCTTTATTATCTCAACTGTCTAGTCAAGTGTCAGTGAGATTCGTGAAGTATCTTGTATTTGCGTGGTGCACATTAATGCTACGTGGCATGAATATGTCAACAATAATGCAGCAGTGAAATGGATAATTAAATCAGAACCATGCTCCAGTGGTATAATGTTGGTTTCTATTACACATCCCAGTTAGCTACACTCTCTGGCACATGTAAAGAGAATAGTAAATGTACTGAGCAAAGATGAGTGCTCTGTTATCCCTTTCACCTCTCTCCTACTGTCATGTCTCCATCACAAAATTTGATATTAATATACCCCTCGCATTTCCACAATTTACTGTTATGCCCCTAGTACAACATGTACTGAACTCACAGCCTTGTCCCTCTCCCATCTTTAATGTCATGTATATGGCATTGCAGTCATAAAACTCAGTCAAAACTCTCTCCTACCATGCAGATCAATCCCACTCACTCACCTAGGATACAAAATGCTGTGCTGCTGAGCAGCTCAAGTCCAAGACAAGATGCATTGATCGAGCCATGAATATTTATAAATTTACATATGAATATAGGAGGACTGGCACACTACAGAAAAGCAGGTAAGCCCTTCCTATCCATGCAGTATTACTCTGTTTTCAAATTGGATAAGATATGGTAGGTAAATGGCTCCCATGCCACACTTTCCGTATTCTACCAATTCCTGCCTCCTCATATCTCCACCCTGTCCAGAATACCAAACCCTCTCCTCCGCCATTATCTGTACTTATAAAGTTTGCAGAAGCCAAATTTCACTACTGCATACCAGGATTTGCTGACCTGCATCTTTCCTTGTGTTCATGATTTATACAGATCATCAGCAAGCAGATTGTATGCATACTTCTCTACTGATAAGAACCATGTGATTAACAAATAATGGTAATAGTGTGTGCTTTCCCATTCATCAGCCACTTCAAACAGCTATTTTTGTGTTGGTGTGTGCAATATGTTGGTTAGTATACAAATAAATAAAACTTCTCCTAACACAGATAATCACTATTGAAATTGATAGTTGCCTGAAGTAGTTACAGTTAACACATTACACTTGCAATGCGAAGTTCAAATAGATCTTCCAACATAGTTAAGCACTACCGAAGTTGAGAATGTTATTAAGTAGTGGTAGCACAATAAAGTTACAATGCATTTATCATTAATATTAATGAGGAAGTGTGTCTTCTACTGTGAATGTGAAATACAAAAAGTTGCTGACATTTTCTCTATAGCAGACAACGTATGTGCAGTCCTTTCTTTATTCATTACTATAATACTAAAAACATAGCTCTCGAATGTACCTCATTATAAGGAATATTCCTCATTTTTGTTCTTTAAGGTCCATGTTCCTCAAAGTACTATACTGAAAGGGTCTGTCACACATTCAGTGTTAGGAATATTTTTAGCTGATATCCATGGTAAATAGTACTGAATCATTAATTAATTGGTGGTGCTGTGGTAGCGTTGTCGCCTCACAGTTAGACGTTGTCCATTCGATTCTCAGTTAGAGCATCTTCCGTGTAGCGACATGCGTGAATGGGCGTTCCTTCGTTGAAGGTTGTGCATTAGGCCCAGCAAGCCAGTATGTAAAAATCTACTGGCAATTATTAGCGGATCGGAGTTCCGCTGTGGTGACCCCTAACTGGGAAAAGCCGAAAGACACAAACAAACAAACATTTTATAAGTATAAAGTAGCACGTTTTAATCACCCTGTAAGCTTCCTAGTTGAAGCTGTTAGCAAACTGTTAGTAGGTGTTCCACATTTTGCCCATCTGTTCCTCATTTTAGAGACGGAAGGTTGAGAACTATGACTAAAAGCTACGTTTGAAAGTCATTTAAGATACTGTGTGTTATTTTCCTGTCATAATAAAGTAAAAAAACAAAACGTAACAAATTCACTTTGATAAATGTTTCCCATTAATTAAGTGCAATATGATGTATACTGCACAAAGCCTTGCTACTATCTCTAATTTAAAAAAAAAAAAAACAGGAAAGGGAAAATAAAAATTATAGCATTGCTTTATGGTAGTGCAGGATGTTTAATGCTACATCTGCATGGTGATTTATTCGATTGACATCAGGTATCTCAGAACATCAAGTTAAACAAAATACTGCCATGTATCTTTATTCAACAGTACAGTGTCAATGGTGTTTTCCACAGTTATTTAAAAATGCTGCATCTTTCACAATGTGACTTTCACTTGGTAAACTATGTTTCTCTCTCTTTGTTGTGTAATGATCTCTGTTGCACAATGTAGTGGTGACACTTTAACTCTGCACAAAAATCTGTTACATATAGTGCGACACTGCTCATCATCTCTGTCTTGTCTTTTTTAAAAATTCATCCATATATTATAGTGTTTGTTACTACAGACTAGTGCTATGATGCTAAAAGTGTATATCTCATCTTTTTTATTCAAGAGTACAATGCCAAAGTCTGGTTGCCAATTATTTAAAAATGCTGTATCTTTGTTTCTATGGTACAATGCATAGCAAAGCAAAATGTCACAGGTAAACTCAGAAAACTATGCATTCTTCTCTGTTAAATAAATATATTGCACAAATCATTGTTGTATTAACTGTATATTATGCAAAAGGTTATCGGGTGGCCACGGTGGTGCAGTGGTTAGCATTGTCGCCTCACAGCAAGAGGTTCTCCGGTTCGATCCTCGGCTGGGGTGCCTTCTGTGCGGAGTCTGCATGTCCTCCCTGTGGTCGCGTGGGTTTCCTCCGGGTGCTCCAGTTTCCTCCCAAAGACATGCTGCAGGTGGATTGGATACTCTAAATTGGCCCTAGGTGTGAGTGTGTGTGTGCCTTCTGGGCGCTGGGCTGGCAACTCGACACTGTAAAACTCCACTGCCAATCATGAGCGGACAGGTGATCCGCTGTGGTGACCCCTAACCGGGAAAAGCTGAAAGAAGAAAAAGAATTATGCAAAAGGTTATCATACTACATTGCTCAGAATCTGCCCTGTATTTTTGTGAATTTGTAAACTGCAGCAATATGCGTGATGTGCTTTTTATATTCAGTAGCATGATGACAAACAGGGATTTCTTCAGTCATTTTACGATGTTGCATCTTGCTTCCGTCATGATGGAATGCAAAACAAAATGTCACAGCTACAGAGGGAAAAGTACTACCATGCCAAATGTTGCTTTGCAGAGTAATTTTAAACACAGCATATTACTTACTTGTCACAAACAGTGCAAACCAGTATGTCATAGCTCCACATAGGAAACCCAGTTGGACATCTCACGATAGACTTTATTACCACAGAATAATGCTGTGCTGTTAGCTGTGTGTCTCTGTGCCTTATCTCTATTCAATAGTACAACAACAAATGCTTAATAAACTGTGAATATGAGAAATAAAGCTACCTGTCTTTGCCACTCACAGCAGTCTCTTTATCTTGTGAGCTTAGTGTTAGGTTTAATTCATTTTGAAATGATCCTTTGCAGATTGTGGGGTAGAATGTTTTTGCTGCTAATGTGACAGTTATGAAATTAGCATGTGTGTGTGTATAAACATACCTGTATCTTGCACTTTGCAGAGTCAGTTTAGGTTGCCATATGATATACACTGTTCACCATCTCTGTCTTGTCTTTTTTTTAAATTCAGCAGTGCATTGTACTGTTTGCTACCACTGACTAGTGCTGCATTGCAAAAGGTTGAAAACAAGGTACTGGACACAGTAGCATGTACGCAACAAGAAACAGCCCCAGGACATGCAAAACCTATCTTTTAAAAACAAAAACATTATTTTATGCAGGAGGGTAAACTCCCCTCATCCCCACACTCCCCACTGATATATGTGTGTGTGTGTGTGTGTATATATATATATATATATATATATATATATATATATACTCCCCACTAATATATGTGTGTGTGTGTGTATATATATATATATATATATATATATATATATATATATATATATATATGGGAACCGTACTGATCCCTGTAGGAACTTTTCACCGAAACACAAACGGCCGGGCATACTTCCACGAAAGTGCTTTTCACCGAAAAAGCACTTTCGCGGAAGTATGCCTGCAGCTAGAGGGAGTCATGGGGGAATTACTGTTGCAGAGATAGTACTACGGTGCGGATAAGGGAATATTCCCTTTTCCCCACTGTAGTGCAATCTTGGAGTGAGAATATTAAAGTGGGGGGGGGGTGTGCAGGGGGGCTTGCCCCCCAACATAAACATTAGTTTACTGTTTTTTTTTTTTAACACACTTTAACGAAAATGCTTTTTCGGTGAAAAGCACTTTTGCTAAAGTGTGTTTGTTGATAGTGGGTTCGGACTGTTGAACTTTCATTCAACAGTCCTAGATCCATATATATATATATATATATATATATATATATATATATATATATATATTTATACTACCTCTGCGATTGCACAAACATATACATCCATATAAGGGCAAGTTTCCTAACCCATGCATTTGTGCAATCACACACACCTATCTATCAGCTGCAGCTGCCTAGCAGACTATATCCGGTCAGTAAGGCAGATATCAACCTAACACACAATTGGCCTTTACAGTAGCAACCATATATATAAATTTATGACATTTATCAACATCTCACAAAATCGAACCTCATAACATTGAACAGGTAAATGTTTGAAATGTAAATCATGGACTACATACATCCAAACTATAATTTTCTGTAGGGGCAAGACCCGCCTACACCTCCCTGTGAATTTTATACACCATCTCCAATATCACACTACAGTGAGAAAAAAGCAAATTTCCCAAACCCTTCTGCTCCGCAGTCTCACTCAAAAGACAGCACAACTGATTTTTGAACAGATATGCCAGCTTTTTCACCAGGCAATAAACAAACATTGATGAAACACATGTATTCCATATATATATATATATATATATATATATATATATATATATAATTATGATGGCAGGTGTTTTGGTCAACAGTGTGTTTGACATCAGTTCAGTTTTGGTTGACTAAACAAATAGTTAACAGATGTGTGAGACTGCACAATTCTTGGGGATTGGGAATATCCCTTTCATTGATTTTGCTCACTCTCAAAGTTAGTATATAACCTGAACCTAGTTCTCACCTTTCTCTAACCTTTCTTATTACAATTCCTTACCTCCTACATAGTACCATAGAACTAAACCATCCTAATGTCTACATTACCTACCCCAGCACATATAAAGCTACTACTCTTGGTCACACTCCTACCTTCTCTAAATACAGCCTACCTGCTAACCTCCTATGAGCATCCGATATGTCCACAATTTTACTACCCCTCTAAGCAAACTGCCACACCAACACTAGCTATCTCCAAAAAACACATAAACATAACATTTAGACCCAGCTACCTACTAGCAAATTATCATAGACTGGCCCACATTAGGTATAACTATCTAAAAGCTAGGAAATCTCTAAACCAATACTGTAAGCTCCCAAATCCTATATGTAGAATACAGGTCCACTCCTTAATAGATGGAGACATTCATCCTAACCCTGGCCCAAGTAATACTTTTACCACTGAACTCCATAGCCCTAATTCCTCTAGCACACATACCCCCACCAGACCTCCCAACTCACTCTTTATAGCGCATCTCAATATACATTGCCCACCTCCATGCTCTCTTGGATGTACATTCATTTGACATCCTATGTCTAACAGAAACATGGTTAAAACCTGCATCTCAAGACAATGAAGTCATCCCACCTGGTTACAATATCTTGAGACTAGACTGCCCAGCCAAGAAGGGAGGGAGGGTAGCTATCCTATACAAAGCAGGATTACAAGTTACTTCTTCAGACTATAAACCAACTCTAGACAATAATGCTGAAATCTTTATTTCTAAAAGTCAGCTCAACACTTGTAAATCCATATATATCATCTGTATCTACCTGCCTCCTTGTAATAACACCATAATCCTTGAAGATATCCTTAGCTGGCTTTCTGTAAACTTCCCACAAGAAACTATAGTCCTCGGTGACTTTAATATTCACTGGAAGTGCTGTAGCACTGAACACCCTACTTCCCGTATTAACCTATATGGCTTTTCTCAAACCATTACCTCCCCAACCAGGATTAACAAACCCAATAATAAAGAAACTACCTTAGATTGGATTCTTATAAATAATCATCACCAAACATATAAAGTAGGGACCCTCCCTGATGATTTAAGTGACCACTCACTGACCCATATAATCAGGCATAAGGTCAATATTCCCTACCCAACCACATATACGATAATACGGACCAAAAAAATTTTTAACCCTGATCTTTTCCAAAGTGAACTTAAGGCATGTGATTGGTCACCCATAAAATACCTCCCACTTGAGGAAGCCGTAAAATACTTTAATTCAAAATTCTTAGACATCCTAGACCACCATGCGCAATCATGTTCTATCAGAAATAGGATTAAACCTGCCACCTGGCTTTCAAAAGAAACCAGGCAAAAATCATACTTAGAAACAAATACTGGTCTAAATAGCAAACTACTAAAAACCCAATAGATCAAGAAAAATGTAGACAGCTGAGAAATAATACAAAAAAAGCTATACTCAGATAAAAGAAACTTTTACTTCCAACTCCAGCAAACTTACCAAAATAAACCACAAACGTTTTGGGCAAGCATTAACAGACTTCTGCACCCAGGTCACTCCATTACACCAACCCCACAAGGCACTAACCATGAGAATTCCAAGCAAACTGCCAATGCCTTCAATACCTTTTTTACAGAGGCCATCCAATCTCTTGCCATTCAGCTATCACCTGATAGCTCAACTCTGCCAACCTCCATTACTAGCTCACTCCCTTCATTTCAATTGCAATCGGTTCCAACATCCCTCATTTGCACCCTTATCCACAAACTGAAAACAACCACCCCCTCAGCTGACCAACTACCTGCAGAATATTTGCAAAAATTAGCTAAAGCCATAGCATATCCCATTTCCATCCTGATTAGAGCCATAAATAAAGGAACCATCACAACTATCTGGAAAATCTCTCACATTATCCCCCTACATAAAGGTGGTAACTCTAATGAATTTTCAAACTACCGTCCCATAGCCTTACTTTCTCGTTTGGCAAAAATAATGGAAAAATGCATCCATAGTCAACTACTACAACACCTAATCAAAAATAAATTACTTGCTAATTCTCAACATGGTTTTAGGCCATTCCACAGTACCACCACTGCCCTCTTATCCTTTTCTGACTGCATTAACAAAAACCATAACAACAACATTCTTTCCTCTGCACTTTTTATTGATCTTTCTAAAGTTTTCGATATGGTAAATCACCAGCTACTTATAAATATACTCAAATCCCTTTCACTAGATGCACTGGCTATACAATGGTTCCAGTCCTACTTAGATAATAGACAGCAGGCTGTGCTATGGGATAATAATCTATCTACCCACCTCCCCATTACTCTTGGTGTCCCTCAAGGCTCCATATTAGGCCCTTTCCTATTCTCAGTTTTTATTAATGACCTACACTCAGCAATTCCTCAAGCTACATGTATACAATATGCAGACGATTCCACATTAATATGCTCAGCCACTTCTCCAACTGAACTACAGTCCCTAACCCAAAAGGTGTTTAATACAGTTGAAAAATGGTTTCTACAGTGCTACCTCCTCTTGAACCCCCAAAAACCCAAAACTCTTGCTCTTCACTCCTACCCGGAAGTCCTCCCCAGTAGATTTCACAGTCATATCTAATAATGGCACTCTCATATCTCCTGATCCAACTACCAAACTCCTAGGAATAACAATAGACAACAACCTTAACTTTGACACTCATATTAACAATACAATAAAAACAGTCAATAGAAAACTGAGCTCCCTCTATAGGATCAAACCCTTCCTTACTCCATTAGCCAGAACTACTATTGCCCACACTTATCTAATCTCTACACTCCTCTATGCCTAGCCTGTATATACTACTGTGTCAAAAAACAACCTCCACAAACTGGCAAACTCATACAATAATATTGCCAGATTTGCCACTGGCACTCCATTTAGAACCCACCACTGTCATAATCTAAAGCAGCTAGGATAGCTAGAGCTACAAAATCAGCTTCAGTTTCACCAACTTACCATTGCCCACAAGACCCTTTTCCAACCTACTAATACTCAAATACTTTCTAGCCTCATTACCCCCTGCAAAATTATAAAAACTTACACTCATCAAATAAACTACTTGTTTGCATAAGTAAATCCAACAACATGGCTGCAGACTCTCTGTTATCTAACACTGTTGGGAAAAACTGAAACCTACTTCCCAGTGGACTTGCATCACTGTCCTCAATCACTTTTCAAATATAAACTGAAATTATACCTTAGCACACATTGGTTACGCCCCTGTACTAACCCTGTATAACTTCCTCTTTTTATTACTGGGCACTGCTTACCTATTACTTTTTTGTACTAAGTCCAGGTTCCTTGATAACCAAGCAGAGCATGATCTTGTAAATTAAGCTATGTCTATAGGAACATCATTGTAATAAATATTTTTTAATATGTTATGTGTTAGGTTTGTTAAATAGTTATGTAATAAATTATTATCATCTGTTAAAATTTTGTACTGTACCAGCATTTTTTTATAATTGTGTTCAATGGAACTTATCTCCCCGGGCCTCTACTGAAAATGGACATATATCCAGTTAGACTAGCCCGGTCAACAAATGTAAAATAAAAAAATAAATAAATAAAATAAAAAACATATAATTAGAAGAGGGTGTGGAACAAAAGTGTTTTTTGTTTTTAGGTTTTGCATGCACTTATCACAGTATTGCATTGACATTCAGGTTTCCAACATATTGTGGTTTCTGTTTTGGATGTCAGTGATCAAGAATGTCAACATAAGCTTAGATAATCATATATTGATATATATAAATAGATTAAATTAGATATAAAACGTGTTATATAGATATATACATATATATATATATATATATATATATATATATATATATGTGTGTGTGTGTGTGTGTGTGTGTGTATGCTTTTATCACACTTTGTTCATAAAACAAAACAAGCATCTTTAAGACAACCTTATAGAGCCTTGACAAAATGCCTAATAAACAATAGTAAATGTTTCATGAGACAAGTCAGCAGACTGCATATTTTGTTATAAAGTGTAGTTCAACAACTATAAAGATATTATAGTTAATCAAAACTGAAGGTATTAGTGCTTCTTCCCTCTTTTAAACATATGAAACTTCATCGCCAGGAGCAAAATAAGGGATCGATTGGGCTACCCACCCCTGTTGGCTTTGGACTAAGATGCATGATGAAGGTCAGGGGAGTGTATCGCTGCCCATGGTACTGCATAGAGGTAGTTAGCATAAAGGGGCTACAGTTTGATTAGTCTCTTGTCCCAGAGCCAGACTAAGCCCATGAGTTGAGCAACATCACAAGGGAAACCTGTCATCTGTCGGTCATTGATACTGCAAACAAATGAATTAACCATTTACATGCTAAGTGTCTTTTTACTAATACAGTAAGGATACAAGGATACGTGCTTCAGGCTGGCAACAACAATAGCTACTGTCTATTTTCAAATGGTTCCATTTTGGAGGGAAATATGTTCAGTATCTTTAGCTAAAAAAATACAAGCCTAACATCCAAGCAAGCTAAAATTATTTGCATTTTCCATCTCAATTATTATTTGAAATGAATACTAAGATCGATAATACATGCAAATGGGAAAATGTTAAAAAGGGTTTATTCATATTGAAGACATAAACATGACTTGCGCATGTATAATCATACCTCTTAACCTGCAGGCACTGAAAATTGGAACAAAGGCCCTTGAAAAATAGGTACATCCATTTGCAATTATGGACATCTAATTAGCATAGAATCTGATTGTCAAATAGCACACAAGTCTTCCTACTTCCAGTACAAATGTGGAATAGTAGAGTATGTCCCTAGCAACCCACTTATCTATGAGAAGTACATATATACTTTTGATCAGTAGGACAAATGGCATTTATCAACTGTGTTTTCATAAATATTAATGGATTAAATATCTGATGCAAGAGGGGTAGCTTAAAAAAGATATCTGAAGTTGTTTAATTCTCAAGTTATTCTTTTACAGGAAACACACTTATTAACAGAAGACATAGACAGGTTAAATACTAAAAACTACACTATATTATCCAGTTCGCAATATAATCAAAAAAATGGGGTTGCTATATTATGGAGAAATTCACTGCTTATGCCTACAATTATAGAAATATATCAAGATGATAAAGGTATGCTTTGTATTGTTAACTATAAAGTATAATAAGAGGATGTCAACTCTTATTAACTTGTATTGGATTCCTGGATAGGAATTAAAACAGTTGACCAACATCTAGAACAACTGCGGTGGTGGTGCTGCGGTACCATTGTCGCCTCACAGTAAGACGCTGTCTGGTTCGATTCTCAGCTAAAGCGTCTTCTCCATGGAGACATGCGTGAATGGGCGTACCTTCGTTGAAGGTTGTGCATCAGGGCTGGCAACTCGGCACGTAAAAATCTACTGCCAATCATTAGCGGACCGGAGATCCGCTGTGGCAACCCCTAACCAGGAAAAGCCGAAAGACACAACAACCAACATCTAGAACAAGTAATTCAAAACTCGAAGGGCAATATCATTCTAGCAGGAGACTTTAATTGCATATTGTCACCAAGTGATAAAATGGGCATCTGCAAAGTCATTGTTAAAATATACTGAATTGTTTCATCTTAAAGACATAAATGAATTTTCAGAACTGAATTCATTATTTGTATCCATTATTCCCATAGACACGGAACGCAATCCAGAACTGACAGAGTTTGTCTCTAATGACCTGACTGATACACTAAGCAAAGTCAAAACAGTAACTTGTCCGCTTTCAGATCACAATGCAATTACCTTTGAGCTGTTTTTAAAAATCTAATAATATTGTTAAAATCAGAAGATTACCAGCATATATAATTTGGTAGGCTGTGGTGGTGCAGCGGTTAGCACTGTTGCCTCACAGCAAGAGGTTCTCCCGTTCGATTCTTGGCAGGAGCGCCTTCTGTGTGGAGTCTGCATGTCCTCCCCATAGTCGAGTGATGCTAAAGACATGCAGGTAGGTGCGAGTGTGAATGGGCGTGCCTTCTTTGAAGGTTGGGTGCCGGGCTGGCAACTCGGCACCGTAAATATCCACTGCCAGTCATGAGCTGACCGGAGTTCTGCTGTGGTGACCCCTAACCGGGAAAAGCCAAAAGACAGGCAAGACCAGCATATATAACTTGTTTAAAAGAATTTAAGGTATTTTATTAAAGAAACCCTTTCCTTTAAAGAAATTAATAATATAGAAGACACTTCAGAAGTTTATTATTGGAATGCACTAAAAACATAATTTTTGTAGACTCACTAATTGGTTGTCAAATAAAAAACAATGGGACAAAGAATTACATGAAATACAAGAAAAACTTAAGCTAAAATTAGAAAATCAGACAAAAATAATAATGCGGAAAAGATTAATATGCTAAACAATGAATACTTGTAAATCTTAAACCATAAAACTAAAATCAGCTTCACTGGGGAACAGACTAAATGTCCCATGGTCAGTCTTTCCAGCCACAAAAAGAAAAGTTAAGGAAATAGGCTTTGCTACCACAGTAGGCTAGCAGTTTGCCTCAGCTGCAGGTGGGTGACTCTGCAATACCATATGCTATACCTCAGACCACTCATCTTTTACCCCAGATCCCTCTGCTGTAGCACCTACAACCACTATGGACATGGTGTCAGCTACATACTTTGCGACTGTTGGAGTCCCCTCAGTAGGCAAGGGAGAGCCACTCTTGTTCATCCTGAAAGAGGGAACAGGGAAGGTTTTCCTGTTGCATTCGAATGCTGTTCCCATCTCTGGAGAAGCGGCTGCTGCCATTAGTAACAGGGTTGCCCCTATTTTTCTTGTCAAAAAGAAACAGAAAACCAAGCATGTATCTACCCATCCTCAAATTTCTTTGGATAGGAGTAGTTTACTTGGACTGGCTCAGGGTTTAATTCAGGCTACTGTTCCTTCTTGTAAAGTAGTTTCTGGTAAAAGAAAGACTGAGTCATGTTTTTCTGAAGAGATTCAGGATTCTGAATCTGTACAGGAAGATGAAGGATGGATTCAAGGTTTAGTCCACAGATTTCTAAATCAGACTCAGATGAGAGCTCAGTTTCTGATTCTCCCTGTGAGGGTTTCTCTTTTTCTGAGACTATGCTATAATGTCCCATTGTTTTCAGTGGGGGCACACTAAGGTTTCTCAGTCCCACAGAAAATACTATGAGTTGTAACAGAAGGATTTTTCTAAACCTACACCCTTTCCTCATGTCTTGTCTGCTTTAGAGGATGTGTGTCTTACTGCCTGCAGTTTTCCTGATAGCCAGCCAGATGTTTCTAAAAATGCAGGTAGGATGTATAAAGTTCCTCAGTATTTTTCAATTTTATGCACTATTCCCAAACCTGGCCCAGCAGCTATAGCCTTAATTGATTCCACTGCTGCTAAGCACTTAGTTAATTCCAGTCCTAATCTTTGTAATAAGGATGAGAAAATTGATAGGCATAGGAAAAAAATATATTTTTCCTGCAACATTGATTTTCAGAATTTTGAACTGTCAATCATATGTTAGTTTGTTCTGACAGTATGTGGAAAGTTTGAGCACTGTTCTCTCTACAGTTTTTTCTTGTGAAGAAAAATCTGCTTTAAATATCCTTTCTTCTATTGCACAGGCCATTACTGATTGTTTGCTGTGTGTGTGTGTGTGTGTGTGTGTGTGTGCGTGTGTGTGTGACTTTGTTGATTTTTCTGCTGCTATAGCCACTGGTGTTGTTTTGAGGAGGATTGCACGGCTGCATTCTTAGAACCTCCTAGATGATGTAAAAATGAGATGTTAAATTCTCATTGAATAGATAATCTAGTTGGATAGAGATTTAGTGTTTGGCCCATCTGCTGCAGAGGTGATGAAAAAGTGTGATGAAAGGGGCAGGGGCAAGCTGATCTAGGGAATCTTTAAGATTTTCAGCCCTTCTTTTCCAAAGTGTCCAAGGGATTTTCTTTCTCCTCATCCAGTTTTGGCAAAAAAGCAAACAAACAGCCTCAATGGAATTCAGGCAAACAAACGTTTAAGAAGAAATGGCAAGGGGATTCCAAAAAGAAGTCTCAAACCTCCCAAAACCAAACCCAGTCCAACAAGTCTGAAGGACTATTCAAGAGATTTTGTGTCCTCTCCCACCCTGGCCCCTTTTCTCTTCCACAATGTCTGAATCTCCATTTTTCTCTTTGGCAACAGATTGCTTCAGTCAGACAATGGGCTCTGAAAATCATTCATCAAGGTCACAGACAACAATGGGAAGAAATTCCTCCTTTTCAAGGGGTCATTCCTCATCCTGCAGATCAGACTCTTTTGTTTCTACCTGTTCTTTATCATATGCTGCCCCAAGACATGATAGAACCAGTTCCTCCTTCCCAGGTAGTGTGGGAGGTTTATTCAAGGATGTTCCTGGTGCTAAATTAAGAAAATGTTTGGAGACCAGTTCTGGATCTTTCTTTTCTAAACCCATTTGTGACAGTGCCCAAATTCAAAATGTTGTCACTTCACAACCTGCTACCTTTTCTTCAGCTTTCAAGTTTCCTGGTAACATTAGACTAAAAAGCTGCTTGTCATCACATCCCTATTCATCCAGTCTTCACACGTTTCTTAAGGTTTTGTGTGTCTGGATCACATTATCAGTTCTCTGCCTTACACTTTGGACTATCCTCTGCACCAAGTGTCCACAAAGTGTCTTCCTCCAGTAATAGCTAATTGCAGGCTACATTGCATCCACATTTTTCCATATTTAGATGACTTGCTTATCTTTCCAGCATCTTTTTCAAGGTATCAGGAATCTCTCTCTTGGGTGAGAGATCTCTTGCACAAATTGTGAATCCAAGAGAACATTCAAAAATCTTTCTTGACTCTCTCTCACAGGGTTGTGTTTCTGGAATGTCAACTAGACACATCAGATCAAAGAGCTTTTCTTCCACAGGAAAAATATTAGATCTTTATCTAGATCTGTTTCTAAGGTTTTCCACTCAGACTTCAGTCACTGCGGGAGAATGCCTCAAGATTTTGGGTCTCAAGGCATCTGTGATTCTCATGATACCCCTTGCAAGACTCCACATGAGAATGATACAGTGGTATCTGGAATATCTTTGATCCCAGCATCAGCACCCTTTATCTTTTCAGATCCCAGTGCTAGGGTTTGTCAGAAGGAAAATATCCTTAAATCCATGTCTTCCCTTCTCCCTTCGTGTTCTAGAGCAGTCACCACACATGCTTTGGACTTTGCTTGGGGAGCAGTTTTTGAGGGATAAAGGTGTATGGAGTGTGGGGCACCAAGGACAGATGCAAGCACATAAATATCAAAGAGATGCTTGCCCTGATCAAGGCACTCAACACTCTCTGAATCATCTTTGGTCCCTGGGACCTGTTGAAGTGGTTACAGACAATTCCACAGTCATGTAGTTCATCAACAAACAAGAGGGAAGCAGGTCATACCTCCTTTGCAGACTAGCCATGTTAGCTTGGGATATAGCTTTACAGCACAGTCTCACTTTACAGGCATCCTACATTTTGTCAGAGTAAAACTGTATGGCAGACAAGCTGAGCAGGAGCAGGGCAGACCCTCACAAATGGAAACTAGATCAGGGGGGTCTTCCAAGATTTTATTCATCTGTAGGGAATTCCTGAAGTAGACCTATTTGCCTCTTCTCTGCACAGTCAACTAGCAAAATTATGTTCCAGGTCTCCACACAAGAAGGCCTGGAAGACAGATGACTTTTCTTTTCTTTGGAAAGGAATGTTTCTGTATACCTTACCACTAATATCCAGGGTACTTCTGAAGATTCAGAATGAATTCCCCAAGATCATTGTGGTGACTCCCTTCTGACCCATGCAACCTTTTTCTTTTGGAAATGGCCAGTGGCAACTACTACAAGCTTCCTCACAGACTGGATATGCTCGCAGAAGACCAAGGGTGTTTGATACACTCCAACATCAATCATCTTCAATTGACTGCCTGGATGATAGGGTCTTAATTCCTTTTAGGCATCTGTTTTCCAAGCATGCGAAGCATATAATAATGGTGGCAAGAAAGCTTGCTACTAGAAAAGTTAAATAAGCTACTAATAAGCAAGTCAATGTGAAGACACACTCCCAACCATAATAAACCTTGCTGTCTCTTCTCTCCTTCACTTTACAGGTAGAGTTTGAATTATTACTCACCCCCTCTGAGGCCTTCACTGATAGATTTCCACTGATTGCCTCTCTGGTTTCACTGGTTTCTTTGCATTCCGCCTAGTTTACACCCCTTGTGCTACCCCTCCCCCAATACTAAGCCTATATTAGAATCCTGCTGAGCATGGAGCCATCTTTAAATTACTAGTCTTCCACCAGGACACAAGTAAATTCTGCTTGCTGGTAAGCCATTAGACCTCAGGAATTTGTTTAAAGTGTTCAGATTTTAAAGTCACACTTACTTTTTGCTGCCCATTACTCTTGTCTTGGTGGGCTCTGCCCCGCTCCATTCACCCTCACTAACGCTGGGGCTCTCCCCGCTCCTCTGCCTGCCCCCAATTTCCTCCCGTCCCACCACTACCTCTACATTTATAGCAATAGCATCCACACCCACAGCTGAACCTTACATCACCTCCACCAATCACAGCTCCTCAAGTCAGATCACATAACACCACACCCACTTGCTCAACCACAAAATACTCCCAACCACTCTCATTCCCACTAAGCATTATTACATCACCCCACACTACTTACCCATCCACATATAGCGCAACCCTATAATTCCTATTCACACCTCCACCTAGAACCAACTTAAACGTTATAACCATGACTATCACACAACTAAATCTAGTCTGTCTTCTAATAATTCTTTATAACTCCACAAGTTATCACTCTAGCAATATCACTAAACTTAGCAGCCCAACACTATATTATGCACTCTCATATACAGACACCACACATTATAATAATATCTGCCCACAAGTGTTCAAGAACTACTTAACAGACCAGTTCAGAACTAAACACATATGCTCTCATTCCTACTCCAAAAAAACACAATACTTTCTCACACTCATCACCAAACTCCAACATCTGTATCACCAAAGTTTTACAAGGTAAACAGAAAAGAAAAAAAAGAGAAAATTATGAATAAAAATCAAATTCTACTTCTATTAATTGATAAAATAAAATTACCTAACGTTTTTTTTTTTTTAGTTTTTAGTATTATAGCACATAGCATCATTTAATACCAGGCTTTAAATAAGGTAAATTAAATCTCTAATCTGCCTTCTTCCTTCTAACTTTCAAGTTTTAAAGCATCTGACCACCTCTGTCTTAGGTTGGTCAATAAATAAATATAAAAATAAAGTTTAAAAGTATGCCTGGGAAACACATTTTTTTGTTTTTTTTTTTTTTTATTTTTCCTAATAGATAGCTTAAAGATATAAGATGTTCATACAGTTTTTTTTCAGTTTTTTTTCTTCTTTACGCCGCCAAAAACTGAACTGAAAAACTGCCACTAAAATCTGAGTAGCTTTTAACACCAGGCTCACCATAAGTGGGGACATCCATTCCAACCCAGGCCCAAATCCATCCTGTCCAACACAAACTGCTCCAACACAAATGTCAGAACATAACACCCCCACTATCTTCATCCCTGGGAAAATCAACAACAGCAGCAAAACCAACCATCTTTTAATGCTGAATATTAATATTAGAAGTATCAAAAATAAAATACCGGAACTCCAGGCCACAATAACACACTACTCCCCAGACATAGTTGCTTTAACAGAAACCTGGCTAAATAAAAACATAACTAACTCAGAAGTTCTCCCTACCAGTTACAATATCATTAGACAAGACAGTCCACTTCGTAAAGGGGATGGAACTGCCTTACTGTATAAGTCCAACTTAACTGTACATCGATTACTAAACTACTACCCCTCTCCCAATAACTGGGACATACTTATCTCACAACTTCAACTTCACCCTAAAAAGGTCATCACCGCAATTGTGATCTGTATTCCACCTGGTAATACACCTGCTAGCCTTGAAGACTTCTTATCCTGGTGTTCTTCCACATACTCACAAGAAACCCTTATTCTGGGGGATTTCAACCTAGATTGGTTCACTTGTATATCAGAACCACCAATGAATCTAATAAATCTCCATGGCTACCAGCAGCTAGTCCAAATTCCAACTAGATGTGATAAAAAATCTAAAAGGGGATCCATCCTTGACTGGGTCCTAACAACCCCACATTGTACCCCCACAAAGGCAGTCTCCCAGACACCTTAAGTGACCACAACATAATATACCTTATACGTAGCAGAACAAGCATATGTAAAACCACTAAGTATAAATCCACTAGAAACACAAAAAATTTCTCTCCTGAGGTCCTCAATACTTTACTCTGTAACTGTGACTGGACCCCCCTAAAAACCTTCCCACTTGACCAGGCTGTAGCATATTTCAACAAAACATTCTACAACACATAGACACTGTCATTCCATTGCGCAAAATCAAGGTTAGAACCTCTACAAACCCCTGGCTCAGTAAAGCTGAGTAAATCCTGAAGTCCAGAGATACTGCCTGGCTTTACTATCAAAACACCAAAGAAACACAAAGCCTAACTAAGTACCAAGAACTGTGCAACCATGCAAAAAAATGCATTAGGCTGGACAAAAAAATCCTACTACACAACATTACAAACTAAATACCAACACAACCCCCCAAAATTTTGGAAAAATGTAAACCAGCTACTAAAAGCCACCCAAAAGGCTACCCCCAAACCAACCACCCCTGACACTAAAGTTCCCATCGAAACACAATTCAACTCCCACTTTGTGAACTCAGTTCTATCCTTAGTATCACAGGACATTTCCAACCTCACTATCCCCCCCAACACAAATAACACTAATACAAGCTTTACCCTCAAAACAGTTTCCACCACTTCTATCAAAAGCATGCTCTCCAAACTAAAAACCTCATCAACAGCAGCGGACCTACTCCCCAGCTATTTCTTGAAACTCACAGCAAATGCTATTGCTATCCTAATCTCCACTCTCATAAACAGATCAGTTGTTGAAAACTATGTGCTCAAACTCTGGAAAATATCCTATGTTACACCCATACATAAAGGTGGGACCTCCACTGAACTTAATACCTACAGACCCATTGCTTTACTCTCCCCCCTGCCAAAAATCCTAGAAAAATGCATCCATACCCAGGTGCTAAAATATCTCATAGACAGCAACATCCTGTCACCTACTCAGCATGGTTTCAGACCTGCCCATAGTACCACTACAGTCCTCCTCTGCTTCACAGACACAGTAAACCATCTCAAAAACAAAGGCCTGCAGGTGTCAACTCTTTTATTGGATATGTCCAAAGCATTTGACACAGTCTCACACCAAATCCTGCTAAACAAACTAAACCAGTATCACCTATCAAATTCCACTCTTACCTGGTTCCAAAGCTACTTAACTGACAGGTACCAACCTGTGAAATGGGAAAATTCTCTCTCTCCTCAGCTGCCCATAACTATAGGAGTCCCACAGGGTTCTATCTTAGGACCACTACTATTCACAAGCATCACAAATGACCTCCATACCTCCACACAGCATGCATCTGTCATTCAGTATGCAGATGATACTACTTTAATCTGTGCTGCACAAAACATTCCCACCCTCCTGCAAACAACTCAGCTAGCATTCTCTGACATTGAAAACTACCTTACCAAAGCTCAACTTATCGTCAATCCAAAGAAAACTCAGCTTATGATTATAACCAGTTCTAACAAAAACACTGATAACAGTCAATTCACTATCTACTCCACAAATGCTACTCTAATCACTCCAGTGGCACATGCTAAGCTATTGGGAATAACCATAGACTCCCACCTAAATTTTGATAGTCATCTCAACTTAACTATTAAAAAAGTACATGCCAAACTGGGATCACTCTACCATATCAAACCATTTCTTACCAACAACACAAGATTAGCCATTGCTTGCTCCCAACTTCTATCCACCCTACTCTGTGCATCTCCCATTCTGACTAATCTCAACAAAACTGAACTAAGCAAAATGGAAGCCTGCTATAACCGAATTGCTCGCTTTGCTGCAAATTGCTCATATAGAATTCATCACTGTACTGCTTTGAGACAGCTCCACTGGCTTGAACTGCCCAGCCTCCTAACCTGCAATCAGCTAAGCCTCTGTCATTCTGTCTATTACTGTCCCAAAAGTGACCTGCCCTCAAAAACCTAGTACAACATCACTCAGCCAAAAGGCCTCTTAGATCATCAAGCAAACTACTACTAGAAGTCACCAACAGCTACAGTAGCTTTGGAGACACACTATATAGTAGTTCAGTGGCTAAAAAATGGAAATTTCTCCCCACTAGCATACAGAATACAATGTCCAAAGGCTCCTTTAAAAACTTCATTAGGCAACATCTCAAGCAAAGCTGGCAGTGCCATGACTGCTCCCCAGGCTAGTGAAAGTGGAAAAGGTACACATACTAAACCTAGAGTACTTGATAATAGTTTTCACTCTTACTCACAAACACTGGCTAATGTACAATGTATGTATTCTACCTATGTTCCAAATTTCAGCTGTACACCACAAATCTATTAATTACCTATTTTTAAATTAATATTTTCTTGTTTGTTGTCTTCACTGTAACTGTTAATGTGCTGCATACCACTGTAAAAAATGTCTATTGTAATATGTTTGTATACTGATCATGTCTAAATATCTAAATGTATCTGTAATTTTTCTATGTGGAGCTTTTCTCCCTGGGCCTCTGCTGAAAAAGGGCCTTTTCGGCTCAGTCAGGCACTCCCGGTTAACAAATGTAAAATAAAATAAAAATAAAAATAAATAAAAAATAAAAATGAAGGCATACACCAGCAGCTTGCCAGTAGCAGCGGTAATGATTTATTTAACTTTTATTTTCCAGTGCACCTTCTACATGTAGTAATTTGCATGCGATTTTCCACATACAGATAGACATGTTTAACGGCGTACACATTACTACATAACATAAAAACGGTTCTACAAACAAACTCTTTGCAGGTATTTGCCGGCTGCTTCACAGGCTAAAAATAAGTAAACGGGAAAAGTGTACCTTAAAATGAAGACCACAGCTACAGTCCTTTTGTACCATTCACTTAGCTAAACAGGGAAACTATTTGGAGACCAAGACATTACAAAAAAAGACCAGTAAATACGGAATACCTTAAGACATTAGCTCATTCTGAGGTCATGCATCCCTTTTGCCCTGCTGTTTCCAAATAATGAATCATGTTTGTGAAAAATTGACGCACAAAATAGGGACAGAATGTAAACATTGTTCTTAGAACCTTTTTGGAAACTGGAGAAATCTCTACTTACGTATTATCGCAATGTCGAAATGTGGTTGCGATAATACGTAAGTACCGATACTTCATACCTTGGATGTCCAAAGACAACTCAGGTGCTATATTGACAGAACTCAGTTTTTCGGATCTTTAGATCAATTATTCATTTCTTGTGAAAGTAAGATGGACAACCTGTGTCAAACTGCTGTCTAAGGCTGTTATCTTTTATTATCCTCCCCATAACAACTGTATTCCAGGAAGGGGCAAGGCCCGCTCTACCAGGGCCTTGGCTTCATCTATGTCTTTTTGGACAGGGTTTCATTCTAGGAGTATTCTAGAAACTGCTACTTGGTCCTCTGTGCATATTTTTACAAAGCACTATAAGCTTAATTCCTTCTCTATGTCTAGATCAAGTTTTGCTTGGACAATTCTCCAGGGGCTCCAGGACACATCTCCTTCCACCACTGAAGTATAGTTAGCTATTGTAATCTACCCATATAGCTAAGGCGACTGCAGCAGTGATCAATATGAAGAACATAGTATGGCTGTGTAAGCTGAACTTACCATAACACCATAACAGAAAATGTTTGAATGATCACTGCTGCCATTGCCGGTCCCAACAGCACCCTTGGTTTTTTGGTGTGTTTTTTTATGCCAGGGTGTAGAAATTTATTTTTTGTTGTTCCTAACATTGTCTTCTCAGGGCTTAGCCTCCCTCTCTGTACAGGCAGGAAAGCTCCAAAGGGGTTTGCACCTAAACTTGTCATTTAGTCAGCTCAGCTCGAGCTGCTTGACAGTTTGGGTGCGTGGAAGGTGACCTGAAGCTTTGAGAGCTGACTGGTCATTATATCTTTGGCAGGATATAATCCATATAGCAAAGGCTACTGCAGCAGTGATCATTCGAACATCTACTGTTGTATTAAGTTGAACTTACACAACTGTATATGTCTTACTCATGAAATATACAGATGCATGATTTCATTGTATATGAATATAAACTGTATCTTACTGAATATAAACTGTATCATATTCTTATTATTTAAGATAGTTTTTTTATTTACTGTGATGAGTCTCCAAGACCTGAAATATACATACTGTGCAATAATCTAGTAAATAATTCTCATAAATGGCTCAGAATTATGCAATATTTATGTTGCGCACACATGTGGTTTAGTATCATATTTGCGAATGTCATTTAGACGAACGCAACAATTTCCGACAAATATTGTCAGAAATCAAAACACCAAGCAACCAAAATATCGAACGGAGCATTTCAGCAATGTCGAAATATGCAAGCCCCCCTGCACCCCCCACACCCCCCTACTTATATATACAAACTCCGAGATCACACTACAGTGAGGGTAAGGGTACATTTCCCGATCCCCACTATAGTGAGATCTGCACCGCAATGTTGAAGCTGACAATTGTGGCTGTTCCCTCATATCAGCTTTGACATTGTGGTGATCAAACACTCAGTTCGAGAAAATTATTTTCGCACATATTCGATCATCTAAATGACAATTGAATATGTGATTGTAAACCCACACGTGTGTGTGTGTATGTGCACGTGTGTGTGTGTGTGTGTGTGTGTGTATGTGTGTGTGTGTTTGTGTATTGTATAAAAGGAAAATAAAGCAAATTAAAGTAGCCCTTTAGGTTGAGAAAATTATATAGGACACCTTGCTAATCATATGAAGTAAATGCATTTTAATTTGTTAGTGGATTCTTCTTGTGCAGTTAGCATAAGTTAATTCAAAATTAACATCTTGGTTCACAGGCCTGACCCTAGTTTTTATTACTATAAGCCTCATCTGCTTGTCTTTCTACATGTTTATTTTACTTTATTTATGTATTTATTTTAAATCTTGACAGACAAACAAGGTCTGTTTGGGCATCAGCCTAGCAGAAAAACAATGTAGCAATGTAGTTCAGTATTTCTAAGAGCAGGTGTGCACAACTGGTTGATCTGCTTTGGTGCACTGTTGTCATTTACTAACATTAACTGACATGATCCCGAGCAGAAACAAAGGCATCTTCATATTATATATTTTTTATGCTTGTGCTCATTTTGCCCCGTAGTTTGTAAAACATCAAGCCTCCTGATAATCAGATATACCCATTGTTCTCCCAGTCCACTGAGAATACTTGACCAATTATGCGTAAGAGCTTCCTGGAAGAGGTTTGTCTTTCATATCACCACAAAGGTATTTTATGCCTTGATCAGCATACCAGCTATGACGACAACTGTATGTGGCTTAACCTGACCACTAAGTAGGGGGTGCTACTGGCATCATTAAATGGGGCCCACAATAGGTGCATGCTATGATACACTTAGGTTCATAGGTTAGTACTAGGCTAACTGCCCTTGTGAGCCATTTTAAGACTAGCAAATTATCCCTTGTGAGACTCAAACCCTGTACCTTGTGTTTGTAAGGCAAACACCTTAACCATTAGGCCACCCTCCCAACCCTTGCTTCAGAAGGTACCACCAAGAGGTGGATTAGAGAAAGGAATGCAGCAGTGTAGTTTCTCCTCCACCACCATCACAATTCAACCAGGATAAGCATGCCTCTCCCCCCTGCCAGCTCTGTCAAACACCTGAACCTCTAACTAAACTCATGTCACACAGGTCACAGTCAGGTCTTTTTTCTCTTTAGGGAACCAAAGCTGGTTGCTTGTATTTTGTAATTTTAATCTAAAATCACTTCAGACATCCCAAAGAGATGACAAGCACAGCCCAGTGTAAACATCCATGCAGAACATTCATGTCATATTAATCAATTTGTTTGCAGTTTTAACATGTTTTCTGATGAGTTTATCTCTTCCCTGATCAAGGAAATGTATTAATCTTTCTTTTATGTGTGGGTATTTACATTTTTGTTGGAGTTGCAAGACTTACTCTCTAGCAGCAGTCAAGTGATCAGTTACTTTAGCAGAGCAGTATCTTATTTAATCTGCTTTACATAATCTCAGAAATAACTTACTCAATGATAGTTTTCCTGAAGTGCTTCATTACATGTCATATCCCTCAACCAGGAAAGCTAAATCAAATCATAATGAAAACAGGCTGCTGATGGCCCAGCTAGAAAGGAAATAAGCATTCAGCAACAACTTTCCTATCCGAGAGCCAAGATCGATTATCTGCTGTTTTACTAGGAACCACCAGCATAATATGGGATCATGAATATAGCAAATCATAGGTGTTTTATCAGGCTGGCAAAAAACAAGAGTGGCGTGGAATGTTCTCTAACTGATTTGTTTAAAAAGAAATAAAACACACCAGAATCCTTCATGACTGTTGATGAGAGAAATCATAAATATTTATATTCCACGTCTCCTTTACCTAGAGTCATCTCTAGGCTGTTTAGCAGCTACTCAGGGACGATGACCTGGTGGATAACTGGGACATTACATTATCAGCAGCTTAGAAGATAATTCTACACAGAAAACCCACTGAATTCAAAAGAATGGGTTTTCATGGTTGATAGTATTTCTGAATGTACTATCAATGCATAGTCATTTGTCAACCTGACATTAGTTGAATCAACAGACAAAAATCAGTAGAAGAAAATACCAAATCTAGCAAATTTTACAGAAAGGTGTTGTTGCTGTATGGTCAGTCCCCCTGCACTCCCACACCACCACTTCTCTAAATATAACCCTCTCTGTGATTGCCCACTCTTGAGCAGTGAAGAAAACGACCATCTGCTAATACTTGAGTGAACTGCAATGTGACCAAATGTTTTCCATGAATCCATCTTCAGCTAAACTCACTTCTGTCAAACTTTGGTAGTCTGTGCACCACATACTAATTGTTGTGTTCCTTATAATATTTGCAGCATTTTTTTTTAAATCTCTTCATAGGCTTAAAAATATTTAATCCAAATTATTTGGGCTGCCCTTGTGTCTGTTTTGTTGACAGTTTCCCCTAATCATTTCTTTAGTGTGTATGTTCTTGTAGTTAATTTCAGTAAAACAAGCTTCATCAAGTCTTTCTTAAACAATATAGTAGTACAATTAGCTGAATAACAAAAGACTACATCAAGGACAGAGGCCAATGAGGAAGCTGTATTCCTGTGGAGCCATTCCTTGGGTACCACATTGAACTTTGGCCCCATCTGCTTGAGTTTTTGATAACAGATGTACATTTTAGGGAAAAGAGCAAGAAAATTTCTCTGGCAACCTGGCCAAATTTCCTATAGTCTGCAGAAATATTTCCATAGGCCTAGCATGACCAAAAAGGTCAACAAAAATTAATCATTTGATTAAATATGCCAATGTGGTTTGTTTGAGGGACAAAGCCTCCATACATCTGCAGAGGCTGTGCCCTACAACTCAGGTAATCAACTCTACATCCACTGCTTCTTTTAGTAAAAAGGAATACTCCCCAATTACAGTGGTATTGAAGTACTGTAGCACACTCCAGGATATAATCCCACACACACACATATATTAATTTATGCAATGTAACACACTAACCTAGTGCTTTTGTTTTGTAAGTGCACAAAGAAAAAACTATAGGTGGAATTCATAGACAAGCACTGCACCCTTGCACAGTGCTAATATTCATACATTCCATTGCACAAGGTGGCCTGCAGCTACTCAGATATGTTCATAGGTTCATAGGTTCATACTAGGCTATCTGCCCTAGGGCATTTATAAGCCTAGCCAGAGTGTGTTTGGCTTTCGCCACCCATTTTAAATTAATTTTGCTATGCCTTTTTTTGAGGTTAGTATACTGTGCCTCTGTCTAACAGTGACACAGAAGTGATAGCCGGGGTAAACCTACGATCTCCCATCCACTCATCAAGATTCCTCTTGAAGAGAGTCAATGTGGGACTCTGCCTAACCTGGACTGGGATTTTATTCCAGAGTGAAGGGAGCCTCTGGGTTATGAATCTGTCCCTCCAGCATGTCCTATTTATTTCAGTACTGAGGTTCAAGTCTCTCGAGCGTGTAGCGCGATGGGATTTGGATTTTCTGAGGTGCAGCATGTCCATTAATTCCGGGTTGGACATGGCTTTATACGTCAGGCACAGATCGCCTCTGAGCAGGCGGTATGCCACTGAGTAGAGCTGGAGTTTCTTTAACCGGGCAGCATATGGCATCTGTTTGAGCCCTTTGATCCTCTTGGTGAGGTACTTTTGGGGTCTTTCCAGTTGCTGCAGGTGTCTGGTAAGGTACATCCCAAAAGGGGCATTGTACTCAATTATGGGCCTGATGAGGGATGAGTAAAGAGGCACGATGACCTCCCCTGATCTAGATGTGAATCCCTTCATGATTAGGTGGGCTATATAAAATGTTCTTCTAACCACTTTGGCCACGTGGTTGTCAAATGAGAGATTGCTATCAACTTGGGTCCCCAGGTCCCTAATGACTTCTTCTGTACTTAATGGATTACCACCTATGTGGTAATTTGTGGGCACTTTGTTTTTGCCAAAGGGGATGACTATACACTTTTTGGCGTTTAGCTTGAGGCCATGGCTCTGGCACCAGTTGTCTGTTTCTATGAGGCCCTTTTGGAGGATGCTTGTGTCGGCTGGAGAGTTGATTATGGCGCCCAGTTTGCAGTCATCTGCGAACTTGGTCAGCCACAGTCCTTCCGTGTTGGCCTGTACCGCCGAAAAATATATACCGAACAAGAGAGGTCCCAGGACTGAGCCTTGTGGGACGCCACTTGTAACTGGTTTGGAGTCTGACATGGCTCCAGCAATTCTAACCATGTGGGTTCTGTCCTTGAGCCAGTTTGCAACCCATCTAGTGACATAGGGGTTTATATTTAAGCTGGTGATCTTATCTATAATGCCCGAGTGGGGTATTGTATCGAAGGCTTTTGTGAGGTCCAGGTAGGCTGTGTGGACCACCTTCCCCTCGTCAATGGCCTTGGTGACTGTTTCAAAGAAATCGACCAGGTTTAAGAGGCAGGATCTGCCCTTAACAAAGCCAAACTGGGTAGGATCCAGTGTCTGTAGGTCCCGAATATCTTTATTTATGAGGTCCATGATGATCCTTTCCATAGCTTTGCAGACCAATCTAGTCAGGCTTATGGGGCGATAGTTTCCAGGATCCATTGAGGCACCACCTTTGTGGAGAGGGACCACTGTTGCTGTACGCCACTCTTTGGGTACATATCCTGTAGTAAGGCTAAGATTGAACAGTAGTTTTATGTTTGGGTTTAGCTCTTCTTGGAGTTCATGTAGGACGCAGCCCGTGACACCGTCTGGTCCCATTGATGCTGTGTTTATTGCTTTGGAGAGGGCGGCTCTTACCTGAGCATCTGAGATGTTAAGGGGGCAGCACTCTGTTGGGATAGATATTTGCCCTTTTGGTGGGGAGAGGGGGGAGAAGTTTGCACTGAACCTGTCAGCTAGGATGTTGGCAATGTCTGTGGGCTCGGTGTATTTTTTGTCATTTTGGACTAATTCTGAGCATATCTGGTAATTCCCACCCAGGTTCCTAACATAACTAAAGAAAGCCTTGTGATTATCCTTAGTGTCCTGTGCAATTTTTCTCTCGAATCTGGCCTTAGACGATTTTATGAGTGCCCGTAGTTTTTTGCTAATACTGATCAGAGATGCCTTCCCTTTTTGGGATTTTGCTCTATCATGTAGTAGCTTCCTCCTTCTATTGTATAGTTTGTTTATGGCTGGAGTCCACCAGACAGGACGTCTGCCTTTGGAGGATTGGGTCTTGGTTTTATTTGGGATTGCATGATCCATGCATTCCTGAAGGTGTTCATAGAATGCGTTTATAAAGGATTCTGTGGTCTGGGCCGTATTTTCCACAGGCCCGGGGGCTTTGAAGGATTTCGCCTCGGTTTTGAGGCGTGTGAAATTTGCTTTAGAGAAGTTTTTCACTGTGGTTTTCTGGGCAGGGGGTGGGATCGGGATGTGAATATCCAGTGAGATTAGTTTATGGTCTGATCTTACCAGTGAGGGATACACTTCTGGTCTGGAGCATAGTGTCCCCATGTTGGTGATGATCAGGTCCAGTATGTTTTCCCCTCTTGTGGGAGTGGTAACAAGTAGCATTTGAGTTTATAAATTCTAGGAACCTTTGGGCTAGGGTGTTGGAGCTATAGTAATGCTCCCAGTCTATGTTTGGGTAGTTGAAGTCACCCAATATAATGGTGTTTGGAGAGACCTTCATATTTTCCAGTATTCTCAGGAAGGCCAAGTGGGGTTCCTGTGTTTGGGAGGGTGGTCTGTAGCAGGCTATAAACTGGAAGGCAGTTTTACCCACAGTTAGTTGCACATGGATAGTCTCTGATGCTTCGTGCTGTGCCACCAACCTGGAGGTGTGTGTATCTTTGACGAATATTGATACTCCCCCTCCTTTTGTGGTTCGGTCCAAGTTTTGGGGCCAAAAAGCATGGTATGAGGTATAACCTGGTAGTGCTGGGGTGCTCTCGGGAGCCTTGAACCAGGTTTCTGTTGCTGCACAGATATCGATGTTCTCCATGCTAAGGAGAGTTTTGAGTGCGTGCATCTTGAGGTTTAGACTTCTGGCGTTGAGTAGCAAACACTTTATTGGAAAGCAAGAAGCTGTACTGTTTATGAAATGAATTAATTTGTTCTGTCTTTGACAAAGAAGATTTATGTATTAATATTGTATGAGGATTACCCACTTATTGGAATTGTCAGTTAAATGTGCTACTTAGCACTGTGCTATGCACTATATTGGTATGAATGTCCAAAAAGACATTTTTGGACATACATACTACTTTTTAGGAATTGATACTTTACCCTGGATTGTGTTTTTTGCTTTATATTGGTATGAATCCCAACTTTTTTTCCACCTATACTCACAAAAGAGAACAGTTTTATTCCAGAAAGGGGAATCAAACTTCCACAAGAAGACTGCTTTTGCTAAATCTTCTTTGTCAAAGACAGACCAAATTAATTCATTTCTTAAACAGTACAGCTTCTTGCTTTCCAATAAAGTGTTTTCCTTTTGACATTCAGTTAGCTATTAAATTAATTGCAATATATACATGTGATCTGTAAAACTGAAAGAATCTGAAAAATGGTAAGAAAAAGGTGAGAATAAAACGAATATACTTTACCAATTTTTTCTCTTTCATTTTTGTAGTTCAAACAATTCTGCAGACTTGCTTCGGTTTGTGCGACTAGTTCCAAATATGACCTCTTTGTCTGTTGCATTTGAATATATCTCAATTTTAGCTGTGTGAAATCCTCCTCAGATTGCTTTAGCTTTGTTTCTATCACTCTTTTCCTAAGTGTTTCTTCATGTAACTTTGCAGTAATTTCCGTTAACTGATGCTCTGCAGCGTTAAGTTTCTGTTTGGTTTCCATCTCGGCATTCTTGCTATCTTTTAAATTATCATCTGTAGATATAAGCTTGTCATTTGCTTTTCTTAAAATTTCCTTAGCTTGTATTAAGTCCTGCTGTAGGCTACTGGCAGCCTCTTCTGTACTTTGCTTATGTTGTGAGAAACTGACTCTGAGGCTTTCATAAGCAACCGATGATTGGTTGAGTTTTGTTGTACAGTTGCCAAAATTGACAGCTGCAAAATTAGTTTCTTTCTTCAGCTGCTGTACAACCTGTGTATCTTAAAACAGAAAGTGTCCATTAAAATTCAGTTTTGTACAAATATATTTATTTTGCACAAATGTTTTTTTTTCTTTTTATTATATCATCAAAGTGATTTTAGGTTTGGTTTGGTTGGTGATGATATGATTGTTTTATCTCCATGGCTGAATGCTTGTGTTTTGACATTTCCACATTCTTCTATCTACAGATGACAAAGATACTTACATTTTAATTTTCCAGTTTCTCTGAATTAAAAAAATATAATAATACCATTAGTAAATATATTACAAAGTCTATTCCACACAGGATACATTTGCAAAGAATCTATGTGCATGTTAGAGTAAGTCCTCACAGCTTCAGTATTAAAAGAGCTAAGAGTTTTTTTTTTCCAAGAGGAATTTTGCAATAAATCACCATTGATAATTCCAGCATATCACTTATAGCCTGTGTATTATTTTGAAGAGTTAAAGAAAACAGAAGGTCAGTGCAGAGGGCAGAAACAGCAGATGGATGATTCCTCTCAGGCCTCATTTGTATACCGTGTTACATTTAGAAAGCCACTTAACCAGATGTTACTTCTGGGTCGCCCCTGAAAAGAGACTCTGTCTAGTGGGCCTACCAGGTTAACAAATGTGTTTATTATTATTATTATTATTGCTATTACTACTACTATAATTACAATTATTATTGTTATTTAGTAAGCCAGGTTAGTGATAAATAGGAAGAAAGCAAAAGGAGATGATAATGTCCGGCCAAGAAATGGATGGACTGGGTGAAAGAAAACCTGCACTATCTGGGCAATGACTGTTGAGGAAGGCAGAGGTAGGAAAGTGACTTTGAATCGAGGGAGGTGGTAACAGTTGACATGACATACTAACCTCATATAAAATTGTGAAAAAGGGGGTTGATGATGATGAATCCTATTTTGAAAAAGTTATAACAAATAGCACACTATGTTAGCCGAAATAACTTGGTGAGCAGAAACACATGCAAATCAGAGATACACATAACTTGACAACCCTAGTGGGAAAATAGTGTGGCACGCATCACTTGCAAGTGACTGCTTAATCACATGCATATGATTCCCAGTATGGCAAAACACACTGCATATGCAAATGACAGTGCAGTTCAGACATATATAAAGTATGTGCAGTGCAGCTTAACGCTATCATTTCACAGCAAACAAGCATATTGTTCATGTTAAGCTGCTAGAAGTAACATCTGTTTTAGCAGGTCAGCACGTGTTTGTGGCCACCTTGGGAGCCAGTGTCCATGATATTGCACAACTCTACCCTCCATATCACAGAAGAGTCTGTCAGAAGCTGATATGACATCACCCCATGACCAGGTTATAATCAACTGCTATCATGTAGACAGAGACATCTTACTGGATCTAGCAGATGTGTGCTCTTCTAACATGGGATAAAGGAAGATTTCTTGAGTACCTATCCAGTGGACAAAATAGTTGGTGTATAATTAATGCTCCTTGCTATATGGACTTTTCAGCTTCTGCCAGGGGAGACATATATATGAGTTTTGTACTGCTCTGAAATCCTGCACCCATTCCTTAAAGTGATGCTGATGCATGTTGAGGGACATAGCTGATTCCCACGGACAGCAGAAGAGAGAACCATTATTACACAGCCATTCTGCAACACAGCCCATTTCCCTGAGGCCTTGGTTCCCATTGACTGCACCCACATTGCTATAAGGGCCCACCTGCTCCATGTGGTGTCTGGTATACCAGTTGGAAAGATGTCCACTCCCCCCCTCTGCCAGGTGATGTTTATTGCACATGATACTATATATATATATATATATATATATATATATATATATATATATATATATATATATATATATATATATATATTGTATCGTGTGACATGTAGGCATTTTCCATGATTCCCACATCTAGTGTACAATACAGTCTATGCCAGCATTTTATGTGGGGTGAGAAGATCCAGTTCCATAAATATAGGTAACATGCCATTCACAGCAGTGTTTGCTACTGTTGTGTTTTAGGTGATGCTGGATATGCTAAAGAGCCATGGCTGATAACGCCCATCCACAGCCACAGCCCCCATTCTGTGATGGAGATGGCTTACAACACCATACTTCTGCAGATGCAGATCATCTTCAAATGTGTGTTCAGACTGCTGAACATACATTTCCTCTGCCTGGATACCTCTAGTGGCACACTGCAATATGCTCAGAAAACCTGCAGCAAGATATGTGTGGTTTGTGTCATGCTATTTTACATGGTGCTATGAAAACAATTACAGGAAGAGACACCCATTGCTTGCCTGATATATACTGGTGGCAGCAGTAGAAGAGTGAAGAGTTGGGAACTAGCTGCGGCAGAGCCTCATCTAAGGCAGAGGTGGTGCAGTATTTTGTGGCACTGTTGGAGGCAATGCCTGGTCTACAGCTATGGTCCATAACAAGACAAACATAGACGAGAACTGATACATGGATTTACACACCCAGGCTATGCACTGCAGTGCACTGACTCACCACAATATACATCAGACATTCCCATACCCATATCAGCAAGAGGGGTGAGCAGGTACAGTCATCATCTTCATCATTTGTATATGTGACAGGGAACAGAAACTCTAGCCAAATGGAGAGGTTATGGGTCATGCCTACAACAACCTTGCACATGGCTAGAGGATTTGGGTTGTCAGCAATCACTTCCTCCAGTGATAGGGTGACTGAATGTATTATGTGCCCCTGAAAGGTCAGGGCTGGAGATAGCTGGCCAGAAGATAGCATAGCATACTGGGCACACATGAAGGAACAATGCTGTGGCCCCTAATGTAGCATTTCAGCAGAGTGATTTCACCCACTATGGAGTTTTCAGGTATGAATGTTACTCATAGCATGGCTACAGGGGAGTGGAACGGGGTTGAACTGTGGGACCTTATGAGGGCTGCCTGGTAGTGTATGCTCAAAGCAGAGCCAGACAAACGTGAGCCATGGTCACAAGAGTAGCTATAGACAAGGGTAGAGGACTACAGTGGATGCATCATGATGACTGACTTCATTAAGAAAAGAGATAGTGGCCCAGGGTACAGATGAGATTGGAGCCAGATAAGCATCAGCCATGAACAGGGGTACAGACATTCATGGATAGTGTGGACATGTAATGAGCTTGAGAATGATGGTGTACAGCTTCTGTACTAACCTGGCGTGTGTGCACTCCTGCAATGAGCAGCCATCCCTTAGCATGCCCAGGGTGGCTGGTTCTCCAGAGCTTAATGAATGCACTAATGGATGCCAAGCAGTCTGCCACTGCCTTAAATAGAAGTGTCTGCAACAGATTCCTATATGTGTAGGTGATCTGCTTGTGGTTCAGAATGTCTCACTGTCTCTGCAACATTTGAAGGTCTTCATACAGATCACTCTGCATACACAGCAGATCAGACATGGTCTGATTAGCAGCCTATCCATATTATCCAACAATCCACAAAATAACATCCACAAAAGGCACACTAGTCAAGGAAATATTTATTTAGTGCTTTCATCCAAAAACTTCATCAGAGTAAAATGAGAACATGTCAACCAACCTATATTAAGTGCTTTTTATAAGTGCATGTGTCATATTGTGTAATGTTGCTTTGCTGAAGTTTTTTAGATTTTAATTGTTTGATTGTTCAATTAATTGTTTAATTGAGTATGTAGAACAGTATATAAGGTTGGTTGACATTATGTCATTTTATTTTGATGAAGTCTTTGGACAAAAGCACTAAATAAATATTTCCTTGACTAGAGTGCCTTCTGTGGATGTTATATTGTAGATTTTTGTTTTATACATCCTTTGGGTTTGGTGTTTTTATATTATCCAACAAGTTGGAAGGTGGCATAATTATTTAAGTGTTTACTTCACAGGCAAAAGGTGCAGGGTTTGATTGGCTAGGCTTAAAATGGCCCACAAGGACATCTAGCCTAGTACTTACCTATGAATCAGTCTCTTCACTGTTTACATCATCCTTGTGGTTGTCACAGTCCTCTGAACTGTGATAAGGTAACTTTTATGACATTGTGTCATACTTTGGCAGCTGTGGGCATGTGCACCATGCACAATGTCTCTTGTACCTGTGCCAATAACACAGTGTATGCCTAGTGTATGGTTGGCCCAGCATACCCATGTAGCTTGTCATGCTGTCTGTGTACATATGCAACAGTGTGTAGACACTTACATGTCAAGACTGTGACTAAGCCTGCCTGCTGTCTCACTCTGCCCCCTAGCTGGCTGCACCCCAGGACTATAACATGTTCTGCCTGTTACTTGTGCTAGCTATCTAAATACCACACCCCAAGACCCCAAGACTGCATCTTGTCCTGCCTTTTCCTTGTGCTCTGCTGGATGAACCCCCCCCCCCTGTTTGCAGAACTGAAATCTGACTGCCTGCTTCCTGTGCCCTGAGTGGATGAACACCCACCCACAGACAGACAGACACACACACACACACACACACACACACACACACACACACACACACACACACACACACACACACACAGAGATACACACACACACACACACACACACACACACACACACACACACACACACACACACACACACACACACACACACACTGGTCTGAAACTTGTCTTGGTTGTTCTCTGTGCACCCCGAACACCACCCCATGCAAGAATACAATGGATCCTGATTATTCCCTAGTACATGAGAGGATAAATCACCCACCAGGAGTGAAACTTGCCTTTTCCATGTACCTCCCCCACACTTGTTAGACCCCTTGTCATGGCCATTGCAGTGTTGCCGTACATACTGCACCAGTGTTTGACAGTGTCCATGATTGCCATGCCCCTTTGAGTAGTAACTGCAAGCCTGCAGTCCATTGCCAGTTATCCTGTCTTCTGTCATCTTCTCTATATGACAGTACACATTGATATACAGCTTCTCCAGACTTTCTGTTAATGTGATTTTCCAAAAACAGCAAATGTGTTTTTATCACTGTATATTAGGGCCAGCAATGCTCTGTTGTGCAAATGTTGTGATTTAATGTTATTGCCTCTAAATTGCACCAGTAATGCAATGTGTTATTACCCTTATTCCATGTTTCAGGACTTGTTCCTGCTAGTGCATGGGCTTTTTGTTCCACGTGGTATGTGTACATAAAAAGCCTGTTCACACTAATTACAGTTTGCACCCCTGGATCAATAAGCTACTGGCTGGCTGGTGTCCAGCTGCCCAGTATGGGTTACCTGAGATAACTCTGTTGAGTGAAAGATGGACATAATTTCCATAATTTTTAAATTGCTCTAATTCCCCTTACTGTACGCATTGACTTTTTCCCCTGGTGTTCGTGTGCCTGCCACGTGTTGTACAACAGATTTCTGCTTGTTACTTGTCCCTCATCCCTTTCTACTAGAACAACATAGATTTCTACTGGACTGCACTCTGTGCCAACTTAGAACATGCTAATGCAAGAAGCCAAAACCCTTCCAATAGTAGTTGCTTGCTGTACAACAGATTGCTGCTCGTTACGTTTCCCTCATCCCTTTCTACTAGCATAACTTGGATTTCTCCTGGACTGCGCCCTGTGCAGACTTAGAACACGCTAATGAAGAAGCCAAAACCCTTCCAATAGTTGCTTGTTGTACAACAGATTGCTGCTTGTTACTTGTCCCTCATCCCTTTCTACTAGCACAACTTGGATTTCTACTGGACTGCACCCTGTACTAACTTAAAACACGCTAACACAAGTAGCTAAAACCCTTCCAATTGCAGTTACTCACTGTACAACAGATTGCTGCTTGCTACTTGTCCCTCATCCCTTTCTACTAGCACAACTTGGATTTCTTTTTTTTTTTCCATAATAAATCTTTATTGTTATATTATTTTCACACACAAGTAAGAACAAAAATAACATATATTCACAAATCAAGCATTAACTAATATCACTAATAACCACACTCTATATACAATATTTACAAGAATGCTTCCATGTAATACAGTTAAATATAAAAAAGCATAAGAATAAATGCAAGTAATAGACAGTTGATTACTAAATTCTCTCCACACACATAAATAATTATTAATATTTCCAAGTTGAAAATACTATGCTAGTATAATATTAAAAATCTGTTCCCAAATTTTTGGATTATTAACATTTTTATTTTGTGGGTTTAATACTAATTTATGAGCCAATATATGTTTTGTCGCTAGAACTCTAAAGTTCTGCCATGAAGTCTTAGATAGGTCTAACCAATTTGAAGCTATATAAAGCTTCATTAATAGAAAAATATTAATATATATAATAATTTGTGATTTAGGGATCTCTCTCGGGGGAATATGCAGAATCATAAATTTCCATGATAACGTTGTATTCTGGTAACCCACCTTCTGAAGTTGGATCTTAAGGGAATTCCAAAGTTTGAAGATACGTTTACAACTCCAGAACATATGAAGAAGATCAGCTGGTTGATTCTTACAGTATGGACAAGTTGGTGAATTTTTGGGATTAAATTTATGCAGGGTAAGATGTGCATAATATGCATTGTTCCAAATCATCAACTGGGTATATATTAATTTTTGAAGAGAAGTAGATTTGATGGTCAAGTCAATTGCTTTTAACATATTACTTCTATCTGTCAGTAAGATTTTCTCTTCCCAGTAGTTTGATAACAAAATTTTATCATGAAATTGAAGTTCTTTAATTAATTGATTTGCTGTTGTGATATATTTAAGATCCTGTTGGAGAGCTTGCCACAACAAAGAGCATCTATTAATAGCCTCTTCTTCCGGTTTAAAACTTTTAAAATAGCTTATAGTGAGTTCTCTAATTTGTCTCAGAATAACCAGATAATGTTTAGGTAAGTTAAGTTCTTGTCTTATTTGGTTGGCCGAACTGTCAAGATGTTTATATATATCAATCAAAGTTAGATTAACTATCAATGGAAACTTGTTGAGATCAATTAGTTGATTATTCAATTTTAAATTAGGATTCTTATGAAAGGGTTGAAAAACCATCATATGTTGAACCAAATCTAATGAATGAAATAAATTATGTAAAGAGAGTATGTTCGTTTTGATGTGTTCAATAATCCCATAGAATTTCAACGTATCCTTACCTAAAAAAAGTATTGCTTTAGGATTGATATTTAACTTTAGAATATATTTATAATTCAGAACTACCCAAGGTGGTGTCCACTTAGTATTATTTATATCATAATTGGCAATTCTTAAAATTCTATTAGAATTTACAATTAAATAATACATTTCAAACTTAGGTAATTCCAGTCCTCCTCTATTTTTTGGGGTCATTAATTTATCATAAGATATCCTGGTTTTCTTTGGTTCCCAAATGAATTTAGCCAATTCTTTATGAATCCATTTAAAAAACGACTTTGAAAGTAATAAATTGGCTGACCTAAAAATATACAGTAATTGTGGTAATATGTTCATTTTGATAATTGAAACTTTTGCTAATATTGGCAGTCGTAAATTTTTCCATCTCCCAAAATCAGAAATTATTTGTTCCCATATTGCTTTAATATTATTATTATAAAAGTCTTTATTATCAGTAGAGAACTCAATACCTAGATATTTAATATTTTCTTTAAATGATACCTGTCCCACTAAGGGCAATAACAAAAAGGGTTTAGGTGTCTTTAAAGGGAAGATATTGTTTTTTCTCAAGTTAATTTTATAATTAGACACTTTTGAGAACTCATTAACAGCCTTCAATAATTTTTCAGTATCTGATAATGGAGATGCACAATAAATGCTAAGATCATCAGCAAAAGCTGCCATTAATATTTTAGTTCCATAAATTATTGGGACATTATGATAAACATTTTGTTTAATATATAAAAACAATGGTTCAAGATAGATATTAAATAATAAAGGGGACAAAGGGCAACCCTGACATGTTCCAGTCTTAATCTGTATTCTTTTAGAGAAGTTTTTATTAATATACAATGTAGTATAGGGATTACTATATAATATTTGTAACATTTGGACAAACTCATGTGATATCTTAAAATACGGTAAAAGATCAAACAAGAAATTTGTATCAACCCTATCAAAGGCTTTCTGGGCATCAATTATAAGGGCATAAATATTTAAATTATTTTGCTTAGCATGCTCTAACATAGTATGTAGTGTGAGTGTATTATCACTGGTTTGTCTACCTGCCACAAAACCAGTCTGTTCTTTAGAAATTATATGAGTCATGATTCTCTTCAGTCTAGATGCTATAATAGAGGTTAGAATTTTCATGTCTACATTTATTAATGATATCGGTCTATAATTATCCGGATTTTGAGGATCTGAATTGGCTTTATGTATAAAAATAGTTTTTGAGGCGTTAAGGTGTGGATCATTAATTTTATTCCTAATTATGTAGTTAAACACAACTGAAAGTATCTTATCGAAAATACAACTTGGATTTCTACTGGACTGTGCCCTGTGCCAACTTAGAATATGCTAACGCAAGTAGCTAAAACCCTTCCAATAGCAGTTGCTCACTGTACAACAGATTGCTGCTCATTACTTGTCCCTCATCCCTTTCATTAGCAAAACTTGGATTTCTACTGGACTGCACCCTGTGCCAACTTAGAACATGTTAACGCAAGAAGCCAAAACCCTTCCAATAGCAGTTGGTGTGTGCCGCACTTTATTACCAGACTGTTTTTGTTTTAGCTTTTTACCATTATGGCTGGTAGTATCTAACTGCTGGTCTCTATCAGTAAATTTTAATTTAGTGGCCTGCACATGACACCAGTACTCTCTTGGGATTCTAGTCTCTCCCTCCTGCCTCCTGTTTTTCACTTTTCCCATTTAAATTGACCCCATAGTTTTTTTCCTTCCCTTGAATTTGACCCGACTGTTTTCTCCTCTTGTCACTACTAGGGGGCATCATTTCCTAGTTTTTCAGCATTTCACTGGGTCCTAGCAGTCCCCAAGCTGACTTACCTGGCGTCTTCTGAGCAAATGGGTAAAGGTAGTTGCTCTAATAATGCTGCGGGTTCATAAAGAGTTTGTCTGCTGTTATTTTTCCCTTAAGGTTGTGTCTACCAGAAGCTTTTTTATCATAGCATCCAATTAACCAAGACCCATATACATGCCTGCAACAGCCCCCTTTTTTACTCCCCCTTTTTTGCACACAGCCACCTTTAAAAGGACAATAACTTACCTGTTCACACCATCAGTAAACTGATTGTTTTTTCAGTGCTCGGCTAGACCCGCTCCATTCGCCCTCGCTGCACTCGGGCTTACCTCGCTCCCCTACCCCACCCCCATTCACACATACCCCACCCATATCCTGTAATTTATAGCTAAGCCAACCACACCCCTTTCCCATTTCCTCCTATCCACTTCCAATTCACACACCCACTACCCCTCCCCTCTACTCCACCTCCTCAAATCATACTCTACAACTGCCACCCCCATCCTCTCCCCACTCACACATACTCTCCCTCACAGCTCTTATACCCCACTAAATATCTCACCATGCACTACCATAACTGCATAGTAACAAATACTTTTTTTACTCTTTTCACTCAATTTCACCTACAACTACACATCATTACACACATACCACATAATACACATCCATTCTCCAACACTAGTAATAACTGCCACAAGCCCACTATCCCACTCCTTCTCTGACATCTGCCCACAGCTATATAATGACTCCACCTACCTACTTGCCTCCTTCAAACTACTAAAAACCTTCTGTCCACATCCCCCTGAGTACAGACATCCCAAGTTCATTAGCAAGCTAAGACAACTCGTATTACACTCTATCACAAAAATTAAACTGCAAGGTGACATCCACCCCAACCCAGGCCCCAGCAACACCCCCTCTCCCCCACAAATCTCATCTCTCCCCCCTCACTCCCATACAAACTCCCATCCCTACTCCCCATATCCAAAAATATCCAACTCTGACCTGCTATTCACCAATTTCAACCTTTGCAGTATAGTTAACAAAGCTAGTGAATTCCATGCCACCTTAGTCACCTACTCCCCTGACAGAGCAGTTATAACTGAAACCTGGCTAAAGCCACACATCAGAGACAATGAAATCACTGCAAATGGCTATCACATTATTAGACTAGACAGAATAAACAAAAGAAATGGTGGTATAGCTGTTCTATTTAAAGAAACCCACCAGACCTTCTCAACACAGAGATTCTAACATCACACCTAGAAATAAACTCTAGCAAAACAATAATTATTATAGCTTCCTCCCTCCCTCCTGGAAACAACCTTCCTATCATTGAAACTCTTCTTTCATGGGCTTCTGTAAATTTTAACCAAGAAACTATCATTCTTGCTGGCTTCAACCTCAACTGACAAACCTGTACCTCCAATAACCCTTCCAATTTCCTCAATCTCTACAACTTCACCCAGATCATAAATCATCCAAGTCGCATTGATAAACACACCAACAGACAGTCTACATTAGATTGGATCCTAACAAACAATTCCAACCAAAGTTACATAGCAGGCTGCCTTTCTGACTCACTCGGCGACCATTCCCCCACCTTTCTTTACCAGAAATATATATACACCCAACATAACATCTCCTACAAATACATCCATTGCAAAAAGCATTTCTCCCCCTCAATTTTTAACTAGATTCTGCAACAACATGATTGGTCACCACCAAAAAATCCTTCAGCTAGACCTAGCAGTACAATATTTCAACACTACCTTCCTTAACATATTCAACAATCTTGCCCCAATAAGAAAACTCCATCCAAAAGACAAGCCACTGCCCTGGCTAACCAAAGAAACTAAACTCTTACTCAAACAAAGGGTCAGAGCCTGGCCAGACTACCATACCACCAAAAATAGACCAAACTTAGCCATCTATAAACAATTAAGGAATCAAGCAAAAAAAAAAACAAAACAAATCAAAGTAGATAAGCAGAAGTCCTTGATGCTCCACACTAGAATGAAGCACTGAAACCATGAAGTGCTCAAATTTTAAATGCTTTAATCTACTTAAATGTACAAAAAATAAAATCCACTTTTCATCAAGGCAGATAGCTTAACTTCTTCAGAGACCATTCTGAAGAAGTTAAGCTATCTGCCTTGATGAAAAGTGGATTTTATTTTTTGTACATTTAAGTAGATTAAAGCATTTAAAATTTGAGCACTTCATGGTTTCAGTGCTTCGTTCTAGTGTGGAGCATCAAGGATTTGTGCTTTTTGGTGTTTTTGGTTCATCCATGCTTTACTAGTAGATAAGCAGAAGTACTTCCAATCATGCTAACAAAAACACCTAAACAACCCCCGTAAATTCTAGGAAAACATATACTACCTCCTTAGCCAAGGCCACTCACCCACCCCCAGCGCAACAACCACTAACAACACAGAACCCATAGCAATCCAAATCAACTCCCACTTCATAAATTCCATAACCTCCCCACTAGGCTACCAACACAATACTCCTCTTACTCTCCCTACCTCTACATCAGATAATCCTAACCCTTCTGCTTTGCTGCCATTCAAACAAGCTACATAATATCTCTCCTAGCTAAACATAAACCTGATGTCTGGCTGCTGACCAGCTCCATAAGGAATTTTGAAAGTAGTAGCCCCATCTATTGCTTACCCCATATCTATCTTGGTCAATCGCTCAATTACTGAACATTATGTCCCAATACTCTGGAAAATATCCCACATTATTCCACTCCACAAAAGTGGTTCCTCCAAAGAGCTAACCAACTGCTGCCCCCATTGTTATTCTTTCCCCCTTAGCAAAAGTCTTAGAGAAATGCATCCACAAACAGCTCCATAACCATCTACTCACAAACAATCTCTTATCCAATTCACAACATGGTTTCAGACCCAAACACAGCACTTCCACTGCTCTAATCTCTTTTATTAACACCATTCATCAGCTCATAAATGAAGGCCAGGCAGTCTCCTCCATCTTTCTGGACATGTCAAAAGCCTTTGACACCATTTTCCATCAACTTCTACTCAATAAACTCTCTACCTATGACATCCATATCCCCCTCTCTGTCTTGGTTCTTCAGTTATCTTAACAACTGGCAGCAGGCCACCAAATGGCAAAACACTCTCTCCCCTCTACTAGTCATCTCTGTTGGTGTCCCCCAAGGTTCTATACTTGGCCTCCTACACCTCATCTTATTCACTAACAACTTCAGCTCAGCAACAAACCAAGCCACAATTGTCCAATTCGCTGACGATGCTACCCTTACATGCTCTGCCCCCTCATCCTATGAACTTCAATTGAAATGCAGTCATCTTTCCAAAGCATAGAAATTACCTATCAGAACATCAACTAATTCTCAGTCCTAACAAAACCAAATTAATAATCTTCAAAAACAAAAAAACCCAAACCTTGTCAGGCTCCTCTGTCAATACACTCCTCAAACGGAGCAAGTATAGAACCCATAACTCCCACTAAACTCCTAGGGATCACTATTGACGAGAATTTTACTTTTGATAAATATGTCTCTCTGTCAATCAAAAAAGGGGACATCAAGCTTGGCACCTTATATAGGGCTACTCCATTTCTTACCCACAAAGCCAGGCTTGTCACTGCCCATTCACACCTGCTTTCCTCCCTCCTCTACGGCTCTCACATTCTCATCAACCTTCGCAAATCTGACCTAAATAATCTAGAATCTTGCTATCACAAATTTGCCAAGTTTGCCTTGAAAGCCCCTCACAGGACTCATCATTGTACTGTACTCTCTCAACTAAAATGGCTAGGACTCCCCAACCTCCTAGCTCTCAACCCACTTTTGATGATCCACAAGTTAATTCACCAACCTACAAACTGTCTGGCCCTCTCCAATCTTGTTCAACCCAGTCTCAACCCCAGAACCCTCAGATCCTCCAACAGACTTACATTAAAGGTCAACCTATCCCGCAACTATCACGGGGACTGTCTTTATTCCAATAAAATTACCAAACTATGGAATACTCTCCCTCCTGCAATTACAAAAAATCCACACCATCATGAATTCAAACTAGTACTGCTAAACTACCTGTCTAACAATTGGCACTGCTCCTGTCTTACCCCAGGCTAAATCCTCCAATTTACTCATCCCACCTTTTCCTACACCATAAAAGTATTATATCCTACTGCTACCTTTTTCTCCCTGATCTCTTACTGCCTACTTTGTCCTTCTTTAACCCTCCTTTCTTACAGTATTTGGCACCATTGTTAAGTCACTATTGAAAAATAGTAACTTTGTTTTCAACTCAATTTTGGTCTAACAATACTATTGCTGTAACATGCTATTTGTATATATCAATTTTACACCTAGCCTGTACTTATTTGTTGTGACAAAACATGTGTATTTAATTATTTATTATTCTGTTAACTGTAATTACTGCTGTTTACTCATAGAATACATTGTACTGTATTTAGGAGCTTTTCTCCCTGGGCTCCTAGCCCAGTCGGACTTTCCCGATTATCAAATGTAATTAATAAATAAATCAGCATGACAAACATGAATTATGGATTGCTACTCTCAATATAAGTTCAATGAAATGATGCAGCTTAGAAGTAGATGATATGATGGTAAGAAGGAGGCTGGATAGCCCTATGTATCTGGGAGACAAAACGGAAGGGCAGTGTAGCAAAGCACTTGGCTTGGAATCCAGAGACCATTACTCAGCGAAGGACAGACTAGAAATGGTGAGGGAATTGTGGTGAGGGAGAAGCTTTAGAAGACAGTGAGGGATGTCATCAGAATTAGTGACAGACTCAAATGTAAGGAAGAAGCACTATTCATAATCTCAGCATATGCCCCACAGCTGGGTTGTGATAACAAAGAAAACAGTGCATTTCAGGCAGCCATTGCAGGACCTACTAGATAAAGGAGGACAACATGAGTTAGTGTTGATAATAAGAGACCTGAATGCTCATATCAGGCTAGACAGTACAGGATATGAGGACTGCCTGGGTTCACATGGATGGGTCAAAAGGAATAAAGAAGGAGAGGCCATTCTAGATTTATGCCTGGCAAGTAGCTTGGTGGTGGCCAACACATGGTTCAGCAAAAGAGACAGTCACAATATCACATACAAGCACGGTCGACATGCAGTTCGGGTAGACTTCCTCCTAATAACGAAAGGGCACTGAGTTAGAATCAGTGATTGTAAAGTTATCCCCAGTAAAACAGTCGGTCCACAGCATAAACCACAGGTTGCCACAATCAGTTGCAAGCAGTGGTCAGAGAAGGCTCTAGCTTCAACAGAGACTAGGCTGAAGACCTAGAAGTTGACTGGAGTGAAAGCTCAAGTGTTCAAGGAATTACTCAGGATTCTAGCACCTCAGGAAGAAAAGTAATCAGGTGGAACTAAAGAAGAATGGCAGTGTGCCCCAAAACAGCATGCAAGAGGTCTATAGAGCACATACATATATGTGGCTGAGCCAGGTATGGAAATAAGCTACATAAGGAAAGGTAGTGGGGGAACCATGCAATGCAGAAGCCCAGGAAGTCATCAAAAGAAAGTAGGAGTGTAGGAAGAACTATGCAATAGAATAGATGGACCAGGCCAAAAAGGAATATTGGTTGGCTAACACAGAGGCTATGAGAGCAGTTGTAATGGCAAAGAACAAGCCATCAGAGGCATTCTACTGGTTCTGGAGAGTGATTCAGCATGTAGTACAAAGGAACTCTATTAGGTTACAAGGCAAAGACATGACATACCCTTCATAATCAATGCCAAGCAACCTGTTCATCAGTCCACAGGACATCAAAGGCAAATGGTAGGAGTACTTTCAGCAGCTTCTGAAGGAAAAAAAAAGCACAAAAACTGTAATGCCCCAGACACAGCCTACAATGAAAGAAGAAGAGGAGTCCATCCTAGTAGAAGTAAGAACAGTACTAAGGAAAATGAAAGACAGGGAAAGCTGCAGGCTCAGATGAGGTCACAGCAGATGTGATCATAATATTGATAAGTTAGAGGAGAAATTGCTGGGGGACTCATAGCAATATGGATAGAAAGGAGTATCTTATATGACTGGAGAATAGGTATTCTTGTGCCAATGTACAAGAACAAAGGGGGTATTTACAACTGTGAACAGTACAGAGATATCAAAGCCCTTTCACATTGGATGAAAGTTCTAGAGAGGATGATAGATAAACGAATATGTAAATTAATAGTAAGATGGGAGATGAGTGGTAGAATTCAGATTCAGATCAGGATGCATCACAACCAACCCAATGTATGTAGTGAAACAGATAGTTGAGAAGAAGCTAGAGATGAGGAAATAGTCTAATAGGCATTCCGAGGCTTGGTGAAAGCATAAAACAAGGTTGTAAGAAAATTGATTTGGGCAGTCTTTCAGTAGTTCAAAGTCCCAGGTAGACTTAGTGTAAGCTATGTAGGATCATAGGAGGTTACTAGGTTATTGACCCAGAGATCATGTCAAGCCTAGCCATTTCATCCCAATGAAATACCATAGATACTCTAGTCAATTCCCAGGATTGTATTTAGTAATGACTAATGTACATAAGTATAAACAGTGAATAGTGTTCGGACTCACAGAGGGTTTCCTATTGTTGCTTTTATATATATATATATATATATATATATATATATATATATATATATATATATATATATATGTATACATATGGATCTCATTTGCTTCATAGAATTTACATTTCAGCGAAACTTAAATAACCAACATGACGTTACCGAAACTGCAGTTTATCAAAACCTCACATCACTGAACCACAACACAGCAACAAAACAATTCTACGTAAACTAATCACATAACAACACATACTGTCTCTTTTTGCAGGAGGGTAAGCCCCATTGCACTCCCCATACCCCCTACAAATTATATATACCAACTTCGAGATCGCACTACAGTGAAAACACAGGTGGAACCCCCAAATGTTACTGTAATGTGATCTGCATATACAAGCTAAGAGTGCTATAAACTTACTTTTATACAAAAGAGTACAGCTACGCACATGTGGCCCTGTATCTCCTACTACCAAAATGACTTTCGCTTAAAGAAGACTCGGCAAATTGACTTTTCAACAAAATGCAGTTTCAGTAAAGTCATGTTGGTTATTTCAATTTTGCTGAAATGTAAATTTGTTGAAACAAATGTGACCCATATATATATATATATATATATATATATATATATATATATATATATATATATATATATATAAATATATAGACCGGTGGTGGTGCTGTGGTAGCATTGTCGCCTCACAGTTAGACGTTGTGGTGATGGTGCTGCAGTAGCGTTGTCGCCTCACAGTTAGACGTTGCTCATTCGATTCTCAGTTAGAGCGTCTTCTGTGTGGCGACATGCGTGAATGGGCATTCCTTCGTTGAAGGTTGTGCATTAGGCCTGGCAAGCCAGCATGTAAAAATCTACTGCCAATCATTAGTGGACCGGAGTTCCGCTGTGGCGACCCCTAACCGGGAAAAGCCGAAAGACACAAACTATCATTTCCACGAAGTGACATCTATAGTAGATGGCAACATCGAAAAACAGTTTTCCAAGTGGCTAGACCTCAAACAGAAAGTCAGCGAACCACAACATCGCAGATCTAATGGTACAATGTACTCCAATAGTCACATTTCCAAAACAGTGAATGTCAAGCCATCACTATTAACATGATTCACAAGGGGGTGGAACGACATTTTTATTTTCAGCATTCCTGTTCAGCAATGTCAGCATTTGATGGATGTCACTTCATGGAAATGATAGTAAGCCTATACACACACACACACACATATATATATATATATATATATATATATATATATTGTCCTTTCACAATAATATATTTAAATGTTTAAATGTTCTTTACACAAAAGCTCTAAAGCCTCCCAGACTTCTTTAAATCTTTCCCAGCTCTCCGTTATTGATTTTCTCTCTTCTTCATTCAAACCTTTCCATGGTTTAATATAATCATTCAGCTTCATAACACTTTCATACCATTATATTCTTTTAATATTTCCTGCTTCTATATCCAGATTCCACATTCTTATTTTACCTATACACTTATCTATTTCTTTTACCTCAAATTTCTTTTCTTTATGGCCCGTGTTTAATTCCTGTCACAATTCCTTATATGTCCCATGTCAGACTTACCACAATACTTTTTGCTGCTTACCCCAGGATCTTTAAAATCCAAAATAAATGTAAAGATACTAAGTATATAAACTAATTTATTAATCCTAACCATATGTCCTTCTTTGCACAAAAGAGCATCCCTTTTTATAGGATTCAGTCTGGAATCTTATGGGCCAGATTCCAAAAGAGTTGCTTTCAGTGTAAAGTCTGCCCTGATTCCGCAAGACTTGCTCTCAGTGTAAGTGACTTACTTCAGTGTAAGGCCTATCTATGAACAGGTTTATAATTGGGGTCAGATTCCAAAAGACCTGCTGTCATTGTAGGTGGTCACTCACCCTGACAACAACTCTTTTGGAATCAGGACCAATACAATACTGAATGCCATTTCCAATAATTCTTTTTCTGTATCTGCCAAAATCTATACACACTTTCAACATGTCCAAGGTTCCCCAGAACATAAATGTATCAAATATATTTGATTCTTATACATCATAAATGCTTTCTACGGCATGTTATTGCACTGAGTTTTGTTTCTTCCTGTATTTATTCCCATTGATTTTTTTACCACATCTTGCTTACTAAATTTTATTCCCAGTGTAGTGATTTTATACATGGAGAGCACCATCCCACATACTATCACTGCATGCTTAATTCTTTTACTGTGTTCATTTTTAAACCAACTTCTTCTAATTCCCCCTGTATCTTCACTATTTCCACCCTCATCCATACTTTTATTTTTTGTTATGATTATTATCCCTAACAATTTCTTACTACTGCATTCTCACCATAGTAAATAAAACCCCATTCACTTGACACCCCTGTTTAACTCCTTTTTGTACCCGGAGATCACCAATTACCATTCATTATAATTTGACTTCATGTCTTTTCATGTATTGACTGTAAAAGTCTTTGTTTATTTTACTGCTTACTCTATAACTTATTCATAACTAGTTGCTACTCTTGCCATAGAGGGAACTAGCAAGGAGCCTATCCCAAATTCCCAGTTACCATCCCCCCAGACAGTGTTTGATTAAGTGACTTACTCCAGTTTACATAGTAGGCAATCGAGGGCTGAAGGAATCAAACCCTGTACCACAGAAACTATATTTCACAGCCTTAACCCTCTATACCAACTGCCATATTCCCCATACTATTTCACGATCCATGCTGATAAGCACTTTTGCAACATCACACATAAGCAAACTGCTATCATATTCTCCCTTTAGTATACTATCACACCTTTTAACAAAATTAAAATATGTCTTACTTCATGCCTTGCTGTGATTCCACATTAGAAAAAAATTACTTAAAATGTGTTGTCTGTACTTTTCTTCTTTTTAAATGCTTATGGTTACACTTTTGGGAACTATACCAGGATTTTAAAGTTTGTAACAGAAAACTGCACTGCAAAATTGTATTTATAGGATTTCCTAATAGTGGCAAGAGATTTGTAATTTTTTTCTATGTAATAAAGAAAATATGTTCAAAGTCTATACTCTATCCTCCTGAAGAAAGTGAATTTTCACAGGAAAGGATTGATAGTTTGTAATTGCCTGAAGATTATGTAACTGAATCAAAGAATCCCTGAGCCCAGAACTGTGTGAAGAAGTGGTTAATTATGTAAACATTTAGTAGACATATGTGAAATCCTTTGCTTAACTCAGAGTAGGGAAAATGAGTTTATTACCACTGGTTTCTGTGGGAAAGAAATGGAAAACTAAACAAAAAGACACATCTATATCTATATCTATATATATATATATATATATATATATATATATATATATATATACATATATATATATATATATATATATATATAAAATACTGACATATAAATCATTTGCTTAACTCAGAGTAGGGAAAATAAGTTTATTACTCTTGGTTTCTGTGGGAAAGAAATGGAAAACTAAAAAATATACATACACACATATATATATATATATATATATATATATATATATATATATATATATACACACTCTGTATATATGTACACACACACACAATAATACATACATACATATAAAACAAGCCACTCAGCAGTTTGAACATTGGCTCTAGGTGATATACATATATGTATATATATATATATATATATATATATATATATATATATATGGGTACCCTTCACATGGTTGAGTTTTCATAAAGTCGACTTTCAAATGGCCGAGACCATATGATCGACTTTTGAAAAGCTGACCATGGGAAACTGCTATCTCCATACAGTGCGGAATGGGAAAATTTCCCACTTCCGCACTGTAGTGTGATCTCAGAGTTGGTATATTAAAGTTATGGGGGTGGGGTTGGGTGGGGGGGTCCCCCTGCTAACAGTTTAAGGTAATTGTTTGTTGTGTTTATATGTTTATTTTACATGGTCGGCATTCTGAAAGTCGATCATATGGTATCAGCCCATATGAAAGTCGACTTTCTGAAATGTCGACCATGTAAAGTAGACCCAGATGCAGATATAGACATACCCTGGGATTCATTAACATTTACACTAAGAGTATATTAAATGTATACTCTTCTGAGTGAACAGACAACACAAGCATGACAAACACCTTCTTTCTCCTAATTTTAGTTTTCCTACTGATGTTCTTGCAGCCTTAAAATATCAAGGGGATTCATAAAGGTCAGCACAAAGTATAGACTACATTTAGAAAGCAAAAAATTGTTTTTAAAGATGTTCTTGGCTACAGATCATGTACACTTAGTGTAGGCATTAATGAATCTGCCCCCCCCCAAAAAAAAAAAAAAAAAATATATATATATATATATATATATATATATATATGTATATAAAATATATGTATGTGTATATATATATATATATATATATATATAGAGAGAGAGAGAGAGGTCTAGATCTAGATATATAGATATAAAAGATGGATAAATACATATAGACTTATATATATATATATATATATATATATATATATATATATATATATATATGTGTGTGTGAAAAGTATGAAAAGGAATCCTGTTGGAAGGCATTGTTGTTTTAACATCGATATAAGTGCTGTCTAAAGTCCTCCTTGTATATTATTTTAAAACTTAGTACAATTAAGGGATCATAATCTTTTAGTTACAGAGATCTATGGTATTTTAGCATAGAGGCTTTCTTTAAGTATTTTGTCTGTGCAACTGATTATTTTTTCTGTTCTTTGCACAACTATTTTTACCTCTTCATTTTTATTTGTATCAGCACTGTCTTGAATTATTGTATTAGTATTTTATTTATTTATTCACTTTTTAAATTTTGTGGAAGTTGTTTATGCATTATTTATTATTTCAGGAGGGAGTATAATTGATTACTGCAGGTTGTCAAGTTTCTGGTATCCACCACATTGAATATTACTGTTTTGTGTTTATTATTATGTTATTTGGCTATAGCTCAACAGTGATATAGGTAACTGGTGTGTTAGTCCCTAGCCATATTTGGGATGATGTCATTACTACCTTGCTGGGACAAAAACTGTAGGTAACTAGAGAATTATACCAACCTTCCCTGGGTATCATGTGTGACTGAGTGTATGTGTGTGTGTGTGTGTTTGTGTGTGTGTTTTGTTCAAAATGCAAATTTGTTGTGGATACAATTTAATCAACTACATAATAACTACACTTAGCTCCACTTCATCATGCCTTCAAAACCCACATTCTTCTTCTCCTCCTTCTTACTAACTCTACTACTTACCTTAACCTATCTCTACCTCCTCACACAGCCCAGTTATTCCTACCACTCCCAATCCTTCCATGTAACCAACCATCTTACCCCTTCACTAACACACTCATACATCCCAATCTCGCCCCATCTTTGCCCTGTAATAAACCTTCTACTTTTCCCATTTAAACTCATACCCACCCAGAAACAGTCTAAAACCACCTCTAAATCCTATAAAAACACCATATAACTAAATCTATTCTCAAGACTGTGCATATACTTCACCAACTCAAATATATATTCCATTACCAACCTTTTATCAGGCGAGATCCATTCTAACCCCGGCCCCTCCACCTCAACAATTAAAGACAAATCCATACTACTCACTGCCCCAAACTCTCAATGTATAGTTAACAAAATCCCAAACCTGCATGCCTGGCTAACACACCATAAACCTGACATCCTATCCATATCAGAAACATGGTTAAAACCCCACATAAAAGACTCAGAAATACTCCCACAAACTATTCTATTATCAGAAGAGATAGGTCTCACAAAAAAGGGGGGGGGAGTAGCTCTCCTCTATTCAACCTCCCTGTCAGTCACTCCCTATAACAAACCTACTCCTCAATTTAATAACGCTGAACTACTCTTAACAATACTTCAAGTTAATAAACACAAATACATATGTATAGCCACACTCTACATCCCCCAGGAGATAATATTTCCACACTCGAAGACATACTGTCCTGGCTTACCAACAACATTAGCTATGAAACAATAATCTTAGGGGACATGAATATTAACTGGGCCGCCATTCAGTCTCCCATTAACCCACTTAACATTAACCTACAAAAATTTACACAATTAATCACCTCTATAACACACCAAACAAAAAAACTCTCCAGTGGCAGTATCCTGGACTGGATCTTAGTCTCACATCCCCACTATTTCGCCAGCAGTGGAACTCTTCCAGATCCACTTGGTGACCACATACCCACTTTCGCTCACCGGCTCCCCCTACTCTCACACCGCACCCACAATCATAAAAACTTTAACCCATCTACCTTTAATAACTCCCTAAAAGCAATAAACTGGAATTGTCTAAAAATACTACCCTTAGATAATGCTGTTGCCCACTTCAACACCACATTCTTAAAACTACTAGACCTCCATGCTCCTCTAAGAATGAAAAGAATAAAAACCAAAACTGCCCCTTGGCTTACCAAAAATACACTAGCAACAATGAAGCAAAGAAATAAAGCCTGGACAAAGTACCAGAAAAATAAGACCCCCCTCATTCACAATGAATATAAAACACTTAGAAACAGGGTAAAAAAGCTGATCATCTCTGATCGACAAAATTACTTCTCCATTCTCCAAAGCAATAAGAAAACAAATCCTTAGAAATTCTGGAAAGGCATCTCCAACCTACTTAATCCCAGTAAGCCTGTTTCCCCCACCCCAGACCCTAATGCCCCAGATATTGACTTAGCTACTCAATTCAACTCTTTTTTCATTGAATCTATCTCCAAATTAACTTCTTCTTTCTCTAACAACACACTCTCAAACTCTCCTCCTCCCCCCCCCACCAACACTCCACCCAGAATTACTACCTCTCCCCCACCCATATCTACTAAATCTTTGCCATCCACCTCCTCTCCTACTCTCATTTCCTCCTCATCTTCCTCACCCCCTTTACCAACCACCCCCTCTCCTACTACCTCTTCCTCCTCATCATCTTCACCCCACAACACCCCCTCTCCACACTCTCCTCCATTCTCATTAAAACCTATACCCACTTCTACCATACAAAAACTCCTCCAGAAACTAAAACCATGTACCAATGCCCCTGATGATATCCCTTCCTACTTTCTTAGCATAGCTGCTGAAGCAATTGCTTACCCCATTAGCATACTAATCAATAGCTCAATCCAAGAAAGCATAGTTCCCCAAATCTGGAAAAAAGCCTATATCATACCTTTACATAAAGGTGGCAATAATAACAGTGTTACTAACTTCCGCCCCATTGCTATCCTGTCCCCCATCTCTAAACTCCTTAAAAAGTGTATCCAACTTCAACTCCTACCATATCTCATAGATAATCACCTACTATCTCCCACACAACACGGATTCAGACCTAATCACAGCACTATGACAGCTCTCCTCTCCTTCCTCGAAACTGTAAATAAAGCTCGGGAGTCTGGCCTTATTGTCTCTACCCTTCTACTCGACCTCTCTAAAGCCTTTGATACTATATCACATAACCTGCTTCTAACCAAACTCTTAAAACTTAACCTATCTCCCCCATCAATGAACTGGTTCTCCAGCTACTTATCCAACAGATATCAAGCAGTAGAATGGAAAAAGGCAACCTCCTCATTCCTTAACACCCCAACTGGAGTCCCCCAAGGCTCCATATTAGGTCCACTCCTCTTCAACATATTCATAAATGATTTCCACAAGGCGATCCCTCTTTCCAACATAATCCAATATGCAGATGATTCTACCATTATCTGCACTGCCACATCTATCCCAACACTCCTAATGCTAACTCAGGATGCTTTTTCTACCACTGAACAATGGATGAAAACAAATCACCTAGCACTCAATGCCTCTAAAACCAAATTAATGACATTCACCCCCACTAAAGTCAACTCTTTTAATACAAAGCCATTCTCTATCAACAGTCAAAATAACACTCAGCTAGAACTGGTGACAGAGACAAAATTGCTAGGAGTCCAAATTGATAACCAACTAAAATTCAACTCCCATCTACAAATAAATATAAAAAAACCCATCAAAAACTAGGGATGCTCTATCGACAAAATCACTATCTTACAACTGCCACTAAAATCACTCTCTCTACTTCCTTTCTAATTCCATCCCTTCTCTACAGAGCTCCACTTCTAACTAATCTACAAACCTCCCTGAAAACACAACTTTCCTCCTGCTACAACAAAATTGCAAAATTCGCTACCAGCCAAAGGTCCTCAACCCACCACTGTTCCTCTCTCCAACAATTAAAATGGCTAGAACTACCCAGTCATCTCATCTATACTCAACTATCCCTCGCACATAAGCTTATTCTCAACCCCTCCCTCTGTCCCTCCCTGTCTTCTGTATTTAAAATGCACATACCTGACAGAATATTAAGGTCTAACAACCAAAATCTATTAGAAGTGTATAAACCAATCCGTCCCCCTGGCAAAAATTTTCTATCACATGGTGGCCTAGCTCGACTCTGGAACTCTCTACCTCCATCTATCCGTATCACCTCTAACCATTTTATTTTCAAAAAATCTCTTCACTCACATCTTCTATCTCAGTGGGAATGCTCTTGCTCCCACCCCTCACAACTAATACTGGGTATTTCCTTTTCCTTTCCTTTCTCCTGCTTATACCCTTGATTTCACTCTAACATTTCTCCTAACTCTTATATTATTATTACTATAGTATCTGCAAGAATATACTACACTACACTATACCTCATAAGTGTAGGACTCTTAATATGTAATGACTTCTTATTTTTAATTGTAAAATTCTGTTTAATCTACTTCTCATATAAGTTTTAACTCTTGTTGAATTAATTGTAATTGTTTGTTTATTATCTGTATTGTCTACTCAAATTTTTTTACAATGTCTAAACATGTCTAAGAACCTATTGTAACCTAAAATGTCTGGAGCTTTTCTCCCCAAGACTCCATTGAAAACGGGTTCATCTTGGCCCAATGGACTATCCTGGTAAACCAACTGCAAATAAATAAATAAATAAAATAGATTGAGGAAAGGAGATATGGAAATTACTCTAACATTGCTGTTCTTCGTTTGTGATCGTGTAAAATAAGCTCTAGCTGATGTACTGATTACATTTTACAGTACTTGTTTTACACTTTGAGAAAGTGGTCCCCATAAGGGCCGGCACATTCAGTATGGAGTTTACTACATGATATGCAGCTTTCTGCATTGTACCTTGCACCATTGTACTTTGAAAGGTCCTGAGAAGCATCAGGAAATATGAAGCCTAATGCTAATGACAGTAACAATGACACCATCCAAAAAGTCCTTTAAGTTTGGTCTTGTCTTCATAAATACAGAAGACCAGTGAATCTGTATTTCAGTGCAAACTGATGGGAGGTTTGAAAATTTAGGTAAATATGTTGGCATCCCAATATATCACAACAACACTGTACCCATTATGCACAATATCTAAGGCAGGTACATTTATTCAAAAAAATTCAGTTTGTTCAGATGACTTCAAAGAAATGCAAGTCCAACATTTTGCAGCATCCAGTCCACTTCATTATTGCCTATGACTCTTTCTGGTAATACAGAAGGCTTGTTATGTAGCAGGCCAGAACTAAAGCACCAAAGGATAACAGTGGACACTGTAAATAACGACCTAGTGAAGGCACACAATTTTTATATGGTGAAAGCTGCCATCCACCCCATACAAAACAAACTATTCCCTTTGGTGAATTTTTTCGCTTGTATAAGCTATGTAATACTGAAGAGTATCTCAAACAAGAACTAGATAAAACTATAGACTTGTTTAAAAATAGGGGTTATGACGTGAAGACAATACATGATAGTTGGCATAAATTCATACACAGAGTTAAGGGACAGCAGAAAAGTAACCAGGATGGACAATACACTGGGGCTTGTGCATAAGAAATAGACAAATGAGAATATATTTTTTGTTACAACATACAGTTGCCTTAGTCCCAAAATAATAGATCAAGTTAGATATTTCTGGAAATATATGACATATTTAAGGGATGCTTCAGAGTGGTTGAACAAAGAACTAGCATTTTCCTACAGAAAAGGAAAAAGTATACAGAATGTTTTGGTAAGAGGTAAATTCAGTATTCCATCTCCCAATATACCATATACTTTGACAATATGTGGTACATTTGCTTGTGGCAAGTGCAAGGCTTGCAGGTATGTAATAAAAACTTTTCGTAGAATAAATAATGTTTCTTTTAGAACTTGTGGCCATTTTACTTGCAATACTGAAGGTGTTATATATGCCTTGAGATGTCCTTGCAACAAATTTTATATTGAAGAAACAAAAAGGTGTTTTAAAACTAGAATTTTAGAGTATGTGAGGGATATTGCTAATAAAAAAGCAGAGAGCTCTATAGCCGAACATTTTAGTTTGCTTCATGATGGGGAAAGTAAAGGGCTACAAGGCACTGTTTTGGAAAAAATACAAATATCTAGATTTGATGTTTCTTTTATCAAGAAACAGTTGCTTTTAAAAGAATCTACTTACATTTTAAAATTTGACACCCTGTCTCCAATGGGACTAAATGAAGACTGTAATTGGAGAGCACTTCTTTAATTGTATGATTGTTTAATTGATGTATTTGTATGTGTATCTATGGGGCAAGTTTTTTACTTTGTGTTATACTCCTTGAAGGCTTTGGCCGAGACGTCAGAGTTTCATTAAATTAGTTGGATATACTGATGGTTGTTTCTTTTTTGCTACAAGACAACTTTTTATTTTGTGCATCAGTTGGTTTACCATAGATAAAGACCACTAAAGCACCAAAGGATAACAGTGAGCACCATAGATAAAGACATCCTGCGGATTGAAGCCTCCAGGAGTCTAGAGCTGCTCGCAAGTACCGTGGCAAACATAAATACATCTATGCATATATAAATGCATGCAATCATAAATAAACAAATTCATCTTCTAAGAGATTCTGTTTCATGTGCTTGAGTTTCAGCAGACTGAAGCTTTAGCAACAAGAAAAAAAAGCTTTAATCTGATGAAGGATTAAAAAAAAAGCATTGCAAATTAAGGTACCCCCTGTGGATGTTTCACCCCCATCACACTCCATCTTACTTAAATATACTAACGTCATTGTCATTTATCTGAGTGAAAAATGACCACATACACACATCACAGGTCTATATTATAATATCGAAGTTTTAAAAGTTCGAATCACTAAAGCTCAAACTTTAATTATTGAACTTTTAAAACTTTGAATGTAAAAAAAACATTCCTACATGAGTAAAAGAAAAATAAATAGGTGTAAGCAGGGGGGGCACCCCCCACACCCCCCGCTCTTTAAATATACCAACTCGGAGATCACGCTACAGTTTAGGAAATGGAAATCTTCCGTTTCTGCACAGTAATGAGCTGAATTATGACCTTGGAGTTGGTATATTTAAGTAGTGGGGGGTGTGGGAGTGCAGCCCCCCACATAGGGGGTGCAGGGGGCCTTGCACCCTTGCTTACAGCTTTCTTTTTGTATTATTTTATTTAAAAAACTTTTTTTTTATTTTCGAAGTTTTAAAAGTTCGAGCTTTAGTGATTCAAACTTTTAAAACTTTGATATTATAATATAGACCCCACATCACATTCCTGTTGTCATACTAATAGGAAACTGCAATGGCAATGATTTTTAACAACAAACACCATTCAGCAAGTCAAAAGTCGGTGAGTCTAAAGCAATGAATTGAAACCTCATCCACTTAAGACTTCTCGACTAGTTGGATAATGCTTTTGAGGATGGCATGCAGAAAACCTACTAGACATGATTCCACATGTTATACCCAAGACTAACGTGATTGTAAACCCATCAAGATATTTAAAGGTACATAACACCAGAGGATATTAAATGCAGCAAAATGTTTTGATCTGGGACACTGTGATTTTCAGGACTTATGAAGGGGTTGTCACTTATCTGGATGATATAAATGAATGGTGCTGTTTGGACCCATCAACAAAGAAATCAAATACATGACATTGCCACCACCTACAGGCACAAATATTGAATAGTGAAATAAATGGACTTGTGACAGGATCTGTATCTGTGAACCTGTGAATGTCAGACTTTCCTGCACAAAGGTCCTGATTTAATTAGTGATTTGAAGATAGTAAATCAATCTTCTTGCAATACAACATAGAAGGTTAAGGCAATAAGATATTAATGAGGTTTATGCTACAGTACTGGGTTTGATTTTCCAACAAACATATATGGTATGTGAGAGCTGTACTTATATAATGTCACTGGAATTAAGGCTCTCCAATACAAGCACCGATAACACCAACTACGTTGTCACTAACACACACACACTGCACTTGCCTCATATCACCAAACACATAGACCCACATATGATGGGTCTCTTAAAAGTAATCTCCCAAAACCACAAAGACCTCCTATTCACTGCAATCTAAAAACGTGTCCTCAGAAACCTCTACGGCACTCAGCAGAAACACCAAACATGGCACATACTGCCACACCCCATGTTGTGTCAACTTCTAAGCCCATAAGGCATACCATCACGCAACTCAGCATTTTGGTTATGGGAAACTCCATTGCGAGACAAACAGATGACCTTCTCACCTGGCTAAGTAAGGAAACAGTCATGATCAGCTGTCTATTAGGGGGGGCCCAGGATCCTCCAAATCATACTTGCAGTCAGGGCATTGGATCACAAGTACCGGTATGAGTCTGTTATAGTCCATGTGGGTGCAAATGACACAAAAAATACCTCCCTGGTCTATATGAAGAATAAAATAGTAAATCTCTTGAATTATGTGCTCCAGACCAATTTGAGCCTAGCAGTGAGCAGCATTATACCTTCTCCAAGGGTAAGGCCACAATATAAACAAAAAGATTGGCTAAGCTTCTGGTGTCATTCAAAGGGGATCCAGTATCTGTCTGCCTGGGACGACATGATCGACAGACCATGATGCTTTGCCAGAGATGGTTTGCACCTGTCGCCCCTGGGATTCAGGTTACTGGATAAGGCTCTTGCCACCCCTATAGTGCCTTTTTTAGGCAAAGTTCAAAGGACAAAACCACCACCATAACACGTACAAGCATGCAAAATCTGAAGGTAATGTTACTCAATGCTAGAAGTCTAAACCTTAAAATGCACTCTCTCAAGGCACTCCTAAAAATGGAGAACATCGATATCTGTGCAGTAACTGACACCTGGTTCAAGGCTTTAGAGAGCACCCCTGCAATACCAGGATACAACTCTTACCACACTTTTCGGCCACCAAACCAGGACCGAAACAGTAAAGGTGGAGGAGTGTCCATATTCACCAAGGATATTCACACCACGAGGCTAGTTGCCCAACATAATGCATCTGAAATTCTCCAGGTGCAACTAACGTTAGGTAAGACTGAAATCCAAATTTTAGCTTGGTACAGATCCCCCACCATGCCCCATGATTCTCACCACACCTTTTTAAACATACTGGAAAATATTAAGATACAACCAAACACCCTAATACTGGGTGATTTCAACTACCCTGCCATTAACTGGGAAAACTACTCGTGTACCAACACCTTTGCTCAATGGTTCTTGGAATTCATAAATTCCAATGCCCTGGATCAACTAATCCATAGTTTCACCAGGGGCTCCAATATCCTAGACCTGGTCATTACCACCATGGAAAATCAATGTTCTACACCTATGATCACCCCCTCGTTGGTCAGGTCTGACCATAAGCTAATCATCCTTAACATCCACATCCAACCCCCCCCCCACCCCCAGTAAGGAAACCTTCAAAAAAACTTCTCCAAAGCCAACTTCATGCTACTCAAGTCAGAAGTGACAAACTTCACGACACCCATGCAGATGGGAACTGAAAGTTCGACTGCTTAATCCTACACTAAGGCACTGTATGAGCACATCCAGTCATGCATGAATCGTGCCATCCCAAATAGAGCCAAGATGCTCTCCTCCAAAAAAAGGAAGCCCATCTGGTAGTCCCCTGCCATAAACAAACTTTACAACAAAAGGAAGAAACTGTTGCAGAAAAGAGGAAAATCCCAGGATGCAAAAAACTCCCTTACCAGCCTCAGTAAGAAGCTGAGATCCCTCATAAAATCCTCCAAAGCTAGTTATGAAAATAAAATTGCCAAAGATTCCAAAGACAACCACAAGGCATTCTATAACTATATCAAGAATCTAAATGGCAATGCTCAGATTTGCTCTGAGCTACAACAGAATTGCATTAAATATACTGATCCCAAGGATATTGCCAATATCCTGGCAGATCGATTCAGTGCCAACTTCACCCCCCTCTCACCCCCTAAACGGCCCATCTCAATACCGGAAGATCACCAAATTCCGGTAATAACAGCCACACAGGTAAAAAACGCACTCTCCAAAGCTAAGAATACAGCATCCATGGGACCAGATGACATCCCGCACTATATACTACATGAACTACAAAATGAACTGGCACCTCACCTAAGTGTTGTGTTTAATCATAGCCTCACCTCAGGCTTCGTGCCCACTGAGTGGTGCACAGCTACATTTATCCCACTCCACAAGGGGGGATCCACCTTGGATCCTGGGAACTATCGCCCCATCAGTCTGATGAGCCTGATCTGCAAGGCCACGGAACGTATTATCATGGAACTTATAAACAAAGACATTGGCAACCTTCAAACACTGGACCCCACCCAGTTTGGGTTTATGAAGGGCTGATCTTGTCTCCTGAACCTGATTGACTTCTTTGAATCAGTCTCCAGAGCCGTGGACGAGGGTAAGGCACACAGCCTATCTAGACCTTGCCAAGGCCTTTGACACCATCCCCCACTCTGGAATCACAGATAAACTTACTAAGCCGGGCATTAATCCCTACATCACTCAATAGGTTGCCATCTGGCTTACTGACAGAACCCATACTGTAAAAGTAGCCGACTCCAAATCTAGCTCCAGACAAGTGACAAGTGGAGTACCTCAGGGTTCAGTCCTGGGACCGCTCTTGTTTGGCATCTACTTCTCTGACGTACAGGCCAACACTAGGGGACTCTGGCTAACAAAGTTTGCAGATGACTGCAAACTGGGAGCCATTATTGAATCCCCAAATTATGTGGATACTGTACAAAAGGGCCTTACAGAAACAGATGCTTGGTGCCAGAGTCATGGGCTCAAGCTCAATGCCAAGAAAAGTATAGTTATCCCCTTTGGGGAAAAAACATGTAGCCATGAATTACCACATAGGTAGCAGTACACTAAACACCGAAAGTGTGATAAGAGACTTAGGGACAATGGTGAACAGTGGTCTCACCTTCGATAACCACATCACCACAACAGTCAGGAAATCCTTCTATGTGGCACTCCTCATCACTAAGGGCTTTTCATCCAGAAAAAAGGAGGTCATTGTCCCACTGTACTCATCCCTCATTAGACCCTTTATAGTATACAACGTCCCATTTGGTATGTACCTCTCAAGACATCTGCAACAACTGGAAAGGCCGCAGAAATACCTCACTAAAAGAATCACAGGCCTAAAGCAGATGGCCTATGCTGACCGTCTTAAAAAACTCCAGCTATACTCTGTCACATATCATCTACTCAGAGGCAATCTCTGCTTAACATACAAGGCCATGTCAAACCCAGAGCTGTTGGACATGCTACACTTAAAGAAATCCCAATCCTTCGGAGCCACACACTCCAGGGATCTAAACGTTGTCATCACTATAAATAAAACATGCTGGAGGGATAGGTTCCTGACCTAGAGACTCCCCAGACTCTGGAATAGATTGCCTATACATGTCAAGCAGAGCGCCTCTTTGGCCGTCTTCAAAAGGAACCTTGATGATTGGATGGGAGAAAGGAAATTCACCCCGGGGGTCATGTCAGTCACCCTGCTAGACAGGGTTCCAGGGAAGTAAATAATGTGGGAAGAAATAGCCAGGGAATTGTTATGGATAGGCTTGTATAGGCCCTAGGGCCGATAGATAGCCTAGTACTAACCTATGAACCTATGATTTAATTTAATAATTGGCTTAGTTTTTATTGTCACACCATAGGGATATAATATTTGTCAGCATGGGAGGATATGGCAAAAGACCATTCTGTTGAAAAAGCACTGACCAACCAAACGAACAAAATGCTATAAAGGCAGTGGTTCCAGGAGGCAAAAGACAAGCAGAAAGTCAAATCACCCTTTTTATTTTGTAAGCGCTTTCGGCAAAGGACACTTCCCTCGCCTTCATCTAACATAAAACAAATTAAAAACTTTAATTACCATGTTAAATACTTGAATCAGTGATGACATCATAACAATATTCCTACACTTAAAGATATATTGAATGTTATTATTATATGAATAAAACGATACCTAAAACTATGAACAATTCATGTCTAAAAAAACATTCTGTTTTAAAATTCGCAATATTAAAATTGGATATATATATATATATTTTTTTTATATATATATATATATATACATATATATATATATATATATATATATGTGTGTGTATGTATTGTGTTTAACTGGGGCCCCAGACCAAGCAGGAATTTAAATACATTTCCAATGCATGAATAAAATATATTTACATTAGTGCAAGAGTGAATTTTGTGAGGAAATATATATAAAGTAAGTGGAAAATAAAATGTAAATAATACACATAATCCAAATACATCAAAATACTACACCAAACTCATGTTTATAACATGAATTGATTTAAATAATACATATGATGCATATAAAACTTATCTAGAAAACAACCTTATATACTTGTTATATCAATTAAATAAATGAATAAAGTGCTTATTCATCTAAAATCATATGGAAGTTGATAGTATTATAAAAACTCCATTTGTGCATAATAGTGGATAGCACAACTAAATCTTCCCTGAATAAATGCATGGACACAATTGTGTATATATATTAATTAATATATGGATTCATGAACATATTCAAAATGATTCATATAGAAAAATGTTTATGTAAATATATGATTACTTTTTCATTTATTTTATTTTATTTTATTTTATTACCTAGCCAAAGCCAACAGTTTCAGAAAAACATTTGATGGACAATATTTCATTTAGTCCCGGAGGCGAATACGCTGCTGTGCGTATCTGCCAAATAGCTTCTTGTTCTTCTAATCTTAATTGCCATGGTCCTCCTCTAACCTGCGGCTGAACCTGATGGATGACTACAAAATAGAAACAATGCTCAGCATTATTATATATATGTTTTGCAAGGGCATTGTTCAAATCTTTTTTATTGATGGCATAAATATGCTCATAAATTCGTTTTCTAATGGGTCTATCAGTTTTCCCTATGTAGAAAGCTGGACACCTTCCACATAGTGCTGCATAGACCACCCCACTAGAATTACAATTAAATGAGCCTTGGATAGTATACTTTTTACCAGCCATTTCTAAAGAGGAACTGACTAAGACATGTTTACAAAAATGACATGCCCCACATTTTCTCATGCCTAATCCTTTCTTACTGATCTTAGTTCTTTCAAGTAATTGCTTTAGGTTCGAGCCACGCCTATATGTAATCTTTGGTCAGTCTATGCTGCTGTCTGTGCAGATTTGTTCACAGAGACCCTGTACAATCATGTCAATAGGTGCATAGAGGCAGCTGTGCAAACCAGGAATAAACACAAAACAAACACAAGAAACAAACCACCCTTGTGGAGTTACGAAATAAATAAGTTGTACAACAAAAGGAAAAAAAATCATGGCGAAAAGAAGTAAGTACAATGCCCAGCAGGAGTAAAAAAATCTCTCATCAATCTAAATAAATATCTTAAAAGACAAATCAATTCTTCCAAAGTCAAATCTGAGGTAAAAATAAGCTTCCAAGTCCAAGTACAGCCATAAGGCTTTCTTTAGCTATGTCTGCATCCTCAAAGACAGTACACAACAATGTACATAACTAATCATAAATAGAGTTACCTCCACTGAGGTGAAATATATAGTAATCCATAGGTCAACACATTCAGCTCCAATTTTACCCCTCTCTCTCCCCTAGCCACCACTCTGGAAATACCATTAAACACAACCCCCACTAACTACCACTAGACAATAGGTCCTCGATGTGCTCTCCAAGGCCAAGAATATCACATCAGTGGATGCCAATAATATCCCAAGATACCTCCTAAATAGCATGAATATGACCAATCAGGACTAGTAGAATCATTACTTAACCACAGCTTCACACCATGAAAATGGAGAACTGCAATGGTAATCCCACTGCACAAGAGCAGGCCATCCATGGAGGGTCTATATTAGATGAATGAATGCTTAAAATGTTGAGTATGACATGCTCGACAGCTTTTAACTGAAAGATCATTTAAGCGAAACCCCATAATGTCAAAACAAAGAGTTTTGAAAAATTATAGTCGGACAGCCATCAGGAAGCCAACAGTTGACTGCTAAAATGTACTTTACACCATTAAAACCTCCCCAAAAGAAAAAAAAAAATCAACAAACAAAATAAAGGTGGGGGCTTCACCCCCACACCCCCCCCCATAGCTATATATATATATACCCTTTAGAATAATTGTAAGGTCCCTAAATTTGTTAGATATGTTTGGGATACATGGCTAGTATTAAAAAGACCCTTGTAGTTGTTAGCCTACTAGACACCTACGAATATATGATTTTCCTAGTCTTCACTTGAATACTGCACGACTCTTAGCAATTAAATTAACCAGAGAGTATTCACTGGTCTTTCCTAACAGGTAATTGTGCCTAATGGATATGGTCAATTAAAATGAATAAAAAAGAATGAGCATTATTTTCTTTTGTTTTACATTTCAAGCAGTTTTATTGTAATATCCTTCTTTTTGTTGGCTTTTTTGACCCCTTACTTCTACCTCCGACCCTGAAAGCTGTTCCTTTTAAATAGCCCTTTCATTCCTTACTATGAAGTAATGAGAGCCTTTTAATAACCCCTAACATTTTTGTAACTCTAACAGTGTATATGCAGGGGGAGATCATACTTCTACTGGAAGACATCATTATTAGTGCAACCATTTTGAGCTTGTAGCTTCTTCTAAAGACAAGAACCAAGGAAGGGGACATCATAAAGCGCATTTTAATGCCTTTCTCACTACTTCTGATTGAGTGAGGATGGCAGTTATGCTTTCATTGTGAGAACAGCTGAATATGTATTAAATTTGTTTTAGATAGGGTGATGCAGTATTTGAAACATAATTGTCATTCATGACATGGAAGAGTATAATTACATTAACACATAATACGCGTTACTTTAATTACATGGAACATTGCGGTACAAACTCATGCACATCAAACACCAGCATTCCTTTTAGTGAGGAAATGAAAGAAATATTTTATCTGTCAGGCATCATAGCCCTCATCAATAATCTAGCTATATACATATATATAGCTATATACAGTGCTGGCAGACAAGGGTACATTAAGTAATATCTAAAGCAGCAAAAATGCATGGCTAGATTCATAGCTTCTACTACAGAAAATAGAACCAGAATGAAGAAGATATGTAAACAAGGAGACAGCTAACAGGCAGTTGTGTCATGCATAAAATAAAGGCGACAGTGGGAAGGCTGTAAGAAAAAAGGCCATACCATACCATGCTTCCACATATAATGCAAAGAAATGTTTTCAGCACATAGTAAGTTCATACCATACCATGCTTCCACATATAATGCAAAGAAATGGATTCAGCACATAGTAAGTTCATACCATATCATACTTTCACATGTAATGTAAAGAAAGGCAGTCAATATATATTTTAATATAAAATTATTGACCATATAAGATGCTGAGGAGAAAAAGTATGTCAAAGATATGTGGCTGGAAAACACAGATTATGTTAAAACAGGATGCATTAGATGTGTGGTATTAATTTATTTATTTAACATTTGTTTGCCATGAAAGTCTGAATAGGACAAAGCCAATTTTCAGAGAAGGCCTGGTGAGAAATGCTCCAGATGCATGTCGTTGGAATTTGGGAGGAAACCCATGTGAATGCAGGGAGGACATGCAGACTTCACACAGATGGCACCCCAGCTGGGAATCAAACCTGAGAACCTCTTGCTGTGAGGCAACAATGCTAACTGCTGTACCACTGTGCCACCCATATAATAATAACAGCTCTTGAAAATTTTAGAACAGGAACTACTTAGGGATTTTAGTTCCAACAAATATCCAGGAATCTGAGTGGTTGAAAAATATTTTCTTTTATTATAAAACAGAACATTACCTATCATCAGAAATACTTTGCAGCATAAATTGTTTCAGTCAGTGTAAGTTATACAGCTGGAGAAAAAAAATCATTCCACATTTGTCACACAAATTGAACTTGCTTCAATTCAATAGACTAAAACAGTAAAACGCTTTTACAGATGATCTAGTACTCTTTTAGGAATAACCCCACAAAACATATGTTTAATAATGCTGCTCAAATTCCCCCAAAATTAATAAAAAGCATAAGCTGTATTACATAGAAAACTGTGTGAAGTGACACAGGCCAATGAGACTATGCCCCTCTTTCAATCATTGAGACTACTGCATATTCAATGGAATCTTGTGCTGTATTTGTAAATAAATTTATTAATGTCTTTTTGTTATAATATGCACCCACATATGCTTCCTATCAGTCCCTTTATTATTTGCTTATACACTTATTCATTCCTTTTTCATTGTTGTAAATATCTTCCATAAATGTTTCCTAATTTTTTGTCTATTTTCTTGTTTGAAATGTTTAGAGCTTTTCACCCCAGGCCTCCACTGAAAATGGGCTTTTGCTCAGTCAGACTATCCTTGTAAGCAAATGCAATAAGTAAATAAATTATTAATTCCACCTTTCGGGTGTAGTGTTTTTTTGTTGTGTTGTGGCTGAAAAGGGTCCACTTACCCAGTGAACAAATAGTAAATAAATAAATATATGCTAATATGTGCAACAGTGGGTGATTTAAAAAGTTCAGCATAGCGCAGCATTTAGTAAAAATATCAATATTATAAAATCTCTATTTTCGTTCAAGGCATTCTATATTTTAACTGAATGTATTCTATAATAAGAATACTTCACACCAGTCTGTCAAAGCAGTGTTGCATTTACCCATTTGGTGATATTTGCCCCCTTGTATTTCACAATGAAAGCAGAACATGCCATCTGGTTGCAAATCAAATAGCAATCAGGCAAGATTTATTTGTTATTTAATATGTGATTAATAAACATGCTATGGTTAATTAACCCACATTAAGGGTTTGGTCCATTGGATGACTATATCATTGGATTATAGGAGATTACTAGGCTATCGACCCAGAGGTCATTTTAAGCTTAGCCATTTCATCCCAATGTAATACCATAGAAATGCTAGTTAATACCCAAGATTGCATTTAGTCATGATTGCCCATGTCCAAGAGGGTTGTGGGCACTATCCCCGGTAAGAATTTACGGTGCACCATCCACTTGTCCAGATTCCTCTTGAACAATGTCAAAGAGGTGCTCTGTTACACATGAATTGGTAGACTGTTCCAAAGATGCGTCAAGTCACTGCGCGATACATCTGTCTCTCTAGCATATCCTATTTAAGTCACAGGCCATATTTATGTCCCTGGAATGGGTAGTCCTAGTCCCATTTGATTTATTGACATAGGTTCATAGGTAGTTACTAGGCTATCGGCCCTGTGGCCTATATAAGCCTAGCCAAAAATGTTTCCTGGCTTTCGTCACCCAAGAAAATTATTTTCCTGTGCCCCTGTCAAGCAGTGCCACAGAAGTGATCACCGGGGTGAGTTTTCTATTTCCCATCCAGTCATCAAGATTTTTCTTAAAGAGGGCCAATGAGGAGTTTTGCTTGACATGAATGGTTAGTTTGTTCCAGAGTATGAGAAGCCTCTGCGACAGTAATCTATCCCTCCAGCATCTTCTATTTATTGTGGTGACAAGGTTGAGTCCCTGGAACATGTGGTTCAGAGAGATTGGGATTTCTTTAAGTGTAGCATGTCCAACAGCTCTGGGTTTGACATAGCTTTGTATGTTAGGCAGAGATCACCTCTGAATAGGCGATATGCGACGGAGTAGAGCTGGAGTTTTTTGAGATGGTCTGCATATAGCATCTGTTTGAGGCTGATAATTCTCTTAGTGAGGTATTTTTGTGGCCTTTCCAATTGTTGTAGGTGTCTTGTGAGATACATGCCAAATGGGGCATTGTACTCTATAATGGGTCTGATGAGGGATGAGTAGAGAGGAGCAATGACCTCCTTTTTTCTTGAGGAGAACCCTTTTATGATGAGGTGTGCCACGTAGAAGGATTTCCTGACTACTGTGGCGATGTGGTTATCAAAGGAGAGACTACTGTCCACCTGTGTCCCAAAGGTCTCTTATCACACTTTCAGTGTTTAGTGAGCTACCGCCTATGTGGTAGTTCATGGGTACCAAGTTTTCCCAAAGGGGATGACAATGCACTTCTTGACATTGAGCTTGAGGCCATGACTTTCACACTTAGCATCTGTTTTTGTGAGGCCCTTTTGTAGAATGTCTACATCATTTGGTGATTCTATTATGGCTCCCAGTTTGCAGTCATCTGCGAACTTTGTTAGCCAAAGACCTTCTGTGTTGGCCTGCACTTCAGAGAAGTAGATGCTGAACAGGAGAGGACCGAGGACTTAACCCTGTGGTACTCCACTCGTCACTGGTCTGAAGTCAGACTTGGAGTTGGCTACTTTTACTGTGTGGCTTCTGTCAGTGAGCCAGCTGGCCACCCATCTTGTGACATAGGGATTTTTGCCCAGTTTAGTGAGTTTATGTATAATTCCAGAGTGGGGGATGGTATTGAAAGGCTTGGCAAGGTCAAGATAGGCTGTATGAACCACCTTACCCTTGTCTATGGCTCTAGTGACTGCTTCAGAGAAGTCAATCAGGTTTAATCGACATGATCTACCTTTTACAAATCCAAACTGAGTGGGATCGAGGGTTTGGAGGTTACCTATGTCTTTGTTTATAAGCTCCAAGATGATACATTCCATGGCCTTGCAGACCAAGTTCATCAAGCTAATGGGGTGGTAGTTTCTGGGGTCCGTGTTGGCACCACCTTTGTCGAGTGGGATAACCATCGCTGTGCACCATTCAGTAGGCACATAGCCTGAGATGAGGCTATGATTGAACATAGTACTTAGGTGGGGTGCCAGTTAGTTCTGTAGTTCATGCAGTATGCAGCCTGGAATGTTGTCTTGTCCCATAGATGCTGTGTTCTTGGTTTTGGAGAGTGCGGTCTTTACTTGTTGATCTGTGATTACAGGGGCTTTGCAGCACGTTCATTAGGTTTGGGTCCTGGATTACTCTGGAGGCCAGGCATAAGTCTCCCCTAAGAAGTCTATATGATATGGAGTATAGTGACAGGGACTTTAGTCAGTCAGTGTAAGGCACATGCTGTAGCCCTCTGATCTTCTTTGACAGAATCAAAATTTGTAAATTCTCTCATACAATCAAAATTCTTTGACTGTATAATTTAGTCACTTAAGGAAGTAAGCCATCTGCTTTTTCAGATTATTGGAGCTTTTATCTATAACCTTTCATGCAAACACATACTTGCTACATTATTGAACATAATTCTGAAATTATGTTATATAATTTCAAAAATTTCCTATAGTAAAGTAGGTTTTAGCAAAGTTTTATTCAGTTCCTACAACCAGCAAATGGAAAAAAGCTGTATCAGGCAATACTTCCAAGACTTTGCTGTTAGGATTGTTAAATCATAAAAATAATGCTGGCATTCCATGCCACATTTACACCATATTATGTCAATTAAGTTACACTCGATGTATGCTGTCACATATACAACTAAGAGCTACTCCCAGAACAATTTATACCATGAAGTTGTTTTATCTATACAGTTGGTCTGTGTATAACTTTTACAATATATTGTTTTAATGATATCATTTCTTGGCTGTAAATTGGGTGGCCACGGTGGTGCAGCGGTTAGTGTTGCTGCCGCACAGCAAGAGGTTCTCCAGTTCGATTCTCGGCTGGGGTGCTTTCTATGCAGAGTCTGCATCTCCTCCCTGTGGTCATGTGGGTTTCCTCTGGGTGCTCCGGTTTCCTCCCACATCCCAAAGACATGCTGTAGGTTGACTGGACACTCTAAATTGGCCCTAGGTGTGCATGTGTGTGCCTTCTGTGGAAGGTTGGGCACTGGGCTGGCAACTCGACACCATAAAACTTCACTGCCAATCATGAGCGGACAAGGTGATCTGCTGTGGTGACCCCTAACCGGGAAAAGTTGAAAGAAGAAGATTTCTTGGCTGTAAGTTTTTTCAAAATATGACACATGTCTGGCTCAATAAGCTGAAATAATTTCTTATGGTTTATTCTGTACTGAATATATGGCATCATAAATACAATTTCATTAATATGAATACTTACACAAACAACCAAATGTTACTGCTGTGATCAGCAAACCAAGGGAGATTGCACCCATGAAGATTACAGTGTAGTTGTTATGTTGCTTGTCATCTGTACTCACTTGTTCTGAAAAATAAACAAAAATAGTGATTTCAGGTGCTTGTAATTGCCTGTAGATGGCATAAAGATATAACTTCTGATTTTAACTTAATATGCATTATTAAAACATAAGACAAATCATCAAGCATGCACAAAATTATCGCCAAACTAGAATATAATTTATTTGGATTAATGTTGTCTGAAGGACATCTTTGGATTTTGTTTTTGCCCTGACATTTAGCTGATAAGAAATCATTGGAATCTTTGTACACATTGCAAACATAAATTTAATTCATTAGTAATGCTGATGTTTCTAGAGCTGAGATTTTAAGATCACATATCTTGCTTATTTTGCCATGCACTAGCCAACAACAACAAAAACAGGATAACTCAGATGATCAGCATCACCTGCATCTGGTTAGTTCCTCCTCATTAGGAGCTTTGTGTTCATAAACGTACATCTTAAAAATGTGAACTGTTTTGCAGAGATAGGATTCTTCTTCCGGATTTTCATGGTTAGGGGTCGCTACAGCAGATCACCTGTCTACTCTTTATTGGCAGTGGAGCTTTTTACAGTGTCGAGTTGCCAGCCTGGCGCCCAACCTTCCACAGAAGGCACACACACACTCACACCTAGGGCCAATTTAGAGTGTCCAATTAACCTACAGTATGTCTTTGGGATGTGGGAGGAAACCGGAGCACCCGGAGGAAACCCATGCGACCACAGGGAGGACATGCAGACTCCACACAGAAGGCGCCCCAGCCAAGTATCGAACCAGATAACCTATTGCTGTGAGGTGGCAATGCTAACCGCTGCACCACCGTGGCCACCCATTTTGCAGAGATAGGTAAATGTTCTAAATGCTCTGTTGATGTTTTCCAATGGAGGACAACAGCATACTGATTCTCAAAGGGAACATTTAAGAATAGGAGGGTAGATTTTTTTTTTGTGGCTGTAATGTGGATTTTTGGAGGATGATAAGATGTTGTAGTGTGTTAGGAAAGGTCAAGACTCACTGCAGTATAAATACACAGGTATACAGCATTTGGGTGAAAGACCTTACACTCATGTGCTGTGAAGCTGGTATGCCTTTGCATTTTGCAAAAATAGGGTGTTCCACATTTTGTCAGCTTGTCAGACATTACTTGGGTCTGTGTTCCACACTGACCTCTTAACAGGTTGAGGCCTGTTGGATTTTTATTTTCAGTATTGCTGCTGTAAGCTAATAGATTGGTCTGGAATTACCCAAGCCATCAAGATTGCCACCTTCTGGGGGAGTCTCAAGCCTTCAGTACAAATACTTGCCCAGAATCAGCTTGAACAATCATTCCACAAATTAAGACTTTTTTATTGTCCAAAAATTAATTTCCTGGGTAACAGAGCAGACTATACATGAAAGAACCCTGCATGGACATTTAGTGTGACTGTTTGTAAGCATGTTGCTGTTGCCACAGACTTACTGTGAGTCTTGTGTGGGAGATGTAATTCAGTGTTCCTATAAAAGCAGTGGAGTTTGACACATCTAACTACATTTCACACTGTACATTGCATGATTCAGAAAACAGTATTTTTAACACCTTTATTAAATTATCACTTAAGAGACAGGCAAACATACATGAGAAAACAAACCATATAAGTTAGTTTCCAGTTACATAAATTATACATCACATATGTTCTTTTTTATTACTATCATCAGTCCAAAATTACATAAATTGACCAATTTCTGTCTTCCCTTAAATCCCCCTCCACATTATTCTGCATGCATTGTTTCCACAATTCCCATTTATTTCTACATAATTTTCTCTCTTCCTTTTCAAAAGATCCCACTTCCAGTTCATTTATCACTGTTACAATATTAAATACTTCAAATACAGTTTGTTTAGACTTTGTTTTCCATTTTCTAGCAATTGCTTTTTTGGCAGCCACCAGAATTAAACTTAACAAGGTCTTACCGTGTCTAGGCAATTCAGATCCTGTGTCCCAGTTCAAAAGACTCATTTCCTTAGTTACACGCATTTGCTCATTATAGGGAACTTTTAAAACCTGCCAGCACATTACATATATTCCCATTTACCTCCTTCTTCCACATTACACCTCCAACATTTGCTATCTACCTGCAGAAAAATTCTTTGTAGTCTGCTTAGTGTATAAAAATACCTATGAAAACACCACCAGGCCATACATATTTCCCCCCAGTGTAGACATAACAAACCAAGAACCTTGAACAACTCCAAAATGAAGCTAGAAACCAGGTCCCAGGGACCACCAGTAAAAAACAGAGGAAACTGGCTAGTGTTTTAAGGTTACGTTCATATGATGTGTAACGTTTTTTCTGGGTTATGCAAAGTCTGTCTTTTTCTTCTTTTTTTAAGTGTATGTTTCTTTAACAAACTTATTTTGTCATCTCATACTTGATACAAATGACTGTAACTAGGGGCTTTGGTTGGTCTTGATTAATCATGTGACTGGGAGATGAAGTATTTAAATGTGAGCATTGCATTGATTTTTTTGTATTCTGATAAAGTTGTGGCTACACTCGACAAAAGTGCTCAGTATTGGTTTTTATACAATAAAGTTTTCTGTTGCTTTTAACTGGTGGTCTCTGGGACCTGGTTTCTAGCTTCATTTTGAAGTTCCTCCCAAAGTTCTTTGTAAATTGCTTATTCAGTTTCTCTTCCCAAACTTTTCTAAATTTCTCTGATTCTTGTAGTTATCATGCAAAATGTATATGCCATACTAGTTATTCTTTTTTAACAACAGCTTCTATTCTAGAGTCAATTAAAAACTCTACCAGAGCAGGCATTTCACTTAAGAAGCCCCCTATCCCTTTGTCTTTGTCTATACTATGATATCAATCCCTTGCAGAGAAGGCAATCTCTAGCCTGCAAACCAAATGTCTTCCTGGCCTTATCCCATTCTATTATCTTTCCCTCTCTAGTTATGTCCTCCCTATACCTTGTTTCCTTTCCCAGTTTTCTCCAGTAAATTCTAGCCTCCTCTTGCCCTTTCTTTGTAACCCTACTAGCAGTCATCCATATTGGCAAAATCCCCTTTCTCCATTCTCATGTTGGCTTAGTTCTTAAAATAGTTTCTGCTACTTTACGAATATAATATTCTTGTCTGGCTGTTGTTATTCTCCTGTAAGGATCTGTATCCAAAATCCCACTCTCACCTTATTTCTTGAATTTCTGCCAGCTTCATCATCCCTTTACACTTTAAATTATAACTTTCTGCTTGTGTTTTATATACATGGGCCTTCATTGTGTAGCTCTAAAATATCCCTTCAAATCAGGTCATCCTAAACCACCTTTATTCTATTGGAAGGATCAGCTTATTCCACTTAGCACTTGTCCTCTTCCCTCCAAGATAAATTCCTTCAACTCTTTATTAATTATTGTCCACAACTTCTCCTCTGGTTGATAAAAATATGTCTGACCTGTATATAAAACTAAAGGGACTAAAACATTTTCACTGCTTGCATCTTACTATCTATATCAATAAACAAGAACTTCCAGTATCAATGTTTTTGTAGTATCTTTGTTTAGGCTCTTCCCATATATCATTAGCTGCCATAACAGAAGCCTTTTTAAACAAGAAACATCCTTATTACATTATCACTTATGGCACAGGTAATCATACATTCACATAAATGAAAACAAACCATATTACCATATTTTCAATTGCAAACATTATACATCACTTTTAATCTATCTAGTCATTATCAAACATTAAAAAGCTCATTAAATTCCTGCCTTCCTTTAAACCTCATTCCTCCTCCAAAACACTATTCTGCATGTATAATTTCCACAATTCCCATTTTTTCTAAGCAATTTGCTTCTACCCTTTTCTAAAGAACCCACTTCCAGTAGATTTATCTCTGTTACTATATTTACTCCTTCTAGTAGAGTTGGTTTAGACTTTGATTTTCATTTTCTAGTAATTGCTTTTATGGCAGCCACTAGAATCAAACTCAGCAAGACCTTACTATGTCTAGACAATTTTAATTCTGTATCATAGCTCAAAATGTCATTTCCTTTGTTGCACCAAATTGTTCACCCATTATTTCTGTTAGAGCAGTCTGCAGGACATTTTTAAAGTCTGCCAACTTATTACACTCTGAAAAATATCTTTCCAATTATCTCTTTCTTCTCCATCACACCTCCAAAAGTTATAATCTTTCTGAGGAAAAATCCTTTGGAGTGTGCATGGGGTACAGAAATCCCTATGCAAACACTTCCAGGCAGAGATCCTAAATTTTTGTTGCATATTTGGGAGCCAAGTATATATCTTCCACTGTTTCTTTGTGAATTCATTTTCCATTTTATCTTCCCAATCCTTTTTAGCTCCTCTGATTCATGTAGTTATAAAGGAACATTTATAAGATAAGCTTTTTAATTGATACTCCTAAATACTTCATCTTATGTTATCCCCACAAATATGGGTATTGCTGAACCAATTCATCTGTGGTATATAATTTATGGCAATAGCCTTTGTTTTATCTTCATAAAGTCTATATCCTGAAACTGTCTCAGAATATTCCAAATTACTATGATGTACTTTTTTGGATTATTAATGTACAAAATATTATCTGAAAATAAAAGCAACATTTCGTGATTACCTTACCAGTTGTATCCTTTAATTTTTGAGTCCCTTATTTTCTTTGGAAATGGTATTAATTATAAAGAAAATAACAAAGGGAAAAAGTATGCCCCTGCCTGGTGTTCCTGTGACACAACTTACTGTAGAGGAACCCACCCACTGTAATTCTTGCCACCAATCCTTTATATATCCTCATAATTAACCTTATTATTGCATCAGGGAATGCAAATACTTCCATTGCCTTACTCGTAAAATCCTAGCCTACTCTGTTGAATGATTACTTTGCATCAAGACCCACCAATAACAGCCATATTTCTGCTTCCTTTTGCATCATCATTGTTGTACTGATGTCAAATGTTTGCCTCCCCTCCACAAAACCATATTAATTTATATATATCATTTTTTTTCAACACCTTTGCCATTCTTTTAATTAGTATAATACACTATAGACATTAACACTTTATAATCATGGTTTAAAATTGAAATCTGTTTATATAAAACTGGGTCTGTTGGGTCTTTACCATCTTTAGATATTATAGCCACCATTTCTTTCAAGACAATAGTGCTTCTTCTCATTTTAAAATACTGTTAAGCAAAACCTTCCAGATCTTTATCACTTTCTTCCCTCCTAACTTCCAGACTTCCACAGGAATACCATCTGTTCTTGGAGATTTTCCTACTGATTGATTATGCTTAACCATTTTATATCATCTCCTCCTATTTTAACTGTTAATTGATGAGCTTCATCTACCACTAACCTTGGCATAATTAAGTCTTCCATGAATATTTCCATTTATGCTGTTTCTTGAGTTTCTTATTTCCCTGCTTTTTACATTTTTTTCTAAAACGTTTAAAATAGCTCTAATACTTCTACAGAATCTCTGGTCATTTTTCTTGTTATAGACTCCCTAAGTCTGGCAAAAAACCCTTTCTACTTGCTGTTCCAGAAGTACTTGTGCTAAAAGTTTTTGTGCTCTGGAGTTATCAAAATACAGTTGCTTAACAGCAATCTTTTTAAACTCATGTATATTATCCAGGTACTTCCTTATTTTCTCTTTAGCACTCTACAGTTGTGCCTCTTCTTGTTCTGTGATACTCCCCTTATTCTGCAATCATTTACCCTCCTCTAAATAATTCCTATTACTTCTTAACCATACCCGTTTTTATTTCTACCCTATTTTTAAACTCCACTTTCATTTTATCCCATTCTCTAACTATAACTTCTGAAAAAATATTCTGTATTTCCTAATAACTCTTGAATAATTTCTAGTACCCATTCCTTAAATTCCTCTCTTTTAACAGGTAGGTGATAAAGCGCCACTGTCTCATTTATATTTCATTACCCTGCATTTTTATCTTAGTTTTTATTGGTGCATGATCTGAAATGGTTATTAGATGTGCATTGAAGCTTTCAATTAAATGCACATGTTCCTGTAAAATACGATTTCTGTCTATTCTAGCCCAGTTACTGTACCTTGGGGAAACATATGTAAATTATCTCTGAATTCTTACTACTAAATTTAAGTCTTCCATACTAAATATTTTCATAGATTTCTTCCGAAATCTACCCTCTTTTGTTATATCTTCACTTCTAGGTCCCCCAGATATATCCTCACTGTTGCAAATCAAGTTCCAGTCCCTACCGATAAATAATATTCCCTTCTGAAAGCTGATTATTTCTCCCAAAAATTTCTTAAGCTCCATAATAGCAGTTTTAGATGTAATATAAATACATGCCAATGTAATCCTCCTCCATTGTCAATAGCCCCTTACTACCACAAATCTATCATTATTATCTTTTACCCCTCTTCTATAATTTTTGGAGCTCCTCTAGCAGTTAGCATAACTACTTTCCTTTTCCTTGGTCCCTAAATATCCATCCTGAAACCCTTTCTTTATCAAATTCACATGCTCATTTCTTTCCAAATGTGTCTCCTACACTGCAGTATTGCTATTTGCACTCTGCATTTCTTAATGTAATTCAGTACTCTTACCTTTTGACTATTCCTGTAACACCATTACATTCCAAGATAATATGGATAACATCGCCATTATGATAAGAAGTTATTGTTCCCACCTGTAGATCAACGTGTGTGTATGTACCTTTAAGAAGCTATCCAAGGGCTTGCACAAGTGTATAAATACTGAGCACATGCGAGCCTGACTGCCATTTTGTAGTTAGCTGTTGAGATGTAAGCATGTATGTATGTAAGGTCTGTCTGTTAACCAGTTTGTTTGTATTTTATGTTGCTGCAATCCATCCTGATGTGTTATTATGTATTAAAGCATCTAAATGAAATACCCTGCCTGCTTGTCATCTATGTTAGAGAAGGACGAGCGACAATGCCTATTATGCATGGCAGCTTTTTTGAGTGTGTATTTCCAACGTTTGTGTTACATGCACGCAATAATGGTTGGCAGACTGATCTTTTAGACAGTTGTTTCTTGTCATCTCCATTTGAACCTATAAATACACAAAAACAATAAAAACTCAATAAAAACCACAGCGGGAAGTTGGACAACTGGAAAAAAAACAACTCCAACGGCCAGAATTAAAGTTTTATTGAGCACTTTCATCCCAGTAAATTGGACTTCATCAGAATAAAACAAGAACTAAAACCAGCCATTAAATATTAGCTGCTTCTACCAGATTGGTTAACTAATTATGCAAATTAGAAAAACGTATTATGCCAAATTGCACATTACAATTTAAAAACATAACCAAAACATGCATATATATGTATATGACACTGAGGAAAAATACATACGAAGAAAGAGTATAAAAAATATAAATGTACACATTCAAATTATTGATTAAATCCCTATGAATCCCATCTATACCTACATAAAATAGGCAGATTTAAGTCTAAGTAATCCACTTAATGAAATCTGGTCATTGAGGCCAGGAAACTCAATTGCATTTGTTTTAATCTGCCATTTATTTTCTTTATATTCCAAAAAGTCATCAATAGGAACCCTCGTTACCCCAGGTCCACATGGTCAATAACAAAACATTTAAATGAATGCTGAGGATGTAAACTAATGTGTTTAAATAGGGCATTCCTTTCAATTTTGTTCTTAATGTCATACATGTGCTGCTAAATTCTTTGTTTTAAAGCCCTCTTGGTTTTCCCTATATAAAAACCTTCACATGATTGACATACAGCAATCTAAATCACCCCTTTTGAATACCAGTAATATATCTTAGTAGGTTTGATAATGCCGATATTCTTGAAGGACACATAATTTTGTTCTAAAATGAATTTACATTGTAAACATCTACCACATTTAAACATCCCTCAATTTTCTACCTTTGTAATAAGTCTCTCCAAAAGTTCTTTTAAACAAACATCTTTCCTGTACACTACTTTGGGTTTATCCCCTAGTAATGTGTGTACTTCCTGGTCCAAGCTGAAAATACTCCAGTGTTTCAAAATAATACTCCTGATATCATAAAATTGTAAATTGTAGGGCAATATGAGTGCCCGATGGAACCCAACTTGCTCCACAACAGTCCCAGTCTGGTAAAGACCAACATTGGTACCTAAAAGAATTTTAAAAGTACCAAATTGTCTCTTTCTTTTAAGGCCTCCACGATACTGACCACAAACTGTTCAGGGTACCCTTTTTTCCTGGATGAGAACCCTTTTATGATGAGGTGCCATGTAGAAGGACTTCCTGACTACTGTGGCGATGTGACTATCAAAGGAGAGACTACTGTCCACCTAGGACCCAAGGTCTCTTATCACGCATTCAGTGTTAAGTAGATTGCTGCCTATGTTGTAGTTCATGGGTACAGAGTTTTTACCAAAGGGGATGACACTGCACTTTTTGGCATTGAGCTTGATGCCATGGCTCTGACACCAGGCATTTGTCTCAGTGAGGCCCTTCTGTAGGATGTCCACATCATTTGGGGACTTGACTATGGCTCCTAGTTTGCAGTCATCTGCTGACTTCGTTAGCCAGAGGCCTTCTGTGTTAGCCTGTACTTCAGAGAAGTAGATACCAAACAGGAGAGGTCCCAGGATGGAACCCTGTGGTACTCCACTTGTCACTGCTTTGAGGTCAGATTTGGAGTCTGCAACTTTTACAGTGTGGGTTCTGTCAGTGAGCCAGTTGGCAACCCATCTTGTGATGTAGGGATTTATACCTAGTTTAGTGAGTTTGGCTATAATTCAAGAATGGGGGATGGTGTCAAAAGCCTTGGCGAGGTCAAGATAGGCTGTGTGAACCAGCTTACCCTCATCCACGGCTTTGGTGACTGCCTCAAAAAAGTTGATAAGGTTCAGGAGGCATGATCTGCCTTTCACAAACCCGAACTGGGTGGGATCCAGAGTTTGGAGGTTACCAATGTCTTTGTTCATGAGTTCCATGATGATACGTTCCATGGCCTTGCAAACCAGGCTCGTCAGACTAATAGGTCGATAGTTCCCGGGATCAGTGGTGGCTCCCCTTTTGTGGAGTGGGATAACTGTTGCTGTGCACCATTCAGTGGGCACAAAGCCTGATGCAAGGCTATTATTGAACATGATGCTTAAGTGGGGAGCCAGTTCGTTCTGAAATTCATGTAAAATGCAGCCTGGGATGTTGTCTGGTCCCATGGATGGTGTGTTTTTGGCTTTAGAGAGTGCAGCTTTTACCTGCATAGTTGTGATTACAGGGACTCTGCATTCTTCCTGTATAGATATGGGCCCTTTAGGGGGTGAGAGGGGGGTAAAGTTAGCACTGAACCTATCTGCCAGGATGTTGGCAATATCAGTTGGTTCTGTAATTTCCGTGCCTTTGTGCTCTAACTCAGAGCAGATCTGGGTGTTGCCATCTAGATTCCTGACATAGCTATAGAATGCTTTGTGGTTGTCCTTGGATTTAGTGGCCATTTTGTTTTCATAGCTAGCTTTGGGGGATCTTATAAGGGATCTCAGCTTCTTACTGAGGCTGACCAGGGAGCTTCTCCACTCATGGAATTTTACTCTCTTTTGTAACAGTTTCTTCCTTCTGTTGTACAGTTTGTTTATTGCAGGGGATCACCAGATTGGCTTCCTTTTTTTTTGGAGGATAGCATCTTGGTTCTGTTTGGGATAGCACGATCCATGCACTCGTGTAAGTACTTATAGAGTGCATTTGTGTAGGATTCAGCAGTTCTAACTGTATTGTCCATCTGCATGGGTGTCATGAAGTTCACCACTTCTGTCTTAAGAAGCATGAAGTTGGCTTTGGAGAAATTTTTTACTGTGGTTTCCTTAATGGGGGGGCGGGATGTGGATATCAAGGGTGATAAGCTTATGGTCAGATCAGACCAATGAGGAGTTGACTTCAGGTGTGGAACACCGGTCACTCATGTTGGTAATGACTAGGTCTAGGATATTGTTGCCCCTGGTGGGGGTGTGGATAAGTTGATCTAGGGCATTGGAGCTTATGAATTCCAGAAAGCATTGAGCTAAGGAGTTGGTACATGAGTAGTTTTCCCAGTTAATGGTGGGGTAGTTGAAGTCGCCCATTATTAGGGTGTTTGGTTGAACCCTAATATTTTCCAGTACATCAAGAAAGGAGGAGTGGGAATCCTGGGGCATGGTGGGGGATCTGTAGCAAGCTACAATTTGGATTGCAGTTTTGCCCAGAGTTAGTTGCATTTGGATAACCTCGGATGCATTATGCTGAGCAACTAGCCTGAAAGTGTGGATATCCTTAATGAATATGGACACACCTCCACCTTTGGTGTTTCGGACCAGGTTACATGGCTGAAAAGTATGGTATGAGTTATAGCCTGGTAGTGCAGGGGTGCTGTCTGGAGCCTTGAACCAGGTCTCAGTCACTACACAGATATCGATGTTCTCCATTTTAAGGAGTGCCTCGAGTGAGTACATTTTGAGATTTAGACTTCTAGCATTGAGTAGCATTACCCTCAGTTTTTGCTTGCCTGTTCCTGCTATGGTGGTGAATTTGTTATTTGAACCCTGCCTAAAAAAGGCAATATAGTGGTAGCAAGAGCCTTAGCCAGTATCCAGAATCCCAGGAGCAACAGCTACAGGCCATCTGTGGCAAATCATTGTGGTCTATCAACCATGTCATCCCAAACAGACAGATACTGGATCCCCTTAGAATGACACCAGAAGCTTAGCCAATTGTTAAAGTCAATCATTTTGTCCTTGACTGCGGTATCATTCTGGGCAATGGCAGAATGCTACTCAGGGCTAGGGTCATACCTGCCTGGGCTACAAGATCGGAGAGCTCTTCCATGTCTCTTTTCATGTAGTCCAGGGAGGTATGTCTCTGGTCATTCACACCAACATGGACAATGACAGAGTCATATTTGTACTTGTTGTGGAGTGGCCGGAGTGCAAGGGTTATGTGGCGGATCCTGGCACCCAACAGGCAGCTGACAGTAACCTTCTCCTTGTTTAGCCTGGTGAGTGGGACATCAGTGTGCCTGACTATAGAGTCACCTATGACTAGTGTGTTTGGTACGTTGTTTTTCCTTATTGGCTGCGGTTGAGTGGCACACTGAGTCTGTGGGCTATGTGTCATTTGGGTTGTGTTGAGGGATGGAGGTTGCTTGCGTTTCTGCTTTGGAGGTCTCTGTTGCTTAGACAGATTATTATTGAGAGCCTCCGCGAATGTTTTTGTGTTACTATGTGTGGATTTTTGTGGTGTAGATTTAGTTAGACTACGTGATGGGTGTGGTGTGGTGCAAATGTTTACCTTCTCCTCATGACTGTCAAGTTCAGTCTTGGTTGGAGAGAGCTTTACCTCTAGTTTGGCTATATAAGTGCATCTCTCACAGGTTGTAGTATTGGGTGGTAGGAGGAGAGGGTTGTCTGTGTACATGAGGCAATTTCTACATTGCCTCAAGATGCCCAGATTCATCAGATAGACAGGAGAGAACACTGGGAGCTGACCCTTGGACATGCCTGAATAAAAAACTATTTTCCTCTAGATAAGTGAGGAAAGTGAGTACAAGAGCTATTTTTCTCTAAGCAAGTGAGAAAAGTAAGTACAAAAACTGTTTTCCTCTAGGTAATGAGGAAGATTGAGTGCTATAATAATTAGTAGCTTATTTAGTGCTTACAAGTTCTGAACAAGTGCTGAGCATAAATAAGCAAATTTAAGTGCTAAAACTTAGAATCTGTATCTGCACTAGACGAGTTACAGGACAGAAACAAGTGCAAATGCAGGCTTTCAAATCAGAAAGTTGAGAGAGATGGAAGATTGTCCAAACGGCCAATAACTACAATTTCTGGGCCAGAACCACTCCTTATGTGGTAGACAGGTTACCTAGCGCTTACCACTCCCACTGATAAGCTATAAGGCTTCCCTCCAACACAGAAAAGCTTGGAGGGCCCAGAAGCTTACATGCAGTCCTGGATACAGCAAGTCTGTATCTGGAACACTAGTTACAAGAAAGGTAGGAAACAGACTTACAGTTTTTTTTTGTTTTTTTTTTTTTTACAGAAAAGTAGCAAAAACAGTAGTAAAAACAATTCACATGCAGTGCAAGCTAGCACACTTGACTATGCAGCAATATTAGACCAAACACAGTTTAAAAATACAATTAAATTAAAAAGGACTAAAAGCAAGTGCAGAAAGAGTTTATTAGGTAGAATGTGGTAAAGAGATGGGACTGGGGGAGTGTCCCAGATCAAATCTACAGTGGTGCGGGCAACTGCAAAAGCCACCAAATTTAAACTACAAACTAAAAATAGGGAAGGAGGGTGGGACAAAACAGTTTCAACAGAGATCTAAGCAACAACTAACAGTACAAACTTTAAAACCAAAAAAATATATATTCTCAGCTCTGTATATTTGCCGATCAGTCTCTCAGAACAGTGAGACAACATTGTTATTAATGTGATAATATCTGCAGATGTCACTCTCCCCAAAGGGGATGATGATGCATTTTTTGGCATTCAGCTTGAGGCCATGTTTCTGGCACCAGTCATTTGTTTGTGTGAGACTGCACCCAGCTTGCAAAACTTGGTCAGCCATAGTTCACTGGTTTTGGCCTGCACTTCAGAGGAGTATATCCCAAATAACAGAGGTCCGAAGAACAATCCCTGACTCTGGAATAGTACAGGTCCTGTAAGGAGGGCACACTAGCACCAATGACATTTTCAGCAGACGTGCTTATTCAGTTTAACCTATTTTTGTCATGATTAGACAGATATTTAATCTAAGGAAGATTAGAATAACCATCATGAAACCTTTCTTTATCAAATTCACATGTTCATTTCTTTCCAGCTGTGTCTCCTATAGCATAACTGTTTGCACCCTACAGTTTTTAATATAGTTCACTACTCTTTCTTTTTTATATTTATCTGTAAGATCATTCAGATTGAAATACATTACAGAAAGCATCATTTTCTTATATAGTTATTATTACCACATGTTACGTATAACTGCTTTTTTGTTAAATGTCTAGTTCTAACTTTTATGTTGCATGCATATACTGTTTGGCAAGTTGGTCTTTTATACAGTTGTTTTTTTTTTGTCATATCCATCTGAGCCTATGCCACATATTACATAACTTTTTGTTTTTTTTCTTTAACGCTCTCAAACAGAACAACCTTAACTTCATATTAACACACAAAACTATGTACATATTCAAATACTGAAGTTTATGCTTCCTAATAAGAACAAAAGTTCTAAGTTGATGGCCACACAGGGTAGAGTTAACCAAAAAGAAAGGTTATTCATGCTAAGATGCATGGTACAGTCTGTGCTATTAGTAAGTGCTATTTGATTTTGTCTATCTTTGTAGCTGTCCCAGCTGAGAAAACACTTGAATGCTTTCACTTTCTCCAAGCCATTTCTCTTTATCAAATTGTCTTCTAGTGACATGCAAACCAAACATAAAGTGCTAAGTGTACCTTGTTTCCCAGAAAAAAACCTTATAATAACCAATATTCTTTTTCATTTACATGCTTTGTAATAATGTTGTTACTAGATAACGCTTAGGGTATTAATCCAGTCATTTTCCTATGCAAGCATGGGAAAAAGCACACTGATTGTTCTTTTGTCATACTCTCTTAGTCAGACCTTTACTCTCTCTCCCACTTCTCCTCTCTCCCCATTTTTTACATTGCAGTGCCAACATTTCTTAAAACTAAAGAAAGAAAAAGAAAGAAGTAGGGAGAAAAAGAAAAAAAAAAAAACAAAAGCACCTGTTTATATTAGTATCCCCATTGCATTTTAAAAAAACTGAGAAAACCTTACTTCAATCCTAATTAGTTTTGTCTTATCTTTAAATCACTTCCAGCTGGGAAAACTCCTGATTGCTTTCAGAGAACATTATGTCCTAGCCAATTTCTCTTTTCTTTTTTGTTTCCCCGCAGCAAATCCCCTTCCACCAGACTGTCTCCAGTTTCTCTTTATCAGATTGTCTCCATGGAGACATGAGAACCAGACAGCCAGTTTCTCTTTATCAGATTGTTTCCATGGAAACATAAAGACCAGCTGCAGAATTGCTACTAAGTACACATGCATTTGCTAGAAAAAAAGCCTCACAATATTCAATATTTTTTTCATCTACTTGCTTCTCCCAAAACCAATCAATCCAAGGTCCTCAATATAGTCATTTCCCCATACAAAAATGAAAAAGTATATCAATTTTAACTTTGTCATATCTTTTTAACCAGGTGCTTTTTTATACATCGCATTGCCTATATTTCTCAAAACTGTACAAGAAGAAAGAGAGAAGAGCGAAAAGGAAAAACAGCAGCACTTGTTTACAGTCCCCATTACACTTAAAAATAACATACAAAGAAAACCATACACCACAAAAACAGTACTATTATTTCTCAAAATTGTACAGGAAGAAAGAGAGAAGAGGGGATAAAAAGAAAAACAACAGCACCTGTTTACAATCCCCATTACACTTAAAAATATCATGCAAAGAAAACCATACACCTCAAATACAGTACTATTAAGAAAAGAAGTGTTTTCTTTACTTACAGTTAACTTTCTCCCCTCTCTTACCCCCAAATCATTTTCCAAACATTGACATGAAGTAGGGCATATACTTTATAGTCCATCACAAATCCAAGAAATTTTGAAAAAGTCCAATATTTCCAGATTTTCTTGTTCTGTCATATTTCACAAATAAAATTATTGCATTGCAATCCCACATTGAGTTACTGGTTTTATTACTGTTCTTCTCCATCGCCCAAATCCTATGAACACTCGATTCTTCTAATCAATCTCATGCTCCCTTCCTTCTCTCCAACATTTTCCATTGAAATACTGGCAAAGGTTTCACAGGTACAATCTGTGGTCTTTCTTACTAGAAGAACAAGAACCAGAATCTCCTTCTGTTTCACAGCTCACTTCTTGTTGGACAAACTTTTGTATTTCCTCCTTAGCATGCACTTCATCAAAAAATTATTTTGTCCCTCCAGGGAAGAATACTTTAAAGACAGCTAGATACAGCAGTTTGAATCTCACACCTGCGTCTCAACATTCCCTGAATAGTGGAATTAATTTATTCCTCTTCTGCCTGGTGTACAGTGAGTAATCATTCTCCACACTCTGCTGTCTCCCACTTTTAGTATTTTGTCCTTCTGCCACAGTTTTGAAAGAATCAACTCCTTCTGCTGGTAGGATTGCATCTGTGCTATTAAAGGTCTAGGTTGCTTTCTTATAGCTAGGTTTGGAGCATACACATGGTGTGCCCTTTCAAATAACAACTCCTGCTGTGGAGTACCAGTCAGTTGCTTATTTGTGCTTTCATAAAATTAATGCAGTCTGTTCCTTCCAGCTTCTCTGATACAGGTGAAAATCTCAGGTTTTCCCTATGTGCTCTGTCCTCTAATTCTATTATTTTTTGAAACATCTCTTCCTGAGCAGTCTCATATTCAGCTAGCCTTTTTTCATTTTTGACCTCTGATTTTTGCAGCTTTATCATTTCATCTGAATACCTGTTTAAACCTTCTTCCATTTTTTCCAGCCTTTTGTTGTTTGTGTTGATATACTGCATCAGCCACTAGTGTTTTGTTTAGTTTAACCGGGTCTGTATGCAGTTGTCTTATATCATCCTGTAGGTTATTGGAAGTCATGTCTGAAGGATGCATTGCTTTTGCTGACCAGCTACAGAAATGTAAGTGTTTCTTCCTCACTTTTTGTGGATGATTTTTTCCAGGTCTTCTGTAGTTCTTTATTTCTGGCATCCAGGCAGTGCACTTACTAGCCAGTTACTGAAATTTACCCATAAACACAAGTCTACTGGCATTCTCTGCTGATGTTCTGTTTTCACACTGGGAGAACTAGAAACAAGCTGTTACTCTGTGTGCAGCCATATTGGAAGTCCTCTAAACTGCTAGCATTCTCATTGGTTGACGTAGTATAAGACAGAAGTACATAATCAGTAATTGAGGCAATACTGCATTATATTTTTAATGCCTTTTATTACTATAAATTCTATATTAAAAGCCTCTTTAAATAATTATCATGACAAAATTAAGTAACATTAAACAGAAAGGAAATACCAAGATTTAAACAAAGTTTCCTGCAGTTATAAGAATATGCTCCCCTCTCAATATAATTGTCATGTCAATTACACTAAAATGTCCTATGTGAGCCTTGAGCCTATTACTATCAGAAACAAATCCAGAGGTCTTAGCATTTGTCTACAATACATGTCCCCCTCACAGCAACCCACATCAATAAATCAAGAGAGTAGCTATTTATAAAATTAACAAATGTTATCGTTATCTAATCTCACAAGAGCAATTAGTCCATATTATATAACTGCATACAAGAGATGTATCACCCTTGTCTCTAACAGTCATGCCAAAATGTACTTAGTTTCAGATCACCCCATAGGCTGCACATCTACTGGAGATAACATCTCCTTCTGTGCCAGCAGAGGTCTGAAGATCATTTAACCAACTTTCAGCTCATTCTCCTAAGGTACAAGAATCTACGGATGAGGACTTGTCACCTTCTGTACTGTTTGCACCCACATTACCACTATTTTGACTCATACGGTCACATTCCATAATGCCTTTAATGCTACTTGGTTATCACCAGATGTCTTAAATCCTTTTGGGAAATGCACTCTGAAAAAGCCAGATACAAAAGATAGAATTTCAGATTTTTAACACAACATTCCCGTATTGATAAACTGAACTGAGCCGTCCACCTTCTTGTCTGCAAACAGCAATCATTCTCAAAATAAACTTTTATCTTCAACTTGATAACAGTGCTCAGATGTCATAACAAAGTCTATAGTTAACCTTTTATCTTAAATTATTCAAATCTCACCAAAACATATCTGGCCTACTGCAACTGTCATCTAAGGTATAAATATTCTATACACCTGTTCAGTTTTGATTTGTACAGCATATAGACCAGTGCATTCTGACATTTTAATGTGAATGCAAGTGATACAATCATTGCCTTCAACTTCTTCTGTAATCAAGTAATACAAATGTTTTCTTCAGGCTTCATAGGTTTATAGGCCCATGGGTTCATAGGAGGTTATTAGGTTAGCAGCATAAAGTCTTTATAAGCCTAGCCATGTTAATCCTGGGTTTCCTCAATTGTCCTTGGTAAGATGGATGTACTTTACAGATCAGCACTGACTAGCCCTGTCCACGAGGGACATGGATGCCACCCCCAGGGTAAATTTGCAGTCACCCATCCATTTGTCCAGTTTGCACTTGAATAGGGTCATTGAGGAGCTCTGCTTCACATGAATTAGAAATTTATTCCAGAGTGGTGGTGACTGGAGAGACAGGTTTACTATAACTACAACACAATATTACTGTAAATTAAGAATGTACTGAAAATTATCTCTATTCCACAGTCCATGCAGTGCAATGATTTTTTTTTGGTGAGAGGAGTCATTACTGAATATTTTAGGAAATTCTATATCACTTACATTTGTCATATAACTAATGCATTCTTTTTGAACTTATTGTGCTGTTTTCAAATTCAACGGCAAACTATTAAGCAATTCTCTATTCCTTGCCTAGCATCAGTAATTTCTATTTGAGGTACTCTTGTCTTTGTGCATTTTTAGTTAGTTACATTGTTAATTGCACTGCATGGGCTGTGGAATAGAGATAATTTAAAGTACATTCTTTTACTGTGCCAGTATGATAAAGTCAGGTTTGCTAAATTAGTGTTTTACAGTAATTTAACAAATATGGAGATGACTAGAATGTCAGGAATTACAGAAAAAAAACATGCCACAAGACAGGTGTTCCTCAGAAAGAAATTGTTACATAAACTTAATTTACACTAATATTGTGTTGTAGATATAGTAAGGAGTAAATCAATTGTTACTAGTTCATAGGTTCATAGGTTCATAGGTTCATACTAGGCTATCTGCCCTAGGGTATTTATAAGCCTAGCCAGAATGTGTTTGGCTTTCGCCACCCATTTTAAATTAATTTTGCTATGCCCTTTTTCGAGGTTAGTATACTGTGCCTCTGTCTAACAGTGACACAGAAGTGATACCCGGGGTAAACCTACGATCTCCCATCCACTCATCAAGATTCCTCTTGAAGAGAGTCAATGAGGGACTCTGCCTAACCTGGACTGGGATTTTATTCCAGAGTGAAGGGAGCCTCTGGGTTACAAATCTGTCCCTCCAGCATGTCCTATTCATTTCAGTGCTGAGGTTCAAGTCTCTCGAGCGAGTAGCTCGATGGGATTTGGATTTTCTGAGGTGTAGCATGTCCATTAATTCCGGGTTAGACATGGCTTTATATGTCAGGCACAGATCGCCTCTGAACAGGTGGTATGCCACTGAGTAGAGCTGGAGTTTCTTTAACCGGGCAGCATATGGCATCTGTTTGAGCCCTTTGATCCTCTTGGTGAGGTACTTTTGGGGTCTTTCCAGTTGCTGCAGCTGTCTGGTAAGGTACATCCCAAAAGGGGCATTGTACTCAATTATGGGCCTAATGAGGGATGAGTAAAGAGGCATGATGACCTCCCCTGATCTAGATGTGAATCCCTTCATGATTAGGTGGGCTATATAAAATGTTTTTCTAACCACTTTGGCCACGTGGTTGTCAAATGAGAGATTGCTATCAACTTGGGTCCGCAGGTCCCTAATTACTTCTTCGTAATTAATGGATTACCACCTATGTGGTAATTTGTGGGCACTTTGTTTTTGCCAAAGGGGATGACTATACACTTTTTGCCATTTAGCTTGAGGCCATGGCTCTGGCACCAGTTGTCTGTTTCTATGAGGCCCTTTTGGAGGATGCTTGTGTCGGCTGGAGAGTCGATTATGGCGCCCAGTTTGCAGTCATCTGCGAACTTGGTCAGCCACAGTCCTTCCGTGTTGGCCTGTACCTCCGAGAAATATATACCAAACAAGAGAGGTCCCAGGATTGAGCCTTGTGGGACACCACTTGTAACTGGTTTGGAGTCTGACATGGCTCCAGCAATTCTAACCATGTGGGTTCTGTCCTTGAGCCAGTTTGCAATCCATCTAGTGACATAGGGGTTTATATTTAAGCTGGTGAGCTTATCTATAATGCCCGAGTGGGGTATTGTATCAAAGGCTTTTGCGAGGTCCAGGTAGGCTGTGTGGACCACCTTCCCCTCGTCAATCGCCTTGGTGACTGTTTCAAAGAAATCAGCCAGGTTTAAGAGGCATGATCTGCCCTTAACAAAGCCGAACTGGGTAGGATCCAGTGTCTGTAGGTCCCCAATATCTTTATTTATGAGGTCCATGATGATCCTTTCCATAGCTTTGCAGACCAAGCTAGTCAGGCTTATGGGGCGATAGTTTCCAGGATCCGTTGAGGCACCACCTTTATGGAGAGGGACCACTGTTGCTGTACGCCACTCTTTGGGCACATATCCTGTAGTAAGGCTGAGATTGAACAGTAGTTTTATGTTTGGGTTTAGCTCTTCTTGGAGTTCATGTAGGACGCAGCCCGGGACACCGTCTGGTCCCATTGATGCTGTGTTTTTTGATTTGGAGAGGGCGGCTCTTACATGAGCATCTGAGATGTCAGGGGGGCAGCACTCTGCTGGTATAGATATTTGCCCTTTTGGTGGGGAGGGGGGGAGAAGTTTGCGCTGAACCTGTCAGCTAGGATGTTGGCAATGTCTGTGGGTTCAGTGTATTTTTTGTCATTTTGGACTAATTCTGAGCATATCTGGAAATTACCACCCAGGTTCCTAACATAACTAAAGAAAGCCTTGTGATTATCCTTAGTGTCCTGTGCAATTTTTCTCTCGAAGCTGGCCTTAGACAATTTTATGAGTGCCCGTAGTTTTTTGCTAATACTGATCAGTGATGTCTTCCCTTTTTGGGATTTTGCTCTATCATTTAGTAGCTTCCTCCTTCTATTGTATAGTTTGTTTATGGCTGGGGTCCACCAGACAGGACGTCTGCCTTTGGAGGATTGGGTCTTGGTTTTATTTGGGATCAAGATGATCCATGCATTCCTGAAGGTGTTCATAGAATGCGTTTATAAAGGATTCTGCGGTTTGGGCCGTATTTTCCACAGGCCCGGGGGCTTTGAAGGATTCCACCTCAGTTTTGAGGAGTGTGAAATTTGCTTTAGAGAAGTTTTTCACTGTGGTTTTGTGGGCAAGGGGTGGGGTCGGGATGTGAATATCCAGTGAGATTAGTTTATGGTCTGATCTTACCAGTGAGGGATACACTTCTGGTCTGGAGCATAAAGTCCCCATGTTGGTGATGATCAGGTCCAGTATGTTTTCCCCTCTTGTGGGAGTGGTAACAAATTGTTCCATAGCATTTGAGTTTATAAATTCTAAGAACCTTTGGGCTAGGGTGTTGGAGCTAGAGTAATGCTCCCAGTCTATGTTTGGTAGTTGAAGTCGCCCAATATAATGGTGTTTGGAGAGACCTTCATATTTTCCAGTGTTCTCAGGAAGGCCGAGTGGGGTTCCTGGGTTTGGGAGGGTGGTCTGTAGCAGGCTATAAACTGGAAGGCAGTTTTACCCACTGTTAGTTGCACATTGCTTCGTGCTTTGCCACCAACCTGGAGGTGTGGGTATCTTTGATGAATATCGATACTCCCCCTCGTTTTGTGGTTCTGTCCAAGTTTTGGGGCCGAAAAGCATGGCATGAGGTATAACCTGGTAGTGCTGGGTGCTCTCGGGAGCCCTGAACCAGGTTTCTGTTACTGCACAGATATCGATGTTCTCCATGCTAAAGAGAGTTTCGAGTGCATGCATCTTGAGGTTTAGACTTCTGGCGTTGAGTAGCATTACTCTTAGTTTCTTATCCCTTGTGATACCTATGGAGGTGGGTTTGTCTTTTGAGCCTTGCCTAAAAAAGGCACTATGGGGGTAGCAAGAGCCTTTGCCAATATCCAAAAGCCCAGGGGTGACAGGTGCAAGCCATCCCTAGCGAAGCATTGTGGCTTGTCGAGTATATCATCCCAAGCTGACAGGAATTGGGTCCCCTTTGAATGACACCAGTACTTAAGCCAATTGTTGAAATTGATCATCTTGTCTTCATATTGTGGCATCATTCTTGGTGAGGGTAAGATGCTACTCAAGGTCAGGGTCATACCGGCCTGGGCTACATGCTCAGACAGCTCCTTTATGTCTCTTTTCATGTAGTCCAGGGAGGTAAGTCTCAGGTCATTCACACCAGCATGGACAATGACTGAGTCATATTTGTACTTGCCTTGGAGTGACCTGAGTGCTTGTGTTATGTGGCAGATCCTAGCACCCGACAGGCTGCTCACCATGACCCTCTCCTTGTTCAGCCTGGTGAGTGGGACATCAGTGTGCCTGACGATAGAGTCACCTATTACAAGTGTATCAGGTGTGTTGTTTAGTCTTAAGGGCTGTGACTGTTTGGCACACTGGCTTTGTGAGATATGTGTTGCACGTGTTTTGTTTTGTGGTAGCGGTTGCTTGGGTGTCTGTTTTGGAGGTCTCTGCTGCTTAGGCAGATTTTTATTTAGAGCCTCCGAGTATGTTTTTGTGTGTTTATGTGTTTGGTTTGCTGTCTTGGTAGGTCTATGTGAGACTGGAATTGTAGTGAGTGTGGTTTCCTTCTCCTCCTGACTGGTTACACCAGTACTGAGTTGAGAGAGCTTAGCCTCCAGTTTGGCTATATGGTTGCATCTCTCACATGTGTTGGAATTTGTTGGGAGGAGGAGAGGGTTGTCTCTGTACATGAGGTAGTTGTAACATTGCCTCAAGATTCCCAGATTCACCAGCTGGACCAGAGAGGAGATTTGAGAGCAGAATTACAGTATAAAGAAATGGTAAAAAGAACCTTGCACATAATCTTTAAGATCCGCACACCATAACTGCAATTGATTAATAGTAGTAGCATGCGAATCCATTGCTTCTACCATTTCTGCATCCAAGCAGTTTGATAGTTCTATGAAACTGTCACCTGTCCTTAATCTTTTTAAATCCAACTGGAACCCTTTCCATAGAACAACTTCAGTGCAGTGTGACAAATTTACATTGACGTTGTCACAAAACTCAGTCACCATCCTGGCTGACTCATTCACATATACATGGTCCATAACCATGTCCATTCTCCTAGGAAAAATTGGAAGTTTTTCAGTCTTCTTTGCTTGCTTGTTAAGCTTAATCCCTGGGATGAACTCTCTTACTCACAAACTTTACCCAAGTAAAACAGTTTCTTTTCCAAGGAGTTAAAACTAATTTTTAAATCACATTTTCAGGAGCAGCAATCATGAAAATATCTACGAACAATAACGAAAAACCGAAACAACCAGGAACCAGAGAGAAGCAACCAAACAGCAAAAGTACAGTTGTGGAAACAGGTGTTCGACACAATTCTTTTAGCGTAAACCAAATTTATTAATCCGCTATTCGTCCAAAGACCATCAGAAACAAACAACCACATAATATTGCAGCCATATTTAAACCTAAATTTTTAAACAGTTAACCAATAGGAAAACACTAATGTTTAACCCTCAATGCATCAAACAGAATAAATTACAGATTTTCTATACTTTAAAAAACATTTGATGTTTACAGCTTCATTTAAACCAGGAGGAAGGTAAGCAGCCAACCAAATCTGCCACTCAACTTCCTTCCTTTCAACTTCATTCTTAAAATCACCTCCCCTTAAGTCCATATGTACCATATCCAAAACAGAAAAAATACATTTCTTAAAATTGGAACATTTTACAGAATGCTTGTACAGCACATTATTCTCATCATGTGTAGTAATAGCATATACATGTTCACTAATTCTAGTACCCAGACTTCTGGTGGTCACGCCAACATAAAATGCTGCGCATGACGTACATAGACCAACATAAACAACCCCAGTAGAGGAACAATCAAATCTACCTGCCACTTTTATAGTTCTAGTACAATGTGATAAGTCTATGAAGGGACCTTCAGAAATAAACCTACACATCCTGCAGTTCAAACATTTGTAAGTACCAAATACCTTATTAATACAAGTTGTTATAATTTTCGTCCCTGAAAATTCTAACAGTTGTTTAATGTTTCCATTTTTCTTTTCTACAAACTGGGGTCTATCCCCCACTACTTTTGTCAGGTCCATATGTCCTAGCAAAATTTTCCAATTGTTTTGACAATATTTTTAATGGTCATGGAATCCACAGTCATGTCCAAACAAAACCTTGAAGCAAAATGAGAGTTAAAAGATTCATCTCTTGCTTCATTGGTAATCTGTTTACTACTGAAACCATGTATAATAATGGGCGGAAATGTATTGGTTCTAACACTAATAATTTCATCCGCTGTATTATTAAGTAAGGCCAGTCTATAACCTCTTTCCAAGAATAACTTCTTGATAAATTCTATTTCATTCAAAAAATCTGGCCACGTGGAATGTTCCTTTTAATGTGCATAGGATGCCCACTTTTAAAGTGGACATAGCTATTACTAAAAGTTTCTTTTCTGTGATTTCTAGAAATAAATTTGGCACCATCTCACTCTAAATCTATGTAAAAAAAAATGCACACGAAGACCAAAGTTTCCAGTTGTAAATTCTAGAAAATTACAACTATTATTCAATTCTAGCATAAAATTATTCAAAGCAAAACCAACTTCTAAAACAATAAAAAATAAATCATTGACAGTACATCAAAATCTTATCATACATAGAAATGTGTGGTAAAAATTCTTTCTATCACCATCCTAAAACTAAGTTAGCAAAGGAGGGGATCTACTGTTGCCCCCATTGCTACCCCCTTGTTTTGTTTGTAAAATGTAGTGTTAAAAATAAAATAGTTATTCACTAACACTATATACATTAACATTCTATGTAGATATATTTGACGTGTGTCATAGTGCCCATATTTTTGTAAAAAATTACTTAACAATTCTAACGCTTTTTCTACAGGAATCGATGTATAAAGGGAAGAAATATCCACTGTAATCATAGTAAAGGAAGAAGTATTGTTAGAAATTTCTGTCCTCACATGAAATTATCTAATTTGGTTAAGGAAATCCCATGAGTTACTAATATGTGATTCCAATTTCTTAACCAATGGGTTGAAAACATAATTGAGAAACAGAGAAATATTCTCTGTACTACATCTAGGCACAGAAACTATCAGTCTAAAGGGAGGATTCTAAAAGTTGTTATGCAATTTTGGGATACCAAACAGTATACCTATTTTTGGCTCGTCAATATGCAAAAAATTGAACAATTCCAAATTAATATCAGCATTCATTAATGACTCATATAAGTTGTCATATACATTCCTATGACTTTTCAACATATCACATTTTCTAACCTCGGTGTACTCTAATTCATTGCTGAGCATTTGTTCAGTTGCATTAACATAACTCTCGTGTCATTATGACAATCCCCCCCTTGTCTGCCTTCATATATCTAAGATGTTTGAAACTCTTTAACTCATTTAGTGCTCTAGTTTCACTCTGATTTAAATTAAAAAACATATTTTTAGATTTATTCTTACATTGCCTTATTTTTTCTTCACAACTACTTTCAGAAACCTTGATAGTATGATATAGAATCAGGTTATAACTGGAAAGTTTACAGAATGTAATCTTAGAACTAATGCCTCTACTTTTTCCATGTCATGCTGTGTGTGTCTTTTTCTGTTTAGAAGATATGATCAGGGCACATTTTCTAAAAATATATTACAAACTCTACTGTTCCCTGGTTTCATTGGTAATAGAACATATAAGCCAATTATCTGAAATATGGAACAACAGTTTGGTTCACATGGTTCAGAGTCACAAACTTCAGTTCATATGATATGAGACAGAATTAATTTCTTTAAAAATGTAGTATAACCTTTAGTGTTACCTAATCTCACTACAGTTAGACCATATAAGTTAATTACCTAAAATAATGAATATCAGTTTGTGACTGGTATGGGTAGAAATCACAAATCTCAATTCAAAATGCATGTTATTATTAATCAAATCATAGTTCTGGAGAAACAGATGCATTTTTATCATTCAAGAATGGCTTCTTGGGTCTCACAGGCAACTGTCCTCTAAATTTTATTTTGAATGCAGAAAGCAATTGGTTATGCTGTGGAATATTCTGTTTTATTTTATTGTTAATTAGACCCATTTTTACCCTTACTGTCTAAACCAATGAATAAAATAATTTTATTTTCTGTTAGTCCATCAATGACTGCTATCTCAGGCTGGTTGTACTAAAATGTTAAGAGTCTTTTGCAAGGATGGCAATGGGTGTAATGGCTGCAATTTACAATACCTTTCTTGTTGTGTAGATAGTCCAAATGGGTACATGCAGACATCAGGAACCTAGTTTCTAGTAGAAGTGCTGTTTAGGACTGGTTAACTTGCTGCAACACTTCAGCTCTGTCTATTTTTCAAACAACTTCCTGAAGCTTTATCATGGGGAAGCCTATTTTCTACAGTCTCCAGAATGGTGCTACCATCTAGAAGCAAACATACAATTAAAAATCTTTTAAAATGGGTTATATTATTTTTAGCTGCATGTTTATACAGTTTGCCCATTTTTCATGTAGGCAGTCATGTTTTACATTCTGTATATTTCAGATCAACTCTGTAATTTATCTTATCCCTCTTCCTTTAAAAATGTACATTGGACCGCAAGCTGACAGTCCATACTTAAAATTTGAATCATTCATGAATTATAAGAAATGCATACTTTTATTCACAGCACTTGCACTGGCAGCTTGATCTCTTATCAGGCACCTTGTAAACAAGAATAGTTCATTTAAGGACATGCAGTAGGTGGATTGGACACTCTAAATTGCCCATCGGTGCAAGTATGTGTGTGAGTGAGTGGTACAGATGAACTACCATGGCAGGGCTAGCCACCCGGCAGTATAAACCTTGGCTCAAGATGATTGTTACTGTATAAGTGACACCCTGACCCCAATGTGAAAAATAGGAAAAAGGGGTTAAGGATGGATGGATGGGCTCAGGGACATGCAGCTAAGTATTGCACATTACAAAACTAAAATAGGTCAGTATAAATAAGAAACATTACATTTAAATTAACATGGATTTTTTTTTTTTTTTGAAAAAATGCTCAACAAATGAGATATCAAACTGCAGACAGTAATTATGATACAAATTATACGTGGTATAAGGCATAAACATGCATTTCTTACCCGGCTTATCTAAACTTTTATTCAGGGTACTTGCGTATACATCTTGTTTTTTTCTTGGACATCCTGGAAACAATGGTAATTCATTTAAAAGCTTATAGCTAAGTACTTCACATTAAAAAAAAAAAACAGAAATAAACAAATTTAGCAAAGACAGTTATTCTTTCATTCTCTCTCATTTTCTTTCAATCCATTTAGGTTCAGAGGGTCAGTGGAGGACCACAGCCTATCCATATTCAGCCAGAATAACATTGCAGCTTATTTTTTAATAAGATTTGCAAATAAAATGATACATCAAGTTAGAAGTCTGTATTTACAAAGCAAAACACGTATAACATAGATAGCACATGTATTTTCACATTAAAACAGAGCTAATCCTTTTTATATAAATCATGTAGTAATTTTATTTTCCAAGTTCCTCTTATTATTTGAATTGTGTTGTTGGTCTTTAAAAGTCAGCCTGTCTGTCAGACAAATCTGTCATTTTAAATCTATTATCGTAGATTAAAAACATTTGAGCTTCACAAAGTCTTAGCAGATCTTTGGGCTATGGCTCAGAAAAGGCTACAAAATGAGAACAGATCCTCCTATTTATACCTGATCTAACTTGTATTCACACCCTGTAGCAAACATTTCAGGACATGCAAATAACAATCTTGGCTTACCAGAGCAAGTGGTCTACTTAGATAAACCTATCTGGCTACTACAATTAACTTATGGCCTTGTTTTTTTAACCAAAACATAACTAATGACTGTTTCTCATCGTCGTCATCATCGTGTTTGATTATCTGCAGCCTCCTTTCCATTTTTAAATCTGAAAAGAATAGTCTAAAATTACATGACATGGGCCCATACAGAGCCGTCCGGAGAACCACAGGTAATACCTGCTGGGGTGAGCAGTTAACCCCCTCCACCACCATGACTTGTTCTATCTTGTTGTTTAACCAGTGTTTTGCCCATTGAAGTACATATAACTTGATGGTGAATATTTTTAATTTGTCTTTTATTCATTCATTTATATGGAATAGTATCAAATAAGTTAACAAGATCAACACAGGCTGTAAATAAGGAGAGTCATATGTGAGTTGGCTACCAGGGATAAATGGTGGACCAGAAATTTTTAGAGATTGGGCTGATGTAATAGCTCAGTAGAGAGAAAATATGTATGATGAAGCGAATAAAGGTAGAGAACCCACTAAATCCTTTATTAATTAGGATCTGCTTGAGTGAGGTGGTAAGAAGGATATGATGAAATATCAGATTAACGGATTTTAATATTTGAGGATGAGATTTATGAAAATTTGTATGCTTCACAGATGGAGTCTATTATATCATCTCAATTTCCCAGTGCATAGGTTCACAGGTTCATAGGTGAGTACTAGGCTAATATCCCTGGAGCCTTTACAAGCCTAGCCCATAGGATTACCCTGGCATTGTGCCACCTGACCTTAGTTCCCAATGCCTCTGTCGAGTAGAGCCACTGGAGTTATCCCCGGGGTGAATTTTCTATTTCTCATCCAGTCATCAAGATTTCTCTTGAAGAGGGCCAGTGAGGTGCTCTGCTTGACATGTATGGGAAGTCTATTCCATAGCATGGGCAGTCTCTGGGTTATGAACCTGTCCCTCCAGCATGTTCTGTTGATTGTGGTAATGAGGCTGAGGTCTCTGGAGCATGTGGTGCAGAGGGACTGGGATTCCTTTAGATGTAGCATTTCATTTCTAACAGAGCTGGGTCAGATATGGCTTTGTAAGTCAAGCAGAGATCACCTCTAAGTAGGCAATATGAGACAGAGAATAGTTGGAGTTTTTTGAGTCTGTCCATATAGAACAAGTATTTAAGGCCTAGGATCCTCTTTGTGAAGTACTTTTGCAGCCTCTCCAGTTGTTGCAGGTGTCTAGTGAGGTACATGCCAAATGGGGCATTGTACTCGATGACTGGCCTAATGAGGGAAGAGCAGAGGGAGACAATGACCTCTTTTTATCCTGGATGCAAAAGCCTTAGTAATGTGATGTGCCACATATAAGGATATCCACTCTTTTATGACAGCAAAAACATGTTTCTGCAAAAAAGTTTTTTCCAACAGTATGTGAAGAAACATCATCTGTGCGGAAACACACAAGCGACTGAAATTCAATTAAATATTTTGCAGGAATACAATCCCCCCTCTCCAACCCCAATTACTTTAACATTCTCACTCTGAGGTCACTGCATAATTAGAAAGCATCATTAAGACGGTACCTTTTCCAAGATTATGTAATTTCTGGGAAGGTATAACATAAATGCATTGGACTAAAGCACTTTGCTACAATTGGTAGCAAGCAAGCAAACATGAGAAAATATCACACTCAAACAATCGTGGCTGAGCAGAATAAAAAATAACAAGCTTGCAATCCCCAAAGTCTTCCCCAAAGTGTCCCACAAACCCATCTCCTTTCCAAAGTGCATAAAAACCTGCTGCTATGATAACAAATACAAAGGCAAACCACAATGGAGATGAAATTTTCTCCTTTGCCTATCTTGTACTGTAATGATTTCCTCTGCAGGCGTGATGACATAAGTCCCATATGCATGCGCAGTATGCCAGTATAATGGGAAAAGGCAGAAGAAGATTGAAGTGCAGTTATACAAATGCATTATTTAAGAAAGATAAGCATTTTCTTTCTTAAACAATCTTATTGTATAATAATAAAACCCACTCCTGTGTGTAGATATATCAGGATTTACCCACAGGTGGCTTTGTTTAACTTGGGCTTCACCCTCATGATCAAGTCACACCAACCATGGGTAAATTCTAATATAGCCAAACACAGCCATGGATTATTGCTTAATCTACATATACAGAATACTAGTGTTCCCCCACACTAAAATCACTCCTCCCTGCACCCTTAACAAGTCTGACGTTATGACAAAAAATTAGCAAATTTAGAAGTAAGGGTAAAAGAGAGAACCAAAATCACTGCACTATGCATAAGTCATAACAGCTGAGAGGTATGGTATAGAACCTAGAATGAGTGAAAAAAAATGCAGGAAGGCAAGAACGTAGTTAAACCACAGTAAATGATTTACAGTTTAGAGTGTGCAGAGTGTTAATGCAAGTAATATATAAATTAGGGCAGAATGATGGCAAGTCTGAACCGGTTAAACAATCAAAGGACTGAACTGATATGTTTGCAGGACATACGTTTTATTTCTGAGCTGGTAATCCCTTTTATGTGGTGGTGGTATATGACCTTTCAGGAAGAGGAATGTACAGGGTTAGCTTTATTTTAGTATTTTGGGATGTTACTTTGGTATCTATTGCCAAATGGATTTTGGTGATGGATTTTCTATTGAATACGATGGCCATAGTCTGATAATTATATGTGCCACTTTCAACACGTAGTAGAGACAAGCATTTTCAGTTGGCATGGTCTTTTTACTGGCATTGTTTGCTTTAGTTTGGTTTGAGCTTTTACTTGTAACTTTTTGTAAGGGGGCATAACAAAGTCAGGTTAGCACATCTGACATTGTATTTACAAGTAGCTGTTTAGCACCATTAATATCTTATACTGCTGGCTGTACTAGTTTTCCGCCTCGCCCAAAATGTTGCACTTCACTGCATTTTATTAATTGAGAAGCACACATAACTTTATCTTGCTCTGACTCATCACAATATCCAGCATTACAGTTCTGGCCTTTTTGAGCCTGTTTCATCATGCCACTCAAAAACACTTTTTTTTTGCTAGCCAGCATAATATATGTTCCCTAGAATCAGAATATTGTCATTATGAACCACTTTACTTAATATCACCAGCAAATGGACCTCTGCTTTGCCATTTATTATATTTTAACCATGCCAACGTTTGCGTTCGAAAGACATGCGTGCGTAAATGGGCGTGCCTTCGTTGAAGGTTGGGCGTCGAACTGGCACCACAGTGTTTCGTAAAAAATCTACTGCCAATCATTAGCGGACTGGAGTTCCGTTGTGGCGACCCCTTACGGGTCTAAACTTAAAGCCGAAAAAGACAAACAACAACAACCATGCTAACACATTTTAACGCATTCTACTCTACCTTTTTTTTTTTTTTTGGTAATGCGTTAAATTAAACTAGTCAAATTCCTTCCAAGCAACCTCATCAATTTTTTGAAATGAAAAGGTCAACAGACATTCAAAACGTCTTGTATGAAGGCCTTTACCTGAGTTGGTCTTACTCCGCAAACAACAGACTTCCTAAAAGCAAATTTATCAGGTAGCAACTCACCATCTAATTTAAAATGGAATTCCATATTTTGTTTAAAAAAATAAGTTTTGCAACTCGTTCAACACAATCTCCTTCAGTGTAACAGAATGCATTTCACTAACCGCCTAAGAAGATTTTCTTATACTACCAGGAATGTATGCTACCATACAAAACTTTCAAGTTTTCTCTGGTCACTCTCGCCATAATATTGCCCCACATTTACTATCAGACACTCTTTCCAAAAGGGACAGAATATTATTCTGCAACCTTCCTCAGAACCATAGGTCCTGTAGTCAACATCACAGTCTATACTCCGAAGGTTCAATCAGTATCCAGCATAGCTTCTCTTCTCATTAACAGAGAGCTGGGTCACACTCCCACTGTATGAGTGTTTTAGTTAAATCTTCCCTCCCCCAGACTGTATAAATGGCCCCTTAAGCATAAGGAAAGGCCTGCTCAGTCCATACACACAAGGAAGGGGACATCAAGTGTTAAGTATTAGATGGACATTTATAAACCCTGAAACTGGGTCCTGGATTGGATCTTATGTATGACTGAATATAAAATCATTTTTAAAAGGTAACTAAGGATCGTATCACCAATGTAAAGAATATGAGCACCATGAATGACGACTATGCAAAAAGGTTGTAGTGCATGGAGCACGGTGATTGCACGCCGATAGTCTGAAAAAGACAAATCAGTTAAGCACCAGTAAGCTACCCTGCTTATGTTTTTAAGATTGGGTCTACCACTTGCCATTAAAATCTGCCTGGCTGTACTGACTAGCAAATGATATCAGCAGAGCAAAAGATTTGTTTCTGCCTACTGTCTGTACCCTTAATTTGTCCCTAACTTCCTGTAAAAAAAAAAAAAAAAAAAACTTAGTTGATAGAATAACAGGATGTGTTCACCTGCATAATGTGAAGAATACAAACTCTGAAACTCAAATGTATGTTATTATTTAGTGACTTCAGACCCTGGTGGTTTCTCTGAAAAACCACAGATTTTATAAGTATCAGACCAAAAATATGAAGCAATAATCGGCACATTCTGTGAAAATCTACCCAGTAGAGAGGCATTAAAGGTAGGTGTAAATGTGACGAACAGCATAACACAGTTTTTCTGACAAACGTCTACTAAATGTTTTACGATTTGAAAGCAAACAAAACACTTAGTGATTTTTTCCCTGTAACTATTAGTAAATGGAGCAGATAAAGCTCCATGCACTACAAAGAATTATGATTGTCTTACTGATCATAATCCTATATTATGTGTTCTCAACATGGATGCCAAGATTCATCTCTCGAGCTGGTTAATTTTTTGGCATCCACGTCTGAAAAAATAAGAGGGTTATGATCGTTGAGCCAATCATAATCCTGTATGTTATCATCATCTTCTTTCAGCTGTTCCCGTTAGGGGTCACCAGAGTGGATCATCTGTTTCTGCATCTTGCTCTGTCACACCAACCACCTGCATGTCCTCTCTCACCACATCCATAAACCTTATCTTAGGCCTTCCTCTTTTCCTGTTACCTGGGAGCTTCATCCTTAGCATCTTTTTCCCAATATACTCAGCATCCGTCCTCAGCACATGTCCAAACCAACATAATCTTGCCTCTCTGGCTTTGTCTCCAAACCTTCCAACCTGGGCTGACCCTCTAATATACTTTTTCCTAATCCTGTCCACCTTCGTCACACCCAGTGCAAATCTTAACATCTTTAACTCTGCCACATCCAGCTCTAACTCCTGCCTTTTTGTCAATGCCACTGTCTCCAACCCATGTAACATAGCTGGTCTCACTACCCTCTTGTAGACCTTCCCTTTCACTCTTACAGGTACTCGTCTTTCACAAATCACTCCTGACACACTTCTCCACCCACTCCATCCTGCCTGTACTCTCTTCTTTACCTCTCTTCCACATTCACCATTACGCTGAAGTATTGATCCCAAGTATTTAAACTCATCCACCTTCGCCACCTCTACTCCTTGCATCCTCACTATTCCTCTATCCTCCCTCTTATTCACACACATATATTCTGTCTTAGTCCTGCTGACCTTCATTCCTCTTCTCTCTAGAGCATATCTCCATCTCTCCAGGGTCTCCTCCACCTGTTCTCTACGCTCACTACAGATCACAATGTCATTTGCAAACATCATAGTCCACGGAGACTCCTGTCTGATCTCGTCTGTTAATCTGTCCATCACCATTGCAAATAAGAAAGGGCTCATATTTATGTATTTTCTGTCATATTGAATAAAAACAGTGATAAAAATAACTGGCCCTAAGTTAGCCATCTATTGATGATGTATGCTACTTATATTGGATGGCGCAGTGGTGCAGCAGTAGCGTTGTCACCTCACAGCAAGAGGTTCTCCAGCTCAATTCTTGGCTGGAGTGCTTTCTGTGCAGAGTCTGCATGTCCTCCCTGCAATCATGTGGGTTTTCTCCAGGTATTCTGGTTTCCTCCCATGTTACAAAGACATGCGTCTGGAGCATTTCTCCCCAGGCCTCCCCTGAAAATTGGCTTTGTTCCAAATCGGACTTTCCTGGTAAACAAATGTTAAATAACTAAATAAAATGTTCAGACATGACGCAAGGTAGGAGAAGATAAAATGAACAAAAACTGCATGCCAATTTACTCATGTCCCTTACAGATTTCACTAGAAGCCTCACAATACAATTAGAATTTTATTTCCCTGCTTGCAGTAGTTTACCCTGTAATTTCAGCTAGCTATAACACTAATTATCTAATGTGCTACTTCAACCAGGTTACCCTGCATACAACCTTGTCCTGGAATAGTCATACACAATATCAGCCGCAATACCAGCTCCTCTGTCCACACTAATTCATGACTATCCACAGGGTAGCCAGTCAGTTGCAGAATCGCTCAACTATCATTTCTGGGGAATTCATCTTTCCACTGTGGGAGGCCATATTAACTGCCACATGCATTTCTTAGTGAAACAGTTCTGGAATACCCATGGCTTAAATGCAGAGGAGAAAAATGTAGAGGCAATGTATAATCTCACAAGGTCAGACAGAACCAGTAGCAATGTGCAAACCATTTCCTCGCTCATCATAACACACAATTTTCTTTCTATTTCTAGAATCATTTTTCATTACATTCTACTTCAGTACCTCCACCCCCAATCACAGCTGAACCATTCTCATCTTTGGGCACTATTAGCTCAAACAGCATCCATAGCTACCTTAGATAAGCAGTCTTTATGGCGTATGACTGCTAGATCTTCACAGGAAATTATATATAAAAGGTGATCCATGGGTATTTCAATAGTTCATCACAGATTACTTATGTTAATGTTATCTTACCTTACATATCACACACACACACCATATAGAACAGAATGCAGTAAACTCTCAAACATCTTAGAAAAAGTGATATTTCTGGAGTTTGAGGAATAAAACAGCAGTCATCACAGATATCTCTAGGAAGTGATACTTGCAGCAATTTTCGCATATCTAGTCCAGCTCAGCTGGTGTAAATGGATAATAATGCTTTGATTATGACCCAATGATTCCAGTTTCAGTTAATGGCACCTTTTTGACCTGGCATGGGTAGGGAGAGGAATGAAAGGTCAAAGGCCACTTCTCTCTCTCTCTTTCTCTCTTCTCTGTCTCTCTCGGGGGAAGAGGCAGGGCATGAGTCTGGAGGTATAAATGCTACACCAATTTCCTCAATGTAGTCTGGTGAAGTGTGTACAAGAACCTGTTCTGTTGGGACAGGGGGCATCTGCAGGGTGACACTGCCTGTAGAAGTAAACAGCAGTCTAGCACTGTGGCCACTTCATGTCCTCATACTTACTGGACATATATAGGGGTAGAGCTTCAGTAGAAATCCTAATCCCCCATGAATGATGTCACCACTCCCAGGCCCTTACCCTCACCCCAACAGAAATGAATGAACCAAAGTGCTGTCATCCACTGGAAAATGAATGAGCCTATAAAGTGTTGGTGAGGGGGGTGTGAGGTTTGATGATCAAGGATGCAGAGGTGCCCAAAATTATTTAATATCTCATCCTCATGTCATATTTGATAAAGAATATATTCTAAAAACTCTCCCACTTTTGCAAATGAACAGTCTGCTGAGCCTGACATTTGCAACAGATTATAATGATCAATTGTCTCAAAAAACAAGCTAATGGAAACATAGTATAGTACTCAACAGTTACCCAACATAGACCCAGAAACGAAGTCTAACATCAGTTCTAAGACCATAATGATTCTTGCCATTGCATATGCCTGAATTTAAAGAAAAAGGTATGCTTATGTGGGCCCTACACATGCTGTGAGTGCTCAGTCTGTTGAGCCTCATCAATGAAAATCTGAAAACATGCATTAACTACTCGATTTAAGTCTCTTTTGCAATGTCCATATTGTTACTTTCAGTGGCATTCTCAACCTGAAAACTGTGCACTTTCCCCAGTGCTTTCTTCGGGTCTATGAAATGGCCTACTCTGCCAGGGGGAAAGAGAAGAGCAAGCTACATCAGTTTAGGTTTTTCAAATGTGATTGTCTCAGCACTTCAAAAATGAGTCTGTTGTTAGATCATTTGGTCCGTAAAATGATCATCAAAAATATCTCTATATCATTCATCATACACCTTTTTCCTGGCATCCAAACTTGAGATAATATCTACTCTTTAATAAACTAATTTTCAGGTTGAACCATGATAATTCTACATTTCCAAGCAGTCACATCTACAACCAGAAGAAAGAACAATCGATAAGCTTTCCCAATGCTAATGCTTTTTACGGAAAAAAAAACAGTCCGCATCACAACTTTCTCTTTAAAGTATGCAAGACAGTTCAGCCCTTCTTCTCTTTCTGGATTTTTTGTCACTGTCAAGTTCTTTACTCAAGCCTTATCTGCAAACTCAGCCAAGCTTATGCCTTGCTGTTGCCAAATTTCCAAAGAATTCCAGAAATTGCTCCCTCATTGCTTCTTACTTTTGCTTAAAGAACAAAATGTTGTTGGCCTACACACTGACCTTCTCACTGTTTTCACCTTACCTTCTGCTCCTGTTTGTGCAGAAAGCCACCCAAAATGGATATAACACCAACCTTCTAAGAAAACATTATCAAATGAAGGCAGTCATATTCCCTGCCATGTAGTCCTATAACAATTCTGAAATTTCAGGGTTTTTTTGGTATCCACATCATGCATTTCTCTACATTTCTTAAAAGATCTTGTACATATTGAATAAAATAATCTTTCTGCTGACTGTTGTAACTATATTCTATTTATAATTGTCTACAATCTTATCAGGAGAGTGTAGGGAAAAAAGCTTTCTTCCTTTAGTACCATGGCTTCTATCAAGACCGGTTTATATTTTAAGATAATAAGAGAATGGAGGAATGTATAAAAGACAAATATCAATAGTAGTGGTTATAAAAGATGATGTGCCTGCATTTCCTGCTACACAGCCAAAAAGGCATTCCGAGATACAGATAGGAGACATTTTTGTTTGAAGGAAAAACTGAGAGTTGGGAAAATATTTAGCAGAAGGCTATAAAGCAGATACAAAGGAGGGACAAAAGGGGCCGAGTATCACAGAAGGCACAGCATACAGACCTGATAGAAATGAGACTGAAAAATCACATTAAGAAAAACAAAACAAGAGCTGGGGAAGTGAATATGTACATAACTGAGAAAGACTGGATACAGTGTAATTATTACAAAACATTAGATGACTACCTTCCAAACATACTTATGTTGCTGCTGAATGAATGGTAAAATAGGACACAATTTCAAATCCAAAGCCATATGAAGAGTGGGGGTGAATATGGTGACTGCCTGAGGCCCAGATTATTAGGATGCAGATGATTGCAAATTAGGAGCTGTCATTGAGTCTCACACTGACACAAATGTTCTCCAAGAGGGGCTGACATAGACAAACTGGTGTCAGAGCCATGGACTAAAACTAAATACCAAGAAATGCATAATAGTATCCTTTGGGAAGTCATCCACCCCTGGTAACTATCATATTAACAACACACCCCTTAAAGCTGACCCAGTGATCAGGGATTAGGGACACACATAGATAGTAATCTAGCCTTTGACCATCACGTGTCTGCAGTACTGAGGAAATCATTCTATGTTGCCCAACCTATAAACAGAGGTACGTCATCCAAGTCCAAAGAAGTCATTGTTCCACTGTATTTGGCATTCATTAGACCTATCAAGTACAATTCCCCCTTTGGTATGTACCTAACCAGGCATATTCAACAACTGGAACATCCACAGAGGTTCCTTACTAAAAGAATAGAGGGCGTAAGTAAAATGCCATATGCAGACTGCTCAATGTGCTATCCCTGTAGTCTGTCTTCTACAGGCTTTTGAGGGGAGATCAATGCCTGGCATACAGAGCATTGTCAGACCCAACTCTAATGGACCTCCTGCATATCCACAAAACAAACAACACCATAATTACCCATTCTAAAGACTTAAACCTTGCCTCGGATATACATAGGACCTGCTGGAGAGACAAGTTTGTATCCCAGAGACTACATCATCTATGGAACAGGCTCCCCATCCATGTGAAGTAGAGTTCCTCCCTAACCCAATTCAAGTGCAACTTGGACAATTGAATGAGGAACAGGAAATTCATCCCTGGTTTGGCACAGGAAACTTGTAAATGGCACTTCACTTCATCGCCCAGGCCCCTACTTGTAAATGTTTCATCTCCCAAACCCCTGCTTACACTTATCAAGGGTATCAGAACTTGTCAGAGATTTGGGATGCGTGGCTAGGCTTAAAAAGGCCCTTGTGGTCGTTAGCCTAGTAAACACCTATGAACCTATGAGTGGTCAGTGTTAGACATAGGTAAATAGGTAAAGATTGTATGTCATTACATGACATGTATCTGTCTTTTTTAAACAGATTCTATATGCTTTTTTCTAACTGCAATTAGAAATCAGACTGGCACAGGGAAATTCTGCAGTACTAGACACCCTTTACTATGTAACCAAATATGCAGTACAAGCTTCTGATACACCAAGTACATTACCAAGGATTGTTCTCTAAGAACATAAAAAGTACACCAGGCATGAAGTGAACATTCTGTCTACTTGTAGGCATGTCACAAAGGAAAGTAAGGAGGCGATGACACTAATGTCACCTGCCTGGCAACTAGTAGAACACATGACAGGAACCTTTGGGACAACTCTTTCTGATATGGACAAAGTATTTCATTTGTAAATACAGAGACAGAGAGATGCTTTGTCTGTGTCCCCATTTGCTAGAAATGGCAAAGCTCAGAAACAACTTACGACAACAAATTGTAACATACAACTTATGACAATAAATTGTAACATCTGAGACATGTATCAAAGAAGACTTGCGTGTGTGCCTGTCAGTATGTCATCTCTGATCCCATCAGTTGTCAATTTTACAGCAGTGGGAGCTCAGTCCAGAGGAGGGGAAATGCTTGTAATCTAGCTCAGCAGAAATGATGGTAGTCCACACAGCAGGATGTAGTGGTAGACCAAAAGAACTGCAAAATCCACACAATAGCAGTTCATAACCTCAGTAAACCTAATGACGATGAGCAGCACAACCTTTAGATGAGTCAACAGTAATCTTAGATATTTGGAAGAAATAAAGGGTTTAAAATGTTTTGTTGTATTGGGCTCCTAGCTTGTCTCAAGTGAGGTTGTGGACCTGTGTACCCCCACGACACTGAAAATAAAAGGACTCAAGGTTGCTGAACTGAATTTTCAAAGGATTTTCCAATGTACACATCATGGTATTTGAGTGACTTCCATTGTATAGCACATCTTTATACCTGCTATAAGTTATTAAGTGTCTGACTGCATGACAGCATTCTCTAATCTTCTTCTACTTTCAGCTTTTCCCAGTTAGGGGGTCGCCACAGCAAATCACCTGTCCAGTCATGATTGGCAGTGGAACTTTTTACGGTGTTGAGTTGCCAGCTCAGAGCCCAACCTTCCACAGAAGGCACACACCCGTACGCACTCATGCCTAGGGCCAATTTAGAGTATCCAATCCACCTACAGTATGTCTTTGGGATGTGGGAGGAAACCGGAGCACCCAGAGGAAACCCACGCGACCACAGGGAGGACATGCAGACTCCACACAGAAGGCACCCCAGCCGAGGATCGAACCAGAGAACCTCTTGCTGTGAGGTGGCAACACTAACTGCTGCACCACCGTGGCTGCCCATGACAGCATTCTCTAATAATGATATAAAAAATGTGCTATGATGTGTCAAGTTATTTGCCTAGTACCTCAGAACTTATTAAGTTATTAACTGTCTAACTACATGGTGGAAGTCTGTAAGAATGATGTAACATTTGTGCAGTTTGTTTGCCAGGAACATCCGAATCTAAGTTACTAAGTATCTAACTGCATTAATAATGATGTAAAAAGTATGCAGTGACATGGCAAATACTTTGCCATGAAGCTTAGAACTTAGCAGTCAAACTGTAGGACAGGATTCTAAGGACAGACAAAAAAATGTGCACTAACATGAACTTTGGTTTGACCACAGATCGTAGTACCAGCATATAACTGGTTACCTCTTTCATGAGAAATATATGCTGCTCATAACTTTTTCAAAAGCTTTCATAGGAATGACTGAAGTAAACATATCTTAAGATAAGATAACTATGCGCTGTTAAGCAAGAAAAGCTAACTGTACCTTTGAAATCTCATAGAATCTTAGGATCATAGGATGTTACTAGGCTAACTGCCTAGAGCTTTTATTAAGCTTAGTCATTCATGCCCAGAATTTCCCATTTATCAATGCCCACAGACTAAAACAGCTTTACTATATACCTGTGCCTTAGGTCATCTACAAGTTCCCCCTATCCATAAGGGACACAGGCAACAAGCCAGGGTGAATTTACAATTTCCCATCCATTGGTCTAAATTGCATTTGAATAGGCTTAGGGAAGAACTCTGTTTTATAAAACTGGGGAGTCTGTTCCAGAGAAGGGGTAATCTGTGAGACACATACTTCGGCCTCGTCTATTTAGCATTTTTATCAACAACATCTATACCACTCTTGCTCAAGGTACAGTTGTCCAATATGCAGATGACTCTACCATCATCTGTGCTGCAACTCTTTATCAGAACTTCTAAAACTCACCCAAAGTGCCTTGACGTCCTCTGAAGTATGACTGAGCAATAATCACCTTGTCCTGACCCCCAACAAAACTAAACTTGTACTCTTTGCCCCCCCCCCACAAAAAAAGCACATCCATAAAAAAAGATGAATTCACTATTCTTGCTCAGAACAATACTATCGTTGATGTTGTAGCACATACTAAACTTCTAGTTGTCATAATAGATGAAAACCTGACATTCGTCTTGCACATTCAGGCCAATATCAAAAAAACATCAAAAACTGGGATCTCTCTATCGGCACAAACATTTCCTCAACTACTCTGCTAAATTATCCCTTGCTTCTTCCATTCTTTTACTTTCTTTTCTTTACGGTGCCCCTCTCTTCGCCATTATCTAGTCCTCTCTAAAATCCAAACTAAACTCATGCTATAATAAAATTGCTAAGTTTGTAGCCAATGCAACATACTCATCTCACAATTGTTCATCACTACACCTATTAAACTGGCTTGAACTTCCAAATTATCTCACTTACATTCAATTAACCACTGCACACAAACTTATCTTTAAGATATCAAACTGCCCTGCTCTTTTTTCTCTACTCACTCTATATCAGTCAAACAGACCTCTCTGATCCAACAGTCAACAACTCCTGAACGTAGAAAAAACAATTATTTCAGGCGGTCAGATGCTGTACTCTGTTACCATTGCTAAACTCTGGAACACCCTCCCTCCATCAATTAGGTCTATCAGCAGCAAATCTGTCTTTAACTCATCCCTGAAACAATACCTTTCGTCTCTATGGCTGTGCACATGCACAGACTTTACACCTCCCATAATCTAACCCCAGTCCTTACATCTACTCCTCCATTCTTACTCAATAGAACACTATATAGGTTCATAGGTAGGTACTATATGCCTCAGCTACTCTTTGATACATATTTTCTGCTTTACTAAAGGTGAAGACTTTCTCCTGATTAACTATTTTAATTTTGTAACTGGAACCTCACTTATCCCAACCCTTTATTATTTCACAACTCAAATACTCTTCTGTATTCTACAGGTGCTTTGTCTTTGTTTTTAACTTGCTCAGGCACTGTAATTTGTACCTTACCTTTGCTACTCTCTTTGGTACTTAATTCTATTTTTGTCATAACATAATCTCTTATTTTTATACTGTTTATACCTACTTCCTACATAGTGATACTATCTCCTTGCTCAGTTATATTATTTTTATACTGTTTATACCTACTTCCTACATAGTGATACTATCTGCTTGCTCAGTTATATAAACTTTCTTTACTTTTAGCATAGCATATCTTTACCTTATTGTTTCCTTGCAAGTGAATTTTTATAAATGTATTAAATCTATTGTATGAAGTATATCTTTTAGCAAAGTATGTTTAACCTTATTGTTTCTTTGTAACTGAATTTCTGTACATGTATTGAATCTATTGTGTGTAGTATATCATACATTCTCTGTATACTGTTCAATTACATATTCTGTATACTGTCAATTATATGTACTATATACTAGTTGTATGTGCTGTCTTAATGTGGACCTTTTCTCCCTGAGCCTTCGCTGAAAATGGCATCTTATGGCCCAGTGGACCATCCCAGTAAACAAATGCAAATAAATAATAAATAAATAATGTCACAGATGAGATTTAGATCCTTAGATTGGGTATTTTTAGTGCTGTTTGTTTTGAGAAAGTATAGCAGATCCATCAGGGCTGGATTGGAAAATACCTTGTAGGTTAGGCATAGATCACCCCTCACTAGTCTGTAGGAGACAGGGCTTTAAAGCGTTCTGCATTTGAGATGTTATTTGCATCCTGTATTCTGTTTGTGAGGAATCTATGTAGCTGCTGCAGTTGTAGCAAATGCCTGGTCAGGTACATGGTGAAGTCTGCATTGTACTCTATTATCCGAGTATAGCTGAGTATAGTGGGAGTATAATCTCCTTAGATCTGGATGCCATGCCCATACTTATAAGTTGTGCCATGTAGGATTTTCTCATCACCTTGGATACATGGTGATCAAAGCTCAGGTTGCTGTTGACCTCATTTTCCAAATCTCTTGCCACAGGTGTTATTGATGTAATTTGCAGGAGTGGTTGTCTTCAGAAAGGGTATGATTTTGCATTTTTTGCTTTTTGTTTTACACTATTGTTCTAGCAGCAGTTATTTCTCTGTGTCAGACCCTCCTGGAGGATATCTACATCTTTCAGGGGTTCAATGATGGTACACAGCTTGCAGTCATCAGAAAATTTAGTGAGCCAAAGGCCCTCTACATTTGCCTTGTCTTCAGAGAAGTATATTCTGAACAGGAGAGGTCCCAGTACTGAGCCTTGTGGCATACCACAAGTAACAGGCCTTTTTTTGGAGGTGGATTCCCACTCTAACATCATGTATCCTATCTGTGAACCATTTGATTATCCATCAGGTGACAAAGGGATTTAAGCCTACATTTGTGAGTTTGTCCATAATACTTGAGTGAGGTATTATATCAAATGCCTTTGCCAGGTTGAGGTAAGCTTTATGCACCATTTTGCTATCATCTATGGCTCTAAAGACCTTCTCAAAGAAGTTCACCAGGTTTAGTAGGCATGACCAAGGGCGCCCGCAGGCAGGTGCAAGGGGGTGCACTTGCACCCCTCTGGAATAGGCTGACTAGATCATTTCCAAAAAAGTTTTTTTTTTTTTTTATGTGAGTTCTTCTTTAAGAAGATAGTGCATTCTTCTTTAAGAAGTCTGTGCTAACAGCACAGTCACAGGCGGGCGTGCTGACATCATCGCTGTCACTCATGCGATGATTTAGAGGTTTGAGAGTGGGAACTTAGATGGATGATTCGAGCGGGAACAGAAGATGGGACACTTTCAGGTAGAGGAATTTGCAGACGGATTATTCGAGCGGGAACAGAAGGTGGGACCTGAAACGGGACACTTTCAGGTAGGTGTGTGTGTGTGTGTGTGTGTGTGTGTGTGTGTGTGTGTGTGTGTGTGTGTGTGTGTGTGAGCTGGGGAGAAGGGGGTTCGAAATGTATGAACAAAGTATTGCGGTTTTAGTTTGTGGACTTTTTATATGACCTCTTCACAAAATAGCTGTGCCTTATGAAAATAGGCATATTTCACTGTGACAGACTGTGAATGTCAATGGAAAAAATAGTGTCTGTGAACTTTTATCAACATAATGAAGAAATGACTGATAGGGCAGCACAGTGGTGCAGTGGATAGTGTTGTCACCTCCCAGCAAGAGGCTCCTTAGTTCAGATCTCAGTTGTGGTGCTTTCTGTGCAGAGTCTCCATGGACCTGTGTTCATGTGGGTTTCTCCCAGGTGCTTTTTTTTCCTCACACATTCTAAAAGCATGCAGTAGGTGAATTGGACACTCTAGATTGTTACTTTGGAAGTGACAACATGATCCCATGTGCAAAATGATAAAAAGGGGTTATGGGTGGATGCAATGAAGATATGACTCATGCACTGAATATCTGTGTCATTCTTTACTATCATAATCACACAGTGTAATCCTTACCATATATGTTTATAGATTAATTTTACAGCAAATACTTCTATTTTCCTTTTTCACACAGAGGAAAATGGCTAGTGTGTGTGTGTGTGTGTGTGTGTGTGTGTGTGTGTGTGTGTAATGCCCCAGGTGTACATGGTGGTGGGTAGAGAATAAGGCTTGAACCCTGTACCGTGGGCCCAAGTGGCAAGAGCCTAAATTCCCTACCCACCACCATTTGTAAAAATGTTGCAGGATTTTCCCTCATACTTTTTCTGTTCCTCATAAAATCTGTGGTTTCTGCATTTGTGTCATTGTTGCCTGACAGCTAAATGTTATCTGGTTTTATTCTTGGCTGTCTGGAGTGTTTCTCCCTGGGGCTCTGCTAAAAAATTAGCTTTTTTTTTTCAAAGTCAGACTTTCCTGGTTAATAAATGTTAAAAAAATGGACACATTTCAATATCGGACTTCATATTCTTCGGAAAGTGTATGGTAACAAAAGCAAGCTTTTATTCTAGCAATTTTCTAAGTGTACAAGATGGATATTTGAAATGTATCCCTGTGTTTGGGACTGTATTCCCCCCATTATTGGCTTCATCCAGGTTTTGTGCTAGGGTTGAGAGTTATGGTAAGAATTGAATTCACTGAATATGTTTGGGGGCTGTATTAACCCAGTATTGGCTTTGTTCAGGTATTTATTGGCTTCATCCAGGTTTTTTGCTAATGTTGAGAGCTATGGTAAGAACTGATTTCACTGAAAATGTTTGAGGGTTATATTCTCTCATTACTGGTTTTGTCCGGGTGTTATTTGCTAAGAGGTTGAGAGCTATGGTGAGAACTGAATTCACTGAATGTTTGGTGGTTGTAGTCACCCATTATTGGCTTTGTTCAGGTCTTTTGTGCTAAGAGGTTGACAGCTGTGCTATGGTGAGAACTGAATTCACTAAATGGTAAAGTTTCAGTCTTCCTCTTTCACAAACCAGTTGATTTGGCGTAGTGGTATGTTGCTTTGACTGTTTTGCACGGGGTCCCCTGGGTTCAAGACGTGGCAGTGAAATGTATGGTGGTAACACAGCATTTTATTCTAGCAACTTTCAAACATTATACAAGCAATGTTTAAAATGTGTCCCTGGTTTTTGGCCTTTTGCCACCCCCCCAATAAATTTTGGCTTTTTCCAGATTTCTTGTGCTGCAAAGTTCAGAGATACAGCTGAGTGTCTAGTAAATTTTACAAGGAGCTGAGAGCTGCAGGGGAGCAAAAGTTTAGTGCTGCTTATGTTTAGTCTGCTTGCATTGTTAATAGCACAACAGATAGTGTACTTGCTTTAGATGCTGAAGGCTGTGGGTTCTACTCCCACAGTAGGTAAATGCATTGCTGATGCTGTATTGTGTTGTAAAGGGGGTGGATGCTGCAGTCCTTTTGGCAAAGATACCTAGTTACTATGAACCTGTTAACAGTTTGCTATCCATTCTCTATTGCAGTATTACTAGCTTTTCATTTTTTTACTGCATGCAACAAAGGCAATTTATTCTTCAAGGGTAACAGGCACTTTATTTGTAGATTAAACAATGACATATAAAGTGTTTGCTAGCAGCAACCTCTATTAGTTACAAATTTCTTCAATGTGGATTTTACTACAGAGATTGTGTATATTTTTTACTGATACTGGTGGACTTGAGTAGACTTTTTATGATGGAAATATTCTGAACTGGGCAATTTTGTCATTGGTGGATGCTTTTTGTTTCTTTGTTTACTGGAAAAATTTTCAAAACAATAAATTTAAAATGCCCTTTAACAACTGTACTGTATTGTACAAGGAATATAATGTAATACAGTCAGGAAGGTGTATCAAAGAGCATGTGTATGTTATGTTCGAGGGGCCTATGATTTTGAAGACAGCCCAGAGTAAATTTGGCAAAATGTATTTTCTCTGAAAGTGGGTTTCAGTGCTGTTTCAATGCATGTGAGTTTTAAGGGCAGAGAAGTTTTAATGTTAGTCTATTTTCATTGAGACTGCATTGCTTTAACAGATATGTATTAGGGTTTGTGCTGTAAAATGCAAAATAAAACTTTCAAATGAAATCCCAAATCATCGCAGAAGTAAAGCAGTATGCACATTAGTGTTTATGGTAAATGGGGCAAAATAACCAAGGAATGGGACATTGGAATGGCTGCAGGGGGGGGGCTCCATTTGACCATGATTTTGTGAGGGGGGGGTATCAAACTCAGACAGCCCCGGTTGAACTATACCTCTCAGTTGTCCATATCTTTGCAGAATTAATAGATATTTGCTGCTTATTTTTGGTTTGTTCCTCATAAAATTTGTGGTTTTCTAGCAAATTATTTAGGAATGAAGCCATTAAATGACAGACACTGAGTTTCAGATGTCATAACCTTCAGAAAAATGCATGCTAATGCAAGACTGTCTAAGTTTATACAAGAGCAATTTTAGTAGTGTTTGTATGTTCCCCAATATATTTGGCCTTGTTCAGATTTCCTGCATTAAGAGGTTGAGAGGTACGTGCAAATCACTTTGTAGATTAGGAATATCCAAACATCTCAATTGTCCCCAATTCTGGCTCAAAATGTTGCTCTCCCCTAATAATCCCTCCTCCAAAATGGCAATTTTGGAAGAAAATGTGGAGGGTTTACAATTATAACTGTAATGATCAGTTATAGATTACCTTTATTTCATAAATGCATGTGGATGCTCTTATTTTGTTAGCTGCTTCAAGTTAACTGTTAATATTAAAAAGGTGTCCCTTATTTGACAGGTATTTTTGCATCACATTTTGGTCTGTTTTTCATAAAATTGTGGTTTCTTGAAAATTAGTGGCAAGTCATTAAAGATTGAAGTTAGAAAATAATGGCAGACATTTGAGTTTCAGATTTTATACCCTTCAGAAAATTTGTACTAATGCAAGATCTACCTGTTCTATTAAGTTAATAAGAGCAATATTTAAAAATTGGCCTTATTTTTGGGCCTGTGTCCCACTTCTAGTTCTGTGTATGGCTTTGTCCAGATTTCTTGCTCTGAAGTTGAGAGGTAGGAGTGTCAGAGCCATCACTGTCAGCCAGAGACATTTCAAATTATGACATACTTATTGCACCCCAGCCCCCATTGTAGTGGCTCGGGATGTGTCCAAGGAAGGCATGAAGCAGTTATGCAGTAAGTGTGCAGAGTATTCCCCCATCCAAGGTAGATCACAAATATGACCGTGGCTTTTCATCTGTCCTTGATTTTGCAAAATGTTCTGGTTTTCTATCAGATTTTTATACTGTTGATTTATGCTTCTTATTATTCAGGAACTGCATGCTATCACAGTGTCCTGTTGCTCTGTTTAAGTAGCCATGGTTTAATGAACATCAGGTAAGCTTGTCGGAGATTGTAAGATGCAAGTAAGCTTTAGTAAGCTTGTCGGACATTGTAAGATGCAAGTAAGCTTTAGTAAGCATATTGTTAAAGAATTGCCAGCATTGAAAGCCTTTTCGTTGTTGCCATGCAGAGAATATTTACATAGCTAGATAATGTATAAGCCTTGGGTATTGAAATGCATATGACAGTATTTGTAATAAAAGGACAGGATTACAGTGTTTTCAGAAGCTCATTACATTTTATTGGAGACCAGTGTCTTATAGCAGTGTCTCTGTGTTAGTACACTTGTAGTTGGGTGGCTTTAATGGTATATGGTAAATAAGCATTGCTACCTTACTTAAAAGCCAAGCCCTGCAACAACTAGCTCCACACTGAAGTCAAAACACAATAGCTCTGGTGGGTAAATGTACTCTGTAGTAATCAAAAAAAGGCAAATGTTTGAAATAACTACAGCTTATGTGCAAACACAATAGGTAGTGATGAAACAATGCTCTTCTAAAAATGCTTTAATGCTCCACATTGCTGAGCTGCAATCACTAGCTACCAGGATTTCACCCACTTCAGATCAAGCACGGTGCTGTTCAGTGCAACCTTCCCAGAACTAATTCAAGTCTGACCAGAATTATTTGGTATGTGTATAAGAGGGAGGTAGCATACCCCTCAGCTGTCCAGATTTTTGCCCCATATTCCTCTTAAAAAGGATTGAAGTTGCTAAATAATGAGACATTTCAGTTTTGATGTCATGTCATTTAGAAAAATGCATACTAACACAAATCCTGTTACTCTTGCAATTTTCTATGTTTCTGAGAGCCATATTTATAATCTGTCTCTATTTATTTTAGGCTTTGTCAAGATTTCTTGCACTAAGGGTGAGGCCTTGAGGGGTGTGGTATCTTTGTAAGAGAGAGAGAGAGAAAGTGAAATGCCCAAGTTAGATTTAGGTGGAATTTTCAAGTGCATTTTCAAGGAACTGTGAGTTTTAAGGGAAGCGAAGTTCACTGCTGCTCATGCCAAGTCTATTTACAATGTGCAACCATTTTGTTTAGCAAATGGTATCTCTATTGTGGTATAAAGTTTTAAAGCTATGTTAGTAGCACCACAAGTAGAATACTTGCATCTTAATGTATATGCTGTAGGAATAGAACCTCAAGCCTTTACATTTGTATGCTGCAGTCCTCAGGATGTCCTCCTTTGGATGAGATGCCTAATAACTATGAACCTGTTTTTCAGCTTGTCATCCATTTTCTATTGCAATATACCAGCTTACCATTTTTTTAATTTAACATAGGCAATTTATTCTTTGACGGCAGCAGGCACTGAATTTGTAGATGAAACACTGAAATATATAGTTTTCTAGCAACAACATCTTCATTAGTTTCAGATATCTTTAATGTGGAATTATCCAGATTACTTTTACTTGACAGCGACACTCAAACAAGTGTTGCTGTATAATACAAGGGATATAATTCAATTATATATTATAATTAATACAATCAGGTAAATCAAATAACTTTTGCATGGCCCTAATGGTGTGCAAGGAGCCTATTGCTTAAACAGTTCAAAGGTAAATAACCTGCCACTGGCCAGATGCATTTTCTTTGAATGTGGGTTTCAATGCCGTTTCATTGAATGTGAGTTTCAAAAGTAGAGAAGCTTTAATGCCAAGTCTGTTTTCATTGTAAGACTATTGCTTTGTTTAGGTTTAGTAAATGTCTCAGTGTTTGGGCTATAATGTTTGAAATAAAAGTTGTAAATTAAATCCAACTGCCTGTAATCATTGTAGAACTAAAGCATAACACAGTATGCACACAGATTTGAACAGTGTCTACAGTAAATGGGGAGAAATAGCCAAGTAATGGGACACTGGAATGGCTGTGTGGGCGGGGCTTGGGGTGGGTGGCTTTGGGCGAGGCTGTGTTGGCAGGGGGTGGGGTGAGCTATGTGGGTGGGGCTCTGGGTTTGCACCCCCCTGCAAAAAATCCTGCGGGCTCCCTTGGGCATGACCTGCCCTTGATAAATCAGAACTGTTTGAAAATTTCTTATGTTTGTGGTTATGATATCCATGACAATTCATCCCATGGCCTTGCATATAAGACTAATCAAACTTATGGGTGGCCTGCTAATGGTCCCCCTTTGTGTACAGCGATGACCACTGCAGTCCTCCATTCCCTAAGAATAAAGCCTATCTGGTGGCTGTGGTTGAATAAAGATTCTAGTGGGCCTGACAGGTCATGTTTCAAGCTGTTAAGGAGGCCTCCTGAGATATTATAAGGTCAGACTGATGCAGTGCGTTTTTAGCTTTGTAGAGTGCAGTTTAGACCTGTTCTTAAGTGATAGGAGAGAAATGGTAGATGGTATTTCCTTGGGGGTAACTGGGAGTGATAGGGATGAAATAGGAGCTAAATATCAGCCAGCAAATTTGCTATAACCTCCGGTTCAGTATAGGGAGCTCCATTTTTATTCTTAGTTCAGCACACTGTTGGGTGTTCCCCCTTAATGTTGCGTACGTAACTGAAAAATGCCTTATGGTTATACTTTTTTGCCTCAAAGTTGACATTGGTGGACTTGATTTGTCCCTGAGTTGCTTGCTGAGGCTGATGAGGTTATTTTTTGTCTGTTGGCCATAGCCATTCCTGTTTTTGACAAAATTTTCTTTCTTTCTTCTGTTGCAAAGTCTGTTTATACTGGGAATCCACCAAGGCGCTTGTTTTTGGAGTTTCTCCTAAGTTTATTAAGGTTTGGAACTGCTGTTTTTATGCAGTTATTTAAATGCTTGTATAGGTTTTCCATAAACACATTCACACAGGCCATGGTGTTCTTTGAGTTTGGGGAGAATTTAGCTATGCCATCACTTAATAGGAGGTAGGTAGCCTTGGAAAATTTCTTTATGGTTCTAGGGTTTGTTGGGAGTTCAGGTTTTATATTTATTGCAGAGGTGACTGCCTTGTGATCTGATCTGACCAGTGAGGACATTACACTAGGGGGTGTGCAACATTCCCTCTTATCCAGATCCAGGCCATTTGTACCCCTAGTAGGTGTACAGACTAGCCTTTCTAGGCTGTCTGCATTGACAAAATCCAGGAATATTTGAGCCTGCATATTAGTGGTTGTGTATGTATCCTAGTTTATAGTGGAATAGTTGAAATCATCCATAAATATAGTGTTGGACTGAATGGTGAATGACTCCAGTACATTCAAGTACATGGTATGGTTATTGTGGGTCATAGACAGGGACCAGTAGTTAGCTAGGATATGGTATGGGACTTTTCTTAAGGCTAATTGGACGTGGAGTGTGTCATACTGTTTGACCAATCTTGAGGTGTGCTTTCTTCACATATTCATAGGAGTTACCTGAGAAGAGCTGCAGTAGTGTAAGTAAACTATGCAAAGCGCATGGCTATTTTGGCATGTTCTCAGTTTTATTCTTTAGTTTTGTTAAGGAATGAGATGAGATTAAAAAGTAGGAACTGAGTATATCAATGACTCTAGACTTTCTGAATTTGTCATAAAGAGTATGATAGAAATGAGAATAACTGTAAAATATAGCAAACTGCTATAAGCAGCTGTCCATACCCCTCCAGCCTTCAGTATACCTTGAAATTTCCACAGCCCCTGCGAGCAAGTTCCTTAGCCATTTACCTGCTCTAGCAACTTCATGAACCTGGCCACTAAACAATAAAAGGAAACAATCATCCTGAAAGAAGAAGGACTAAAAACGCATTGTAGGTGCACCTGAATTCCACTATATTTTGGGCTTATCACTCTATTAAGTGTATAGTGTATTTTGTTAACTGTAGGCCAGGGACAGCAGCTGCCCCCCCCCCCATTCACAAACTAGCTTTTCTTGTAATCTTTAATTACAAAACTCCTTAATATACAGTCACACACCCTTTTAGTAGTTGTTCCTGACTCCCAGCTAAGCAAACACACTAAAGTTAACATAAGTACAAATACACAGCACAAGGTTTCTGAATTGGCTAAATAGCACATTGTAGGCAATAAAGATATTACTTTTGCTCCGTAAGGTCCTGCATATATTCAAAAGAAAACAAACACAGAAAGGCAAGGTACATTTTCTCCAAACAGACATTCCTACAACCAGTCTGTGGATTGAGTGATTTTTTTTTAATTTTTTTATTTATTTTTTATTTAATTTTTATTTAACATTTGTTGACCGGGAAAGTCCGACTATGTTCCACAGAGCCTGTTTTCAGTGGAGGCCCAGGGAGAAAAGCTCCAGAAGCATGTCTTTAGAATGTGGGAAGAAACCGGAGTACCCGGAGGAAACCCACGCAAACACAGGGAGAACATGCAAACTCCACACAGAAGGCACCCCAGCCGAGAATCAAACAGGAGAACTTCTTGCTGTGAGGTGACAACATTAACCGCTGCACCATTGCACCTTTTTGTCTGATTCTCTCCTACCCGAGGTCAACCCTTACTCCAATTAGTCATTACACCCCTTGCTCCAATTAGTCATTACACTTTATAACCTTTCCTCCCCCTCATCCAATATGGTCTCAGCAAAGGTGATTTAAACCTCCACCCCCCCCCCTCCAATATGGTCTCAGCAAAGGTGATTTAAATGTGTGGTGCCATCTTGGATTTCCAAAGCAGCTGTCCGTACCCCTCTGGCCTTCAGTATACCTTGAAGTAAGTGCTTATTCTTTCTGAAACAACAGTTGCAAAGTTATTTATTACCCTGCTACACTTAATATAGCTGTTAGCTGCTGCACATCCCCAATTCTGATAATATAGCCCAAATAGGTCTAACCCTCTAAGTGAAAGCTGTGGTTACCCTAAAGCATGGTCGTTCCTTACACAAGTCTATTTTCACTTCCTACCTACTCTCCTCTGCTCTAGTCTTTGTGCATCCCTCCCCTCAGCATTGTGACCTTCCAGCCTACCTGCTCACAGTCATTACAGATTGTTTTCTTTGGGCTTCTCCCAGCCGGGTCAACCTGCTCTGTTCGCCCTCGCTATGCTCAGGCTCACTCCACTCCCCTACCCTGCCCCATTCCCCACCTGCCCCCACTACACCTACATTTATCTATCCCCCAAATCACCTGACATATTAACCACACCCAACAGCCAATTAATCACCACCCTCCCCCAACAACTTCCATAACTTCCCCCTCTCCAGTCTTATCCCTCCTATTCTAGCACTCTCACCAACCAGTTCCCCTCCAATCCACTACTCACCCTCATTAAAAAAAAAAAAACTCCCTCTGTTACCTTTTGCCACTTCAATATGTCTCTACTCCTGCATACTACTCTGCTATCATTAGCCTCCCTACCCACATGCCTCACCATAGCCACCATCAGCACCAGTTACTCTCTCCCAACCACCCCCTATAACAACCCAAAATCACCCACCCTACCCCACAATATAAACAACCCCCCTAGGCCAACAAGATTTCTCCTAACATCAAACTATCAACTACCCACTTATCCTATCCTCCCTAAGTATTTTGCCACACCTTCCAAAAGACAGCCAAATCTCCAATTTAACTCCCTAATAATACAGTACCTCAAAGTTGTTGCATCCATATCCACCCTACTACTACTAGGTGGTGATATTCACCCCAATCCTAGCCCTGAAACCCTCACCAAAAATGATTCCCACCTCCCTTCCAAATGAAACCCCAATGACTTACTAATTCTGAACCTAAACATTCGCAGTATTATGAACAAAATAGAAGAACTCCATTCCACCATCTTTTAATACAACCCAGACATCATTGTCATCACTGAAACATGGCTTAAACCACATATTAGCAACAACTCCATAATGCCACCTGGTTATAATATTCTTAGGTCTGACCAACTACTCAAATAAGGTGGTGGAATAGTCCTATTACATAAAACTAACCTAAAAGTTCAACCACTACACATAGATACCCCTGAACTTCAAACACGCTGAAATCTTACTTGCAAAACTCTCCCTAAATCAACACAAACATCTTAACTTAATAGGCATCTATATACCCCCAGTTGACAATCTTCCAGTCCTCAAATCCATACTTCACTGGGTCTCCCATTCCTTACCCAAAGAAACCATCATATTAGGGGATGTAAATGTGGACTGGAACTATATACACTCTCCCACTCCCACCTGCCATATTAATCTCTATAACTTCACCCAACTCATCCAGTCCCCTACAAGCACTGATAAAGCCACAAAAAGGGAATCCACACTAGACTGGATCCTCATCAACCAGCCCAATACTGCCCATCAATGGGGCACATTGGCCAACACACTTAGTGACCACAACCCTACCTTCATACTTAGACATAGGCAAAAAAAACACCAACTCTCCCTCCCTCCTACAAACCTGTTCTCATAAAAATTTCCCCAAAGACGACTTCCTGCGGGCCTTAAAATACTATGACTGGTCTCCCATCAAAACCCTTCCACTAGATAGTGCAGTTGAATACTTCAACTCTTCATCTCTAAACATCCTCAACCAACTAGCCCCCATAAAAACAATTAGGATACGTAATACCCCTACCACCTGGTTCCAAAAAAACACAAGAACTGTACTCCAAAATAGGGACAAAGCTTGAATAACCTGGCGCCATCAGAGAACACCTACAACTAGGCAATACTTTCTTGAACATTGGAATAAGGCCAAAAAACAAGTAAAACTAGATAAACAAAACTACTACCTGTCCTTACAAAAGAAGTATAATAGCAACCCTCAGAAATTCTGGGCAACAGTAAATAATATCCTTCAGCCCGGTAAATCCACCACTCCACCCCCCCCCCCCCAGGGTCCCTGGCACGAATCTTGATATTGCCTGCAGCTTTAACAACTACTTCACCTCCTCCATTCTAAATATCATAAATAACTCCACCACCATCAACACTTCCCAACCCCCTACAACCCAACAAGACTGTATCCCCTTCTCTAGGTAATGGTCACCAGTTTGTCAAATGGATAAACTCTCTATCCCCCCCACTCCCAGTCATCCTAGGCATACCCCAAGGTTCTATCCTCGGCCCACTTCTATTTAATATCTTCACCAATCAACTCCACTCAGCTACCACAAAAGCCAATATAGTCCAATACTCTGATGACATAACCCTCATCTGCTCTGCACCCAATATCCAACTTCTTCAGCAAAAAGCCCAACTAACCTTCACTGAAATTGAGAACTGGCTCAATAACTCACAACATATACTTAACCCCCCCAAAAAAACAACTCATGCTGTTCCACCCAACCAAACCCTCTAATCTCCCCATTTCCATTTTCTCCACCAATAACACCCAGATCACCCCAGTATCTGAGGCAAAACACCTAGGAATTACCATTGACCAACAACTCAAATTTAAAAAACACTTATCAGTAACCATCTCTAAGGTCCACAAAAAACTAGGCTCCCTCTATACATGCGAAAGGTACCTCACCTCATAATCTCATATTGCCATAGCTAGAACTCATCTTCTGTCCACACTGCTATATGCCTCTCCCTCACTAACAAACCTAAATAAAACTGACTTAAACAAACTCTCCACCTGCTACAACAAAATTGTCAGATTTGCCACCAATACAAAGTCACGCTCCCACAATTGCCTTGCCCTATAAACCCTACATTAGCTAGAATTCCCCAACCTTCTAAAATATCACCAACTCAACTTAGCCCATCAAATAATGTACTACCCTGAAAAAACACCTGCCCTGAACAACCTCCTCAACTTCTATAATCCAAATACACAACTATGATCTAGCAACAAAGCCTTAATTGAAACCATCTCCTGCAAAAACAACTCAGGGGAAATCTCTTTTTGCTCATAAAATTGCCAAAACCTGATACAACCTTCCTCCTGACCTTAGACTTCTAAAGTCTACATCCTCCTTTAAGACTCACCTAAAATCATATCTCTACTCCAACCACCTAGGCAACTGTAACAAGCCACCATAAAACAGCATGCTACTACAGGGGAAACCTTTTTACAACTCAAATGCGTCCTCTGCCAGGGTCACTGTTCAGTCTGTACTATACTCCTCTGAACTCATCTTAATGCTAACTGTAAATACTGCAAATACTGTAAATATTTCTACAAGTAGTCACCTGTTTACCCATCCATCAGTGTAATACAGTGACTATGCTCATCTTGTATAAAAATGTTTCACATTTTATCCAACAACTGAATTCTCATTGCTACTATCTAAAATATTTTTATATTGTAACATCTACCTGCAAATTTATATCGATTCTCTGACCTATTGTAAGCAGTTTTGTAACTTGTTATACTATGTTAAAGTAATCTACAACTTCTTCTCTCCTGTTAGTGTAAATTGTATTCTCTCTAATTATGCTGGAGTGTTTTCTCCCCAGGTCTCCACTGAAAATGGACAACTGCTGTCCAGTTGGTCTATCCTGGTTAACAGATTTGAAATAAATAAATAAATAAATAAATATATAGCTTTAATCTGTGCAGTGACACCGTGAACATCAGGGTGTCACTGCATAGATTAAAACTATATTTTAACGAGGAGGAAATATTTGGAAATATTTGGACAATGAATGTTTAGTTATTTTTATAGATAGTCAGGAAAAGTTGCAAGGTATTTTATAAGTTTTTTGATTGCTATTTAAAACCTAATAAAAAGTAATTTAAAAAAAAGGAAAAAGAGTTGCAAGGTAAATCTTTTTGGACTAATAATTTTAAATGTGGCATACATTAAAACATCTATCTAAAAATCTGTGATGCAGTCTAATTTTCCAGGAGAGGATATTGGCTACAAAACAAGATAAGAATTATAATTACATAGTGACCACTGACTGTATAATTGTGTTGACTAGACAAGATTCAGGATGTCAGCATGTATAAACTATACACATGAAATTAGCTGTTATGTTCACTATTTTGAGATATTGCAAGTATATAACAAGTGTGAGTTTATGACTTCTTAGCTTGATTAGAATTCCTGCTGGCCAGGGAGAATATATCCAGCAACTGAAAAGTGACTGTGTTTTGTCTATTGCTTTAATACAGTCATCAGTACAATGTGTGAAACCTAAACATAGAAGATTAGGGTCAGATCGCAGATCCTAACTGACATTATGTATTTGAGACATAGATGCCAAGAAATACACGTCAAGAGCGAAGCACGACAGGTGAATCTTGGCGTCCATGTCAAGAACACGTAATAGTAGGTTAGGAGTGGAGACCCCATCATAATTCTTTGCAGTGCATGGAACTTTATTTGCTCCATGTACTAATAGTTACGATAAAAAAGAAAAAAAAAACACTTAAGTGTTTTTCTGGCTGTAAAAGTCAGAAAGCACTTAGTAAGCACTGTCAGAAGGGCAGTATATCACAGTCCCTTATGTTTATATTCACCTTCCATGCCTCACAAATGCCCAGATTTTCAGAGAATGTCCAGATTTTTGCCTCATATGTTTGGCCTTCAGAAAAATGCAGGCAAACATACATATTTTTGTTCTATTAACTTTCTAAGTTTATAACAGGAAGTCAGGGACATGCTATCAGTACGGACAGCAGGCAGAAACAAATATTTTATTCTGCCGTTGTCATTTGCTTGTCCGTACTGGTAGATTTTACTGTCTAGACTGAGACCCAACTTAACAACTTAAGCAAGGGGTGCTTAACAATTTTTAAGGTTGGGTCTGTTGCCACTCTGGTGCTTAACTGGTTGTCTTTTTCTAAATACTGGCACATAATCCCCGCTCTCCATGCACATAATCCTTGCTCAAAATGTACTACAAATGAGTTATACACTATTGTAACAAGCAACAGATGTTTCTGCTTATGTTTGCTTTCTGAGGGGAAAGAACAGTGATGGCTTCTTATAGTGACCACAAAAAAGTGGATTCCAAAGCTTGCAGTTAAGAGACAATTTCTTCTTGAAACAAGCTTCAGGATTTCTGATCTTCACAACTGCTGATGAGAAAATCATGATGATATTACTTCTCATAGAGACAGAGAGAGAGATAGAAGACATATATTATCCTTTATTTATTTTTTCTTTCAAAGAAAAAAGTAAATGAGGGGGGATATTTGGACGATGAATGTTCAGTTATAACAGTCATGAAAAGTTGGAAGGTATTTATAAATTTTGTTTTGATTGTTATTTAAAACCTAATACAAATTTGTTTTAAAAAAAAAGGAAAAAGAGTTGCAAGGTAAATTTTTTTGGACTAATAATAATTTTAAATGTGGCATACATTAAAACATAAAGATATGTGTAAGTGAAATTTAAGCAGACATAGAACAGACATGCTTTTCAGGCATTTGCAATGGGTTGACTGCGAGTTGGTAATGTACTTCAACTAACATGTTTTTGTTTCAGGATTAATGACTAGTGGTGCATAGACTGAAAAATGTTTCTAACAAATGTAAACTGCCGCACAAGGAAGGAAGATGTGAACATAGACTGACAGTTAGTACAGAGTCTGAGCTGTTAATACATTGCTTCCTATAACCAAAGAGCGCAGGGTTTGATTCCTTTCATCTCTTGTTGTCTACTTGTGATTCTGAGCAAGTTACTTAAACAGACAGGACTCCAAGGTAACTGCTGAAAAGGGATACTTCATTGAGCTTACAAAACTTCTCCAAAGCCAATTTTGGGCTTCTACAAACAGAGGTGGCTAACTTCACAATACCCATGCAAATGGAAAATAGGTGCATGACTGCTGAATCATACACCAATGCACTGTATGAGCACATACACAAGTGCATGGAATGGGCCATACCAAACAGAACCAAGACACTCTCCTCCAAAAAAGGAAGCCAATCTGGTGGTCCCCACCATAAACAAACTCTACAACAGAAGGAAAAAACTGTTGCAGAAAAGGGTGAAGTCCCAAGACTGGAAAAACTCCTTTGTTATCCTCAGCAAAAAACTGAGATCCATCATCAAATCCTCTAAAGCTAGCTATGAAAATAAAATTGCTGCAGATTCTAAAGACAACCACAAGGCATTCTATAGTTATGTCAAGAATCTACATGGCAATACTTAGATCTGCTCTGAGTTACACCACAATAGCAATACATATACAGAACCAACTGATATTGCTAACATACTGGCTGACAGGTTCAGTGCGAACTTTACTCTCTTTTCACCCCCTAAAGGGCTTATCACAATACCTGAGGAATGCCAAGTCCCTATTATCATGACTACACAGGTAAAAAGCGCACTGTCCAAAGCCAAGAATACAGCTTCCATGGGACCTGATAATATCCCTGGCTGTGTTCTACATGAATGATAAAGTGAACTGGCACCACACTTGAGTGCCCTGTTCAATCACAGCCTCATTTCAGGCTTTGTTCCTACCGAATGGCGCATTGCTACAGTCATCCCACTCCACAAAGGGGGAGCGACTATAGACCCTGGGAACTACTGCCCCATTAGCCTGATGAGTCTGATATGTAAGGCTATGGAGCGCATCATCATGGACCTTATAAATAAGGACATAGGAAATCTCCAAACTCTGGACACCACTCAGTATGGGTTTGTGAAAGGTAGATCATGCCTGCTCAACCTGATAGACTTCTTCTAGTCTGTCACCAGAGCTGTGGATGAGGGCAAGGTAGTTCACATGGCCTACCTAGATCTTGCCAAGGCCTTCAACACCATCCTTCACTTAGGAATCATAGATAGACTCACTAAACTAGGCATAAACCCCTATGTCATAAGATGGGTTGTCAACTGGTTCACTGATAGAACCCACACTGTGAAAGTAGCAGACTCCAAATCTGACTACCGACCAGTTACAAGTGGTGTCCCACAGGGATTGGTCCTAGGTCCTCCCCTGTTTGGCATCTTATGTCTCTTAAGTTCAAGCTAACACAAAGGGACTCTGGCTGACCAAGTTTGCAGACAATTGTAAACTGGAAGCCATTATTGATTCTCCAAATGATGCAGACATTCTACAAAAAGGCCTCACTAACACCAGTGACTGGTGCCAGAACCATGGCCTTAAGCTTAATGCCAAAAATGCATCATCATACCCTTTGAGAAAAACTCAGTTCCCACTAATTACCACATTGATGGGAGCCCACTGAACACTGAAGGCTTTATAAGAGATCTGGGGACACAGATTGACAACAACCTCTCCTTCAACCACCACATTGCCACTGTGGTCAGAAAGTCCTTCTATGTCGCACATCTTATTACCAAGAGTTTTGCATCCAGGAAGAAAGAGGTCATAATCTCTCTCTCTACTCTTCCCTCATTAGACCAATCATTGAGTATAATGCCCCATTTGGCATATACCTCACTAGACACATGCAACAGCTGGAAAGGCCACAAAAGTACCTCAAGAAGAGGATCCTAGGCCTTAAATACATGTCCTACATGGATAGACTCAAAAAACTCCAGCTATTCTTTGTATCATATCATCTACTAAGAGGTGATCTCTGCTTGACTTACAAAGCCATGTCTGACCCAGCTCTGTTAGAAATACTACATCTAAAGAAATCCCACTCCCTCTGCACCACATGCTCCAGAGACCTCAACCTCATTACCACAATCAACAGAACATGATGGAGGGACAGGTTCATAACCCAGAGACTGCCCATGCTCTGAAATAGTCTTCCCAAACATGTCAAGCAGAGCACCTCACTAGCCCTCTTCAAGAGAAATCTTGATGAGTGGATGGGAAATAGAAAGTTCACCCCGGGTATCATTCCAGTGGTTCTACTTGATAGACACTGGGAACTATCATCGGGTGACACGATGCCAGGGCACTTCTGTGGGCTAGGCTTGTAAAGGCTCCAGAGCCATTAGCCTAGTACACACCTATGAACCTAAAAGCTAAGCCATTTGTTGAAATCAACAATCTTCTGTTTGCATTGCTGCATCATTCTTGGTGTTGGTAGAATGCTACTCAAGGCTAGGTTTATATCAGACTCAGACACATGTTCAAGAGCTCCATTATGTCTTCACCATGTAGTCTAGCGAGGTACATCTCAAGTAATTTTCACCAAGTACTATGACAATGTGGTGCTAGGACTTGAGTGAAGTTATTTATTGCAAGTCCTCTAAAAGCAAAAAAACTAATATTCAGTAACATAGTTTGCATGCCTTTCATAAGTATGTCCGTATCTACTGCATATGCTGAGTCATGAAAAACAATAATTCATTTATAGGGCACATCCATGTAGTACACTGAGGTTTTTCTCAGACATTCTGTGATACACATTGACCATACAGATAAGAGCCATGTGCAATGTCATCAGTTTTTGGAATTTTGTAAACATGGCTGTAACAGGCAGAGGCACTGACTATGAATAGATACTTTCTGGATGATATTATAATAGATAACTATTCTTAAATAGAGTAAGCAAAATGCATGAACATAAGTAGGGGCTATTCTTGCTATTATTAGCTTTGTCTAAACAAACCCCAAACTGACAAGAGTCCTTTTCACATTAACTATTATAGCTCTACATTAGAGGGTATAATTGATATTTTATTAGCTAAATTTAAGATCTGACCACATAAACCAAAACAAGGTACTGTATTGCTAGCACATCTAAGAATACAAAGAATTGTATCAGACTATATGAGAGTATTTCTGCTATTTTTATTTGCTAACATTAAGAAATGAACAGGTAAATGAAGACAAGCTGTTGTACTAGAACAGTAACTAAATTAGCATCCTAGAATTTATAAACTCAAACGCCCTGGCTCAACTGGTCAACACTCCCACCAGAGGTGACAACATATTGGACCTGGTTATCACCAACATGGGCGACCAGTGTTCCACACCAGAGGTCAACCCCTCACTGGTTAGATCTGACCATAAACAAATCACTTTGGATATCCATATTCCGCCCCCACCCCCGGACAAGAAAGCCACCATGAAAAACTTTTCAAAAGCAAACTTAAGACCGAGATGGAAAGTTTCAAAGCCCCCATGCTGAAGAATAACACTGTCCAAGCTGCAAAATCCTTTACTAATGCATTCTACGGGCAGCTACAAGAATGCATGGATCATGCCATCCCAAGCAAAACCAAGACTCACTCCTCCAAGAAAAGGAAACTGGTCTGGTGGACTCCTGCCATAAACAAGCTATACAATAGAAGGAGGAAACTAGTACAGAAAAGAGTAAAATTCCAAGAAGGGAAGACATCCTTGATCAGTATCAGCAAAAAACTGCAATCCCTCATAAAATCATCCAAGGCGAGCTTTGAAAGAAAAATTGCCAAGGACTCCAAAGATAACCACAAGGCATTCTTTAGCTATGTCAAGAATCTAAGTGACAATGCTCAGATCTGCTCGGAGTTAGTGCAGAATGGCACAAAATACACTGAACTGACCGATATCGCCAACATCCTGGCAGACAGGTTCAGCGCAAACCTCAACCCCCCCCCTCAAAAGGGCACATAACCATACCAGAAGAATGTGGAGTCCCTGAAATCACAGACACTCAGTTTAAAACAGCCCTCTCCAAAGTCAAAAACACAACATCAATGGGACCAGATGGTGTCCCAGGCTGCGTCCTACACAAGCTCAAAGATGAACTAACCCCTCACCTAAACACACTGTTCAAACTCAGCCTCTCCACAGGCTACATACCCATAGAGTGGCACACAGCAATGGTTATTCCGCTCCACAAAGGTGGAGCCACAACAGACCCCCAGGAACTATCACCCTATAAGCCTGACTAGCTTGGTCTGCAAGGCTATGGAGCGCATCCTCTTGGAACTCATTAACAGAGACATTGGGAACCTCCAAACACTGGACCCTACCCAGTTTGGCTTTGTTAAGGGCAGATCATGCCTCCTAAACCTGGTGGACTTCTTTGAGACGGTTACCAAGGCTATTGATGAGGGAAAGGTGGTACACAAAGCCTACCTAGACCTTGCTAAGGCCTTCAGCACCATTCCCCATTCTGGTATTATAGACAAGCTCACCAGCCTGAACATAAACCCCTATGTCACAAGATGGGTTGCCAACTGGTTCACGGAAAGAACCCACATGGTGACAGTTGCGAGAGCTAGGTCCTTCTCCAAACTGGTTACAAATGGTGTTCCCCAGGGCTCAGTCCTAGGACCCCTCCTGTTCAGCATATACTTCTCAGAGGTACAGGCAAGCACAGGAGGACTATGGCTGACCAAGTTCACAGACAACTGCAAACTAGGGGCTATAATTGACTCTCCGGCTGACACAGACATCCTCCAAAAGGGTCTCACTGAGACAGATACCTGGTGTCAAAATCATGGCCTCAAGCTAAATGCCAAAAAGTGCATAGTCATCCCATTTGGAAAAACAAAGTACCCACAAACTACCACATAGGTGGTAGTCCCCTAAATACGGAAGACGTAATAAGGGATCTGGGGACCCAAGTAGATAGTAATCTCACCTTTGATAATCATATTGCCAAAGTGGTTAGAAAATCCTTCTTCATGACCCACCTAATCACAAAAGGGTTCGCATCCAGATCAAAAGAGGTCATTGTGCCCCTCTACTCATCACACATCAGACCCATCTTAGAGTACAATGCCCCATTTGGGATGTACCTTACAAGACACCTGCAACAGCTGGAAAAACCACAGAAGTACCTCACCAAGAGAATCACTGGCCTCAAACAGATGCCCTATGCAGCTCGACTGAAGAAACTCCAGTTGTACTCGGTTGCATACCGCCTACTCAGAGGTGATCTCTGCCTGACATACAAGGCCATGTCCAACCCAGAATTGATGGACATGCTCCACCTAAAGAAAACCTTATCCCCTGGAGGCACACGCTCTAGGGATCTAAACCTCACCACAACAATAAATAGGATGTGCTGGAGGGATAGATTCCTGTCCCAGAGACTTTTCATGCTTTGGAACAAGATCCCAATCTACATTAGGCAGAGCTCCTCGCTAACACTCTTCAAGAGAAACCTTGACGAGTGGATGGGAAACAGAAAGTTTACCTCAGGGATCACTTCAGTGGCTGTGCTGGACAGAGGCACAGGGAACTATTCTAAGGGGACGGCGAAAGCCAACACATTCTGGCTAGGCTTATAAATGCCTTCGGGCAGATAGCCTAGTACCCACCTATGAACCTATAAATACAAAGCATTTTCTGTGATACCATATGGAAGAGGGTATTTTGGCAATTTTAGGATCTGTACAGGGAGAGAAAAGCAAGCTACTATATTGATATACTATAGAAGAAGTGCTTCAGTACTTTTTTATAGTTGTACATGCCTCATTAAAGTTGCATTACAGTGTCTTTCTGTTTATCTTGCTAATGTTTTCCCATTGTTTGAATCTGCACCCCCCAACACTGAGGCATTATGCTAAAAGTTTCTGAAATTCAGGACTTGAGCTCCAGTCTTGGCTTTAGTTGATTGACTTCCTCTTAAGTAAGTTCTGCTATATTTAGCACAGAGCTACATCCTCCAAGGATCTTTTGTTCAAGACTGAGACGTGTGAGACACAAGTTTTTTATCAAAAGGGAAGGAAAAAACTTGTAATTTAAATTCTGCTTAAATATTTTAAGTTGCACCTATAGTGACCCGTGTGGTGATATTTATGTATTATTTATTTATTTATTTATTTATATTTGTTGACCGGGAGTGTCCGACTGGACATTTTCAGCAGAGGCCCGGGGTGAAAAGCTCCACAGTTAAAATAAACAGACAGTAGTTACATTGAATTACACAGTGATTAACAATTTACATAGCAATTACTTACAACATATTTACAGATGAAGAACATAGTACATCAGTAGACAACTAGAATCTTTATCTGTGAAGTACATAACAGATATTAACAAATATTACAATAAGAAGTTCCTGCTGTATAATAAGTACTAGGCTTATGAGCATCTGAGCTTGCTATAATCAAGGTAGTTAGTGGAGTGGAAAGAAAGGTAGTGGTTGGATGGGCTGGGTGATATTAGAGTGGGAGTTGCATGGGCATAGCCAGCATGTTTTTAGATGCACTTTTAGTAAAGTTTTGAACTGGGTGCATGATGGTATGGAGGTAATTGTGAGTGGGAGGGAGTTCCATAATTTGGCTATGGTGCAAGAGAATAGTGCTTCACCAGCAGAGTTATTGGCTTTAGTGATCTGCAAGTGATTTTTGTTGCTGGATCTTAGTGGTCTGGTGGTGCGATAGGGTTGGAGTAGATTCTGGAGGGATGGGACATTTAGTGGATGGTTTACTAGTTTGTGGACGAGTGAGAGTTGATACCATTGAAGGAGGTGAGGGAGTACAAGCCAGCCCAGTTCAGCAAGTGAGAGACAGTGGTGACTACGGTAGGATGCCCCTGTGGCGAATTTGGCGATTTTGTTGTAGCAGGTCTCTAGCTTGATTAGATCGCATTGCCTTAGGTTGGTATATATTGGAGAGGCATAAAGTAGGGTGGAGATAAGGTGGGAATTTGCTATTGAAATCTTTGCTGCTTCAGTGAGGAGTTGCTTATTGTATAACGCTCCTAGTTTTTTGTGGACTTTTTTTATGGTCATGGATATGTGAATGTCAAATTTTAGTTTACTGTCTGTTTCCACTCCTAGCAATTTGGTGTGTTCAGTTGGGTATATAGTGGTGTTGTCTTTTGCTGTGATGTTAAAGTGAGAGTTGTTTTGAGTATGTTTGGTGGGTTGGAAGATGAGTAGTTTAGTTTTGTTTGGGTTGAGTATTAATTGGGCATCGGATAACCAAGTTTCAACAGAGGAAAAGGCTTCCTGTGTGACTTTTTGCAGTTTGGGTAGGGACTGGGCTGAGCAGATGATGGTTGAGTCATCTGCCTATTGTATGAGTGTGTCATGTTTGGTGGCAGAGGCTGATTATTGGTGAAAACAGAGAAGTGTAGGGGTCCAAGGATGGATCCTTGGGGAACCCCTATGGAGACAGGTAGTTGGGGATATATATCATTCTGCCATACAATGGATTGTTGGCGGTCAGACAGGTAACTCTAAAACTAGTTGGTGACTGATTGTGAGAAGGATAGGTTATTGAGTTCAGAGATAAGTTGTTTGTTTTGTACTTTCTTTTTGTCCATTTATCTGTTTGCATTTTTTTTAGTTTGTACTGGGGCCTCAGACTTGTAGCTTCATTTATAGTTGTGCAAAGATTCTGTATTACTGTGTAGAATTCTTTATACATTATAGTATATTTCTATTTCTGTATATAACATTACATGTAGAATGTAGATTTTTTTTGTACTGTTAACCCAGTTTGGACAATCTTGAAGATTCATTCACAGGTGTGGCAGAACTATGATCTGCTGCCGGATATGAGCCTCTTTTAGTCATTTATTACAGTGCTACTGGTAAATTTCTTCCTGGTCTGGTGCCTTAGTCTGTGGTAGGTTTGTAGTACTGGCAGTATTGTGAATGTTGCTCCAGGGGTTGTGCTTCAGTACCTTTTGCAGCTGTATATGCCTTTTTAGAGTTGTATTCCACTAATCTGGTGCCATAATATGTGGTAAGTTTGCAGTAGTGGCAGTATTATAAATTCTGCTTCAAGGATTGTGTTTCAGTACTTTTTATAGTTATATGTACCTGATTAAAGTTGCATTACACTGCCTTTCTTTTTATCTTGTTACTGTTTTTTCCCCTGTTCTTCAAGTCTGATCCACCCCTTACTGAGGCATTAAACTAATAGTTTCTGAAATTCTAAACACAGGACTTGAAGTCTAGTTTGAAATTTTCTCCAACCCTCTCACCCCTTTTCTTGTTGTGGTTTTAAAAAGGCTGTGTCTCTGGCTTCCATCCCTTGTGGTAATCTGACTTCCATACTCCCTCCCTCCCCTCTTTCATTGCTATTGTCTGTTGTGTAACCATTGTAAGTACTTTCCCACCCATTGTTTTCCATATATCCATAATACTAAGTGCCCATCCAGCAAACCAGTATTGCACTTGAGTAAACCTCACTTACTACAATTTGTCTCATGCTCATTTTCTTGGTACCCTAGCCACTCTCTGGGGGGGGGGGTCCTGGGTTAATCCTGTACCATCCTTGGTAGATAAGAGATTTATTTTATCATTTATACTTCAGTTAACTGTTGAGAGTGCTACCACGTTTATTTGTTGATTATGCTTTTAAATCATTCTAAATGTCCCTAATACTTCAAATTGCTTTGTCAATGTAATTTAAGTTTTGTTGTAGCATTATATTCACAAGCAATCTTTCTTGGTGTTATTACAAATGCCCAGAAAGTAAATTTTATATATAAAACTTCCCGTAGAATTGAAACCTGTAACTTATTGTGGCTAAAACAAAGCCATTGTGTGGAGACAAACGTAGAGCAGCTAGTTTGCACATTAAACAGCAGTACTATCAGATCTTAGCACAATCTAACTTAGTGTGGTGACAAACCCCAAAGACCTCCCAAGGAGACCTCTGTATAACCCAGTCCACAACTCAAAGTACCCTACCCAAATATAGGTCCAGACAACATGGAAATGCAATTTCCAAATGTCTCTATCCAGCTTGATAGATATGGGCATCCTGAGACAATATAGCAATTATCGCATGTTCACAGGCAACCATTCAATTCTTAGAAAAACCAACACAATGTGCAAGAGATGCACATATGTAGTTTCAGTGGAGGAAAGAATGTTACATATGAACAAGGCTGTCAAGAACACACACACTACATCCAACACACAGTGTCCACCACACACACACACACACACACACACACACACACACACACACACACACACACACACACACACACACACACACACACACACACAGGCCAACCTATGCTGAGACACTAAAAAGCAATCTTCCCAAAGTTCAAAGGCCTCTTAAGCCTGGAGTCAAGTGGGATAAGCTGATTCTTCCAACAGAACAAGGCAGTTTGGGATTACCTGATTTGAAGAAGCATTTCATAGCTACACATTTAATGCTCATTTGCCTTCCCTATCCAGGACTGATATCAGAGTATAGGTAAAGAGAAAGAAATAGGGGGTTCCTACATGGAAGACCAGCACTGGCAGAGGTTTTAGTAGAATCTAGAAAAGAAGCTGCTGTTAAAAAAGAAATAATTAGTAGAGCTTATAAAATATTGCATAATGACGGTAAGAATCACTCAGAGGGTGTTAGAAAAGACTGAGAAGAGAGACTGGATATGCAATTCACAAAGAAACAATGGGAGGATATATGTATATCTCCCAAATATGCAACAAAGCCTAAAAGATTTAGGACCTTTGCTTGGAAATGTTTACATAGGTATTTTTAAACCCCAAGTAGGTTCCAAAGAATTTTCCTCAGCTAGACAGCAAATGTTGGAGGTGTGATGGGGAAGAAAGAAGTCATTGGGAACATATTTTTGGGAGGCTAATGTTTTGGCAGACTTTAAAGATTCCCTGCAGACTTCTCTGTCAGAGATAATGGGTGAGCAAATTGGTGTAACTAAAGAAATTATTCTTGAGCTATGATACACAATCAGAATTGCCTAGACATAGTAAAGCCTTGCTGTGTCTAATTATGGTGGCTGCCAAAAAAAAAAGCAGTTAGAAGGAAATGTAAATCAAAGTCTAAACCAACTGTACTAGAAGTAGTGAATACAGTAACAGAGATAAAACAACTGGAACTGGGATCCTTAGAAAAGGGTAGGAGCAAATTACATAGAAAAAAATGGGGATTTTGGAAACAATACATGCAGAGGAGGAATGAGGTTTAAAAGAAGGCAGGATATAAATGAGCTATGTAATGATTGACTAACAATGACTCCATAGATTATAAGTGATGTATAATGCTTGCAACTAAAGTTATGTCAGTATTGTTTGTGATATACAGTATAATGTTTGCAACTAAAATTATGTCAATATGGTTTGTTTTCATTTATATAAATGCATAATTATCTATGGCTCATTCATTCAGAGCTTCCTTGTGTCTGGCTTGGGCACCAGTGACTACAAGACTTGGACTGTTTCTACAACCATCTGTACCTACAAAGCTGATATATTTTTTTGCACTTGCTCTGTTTCAGTGATATTTATCAGTCTGTACTGCATTTATTAATTTGGTTGAATTTATCAATGTTTTTCAGCCTGCACTTGTTAAAGCAATCCATCTGTTTGTTACTGTACTGCTCTTAGGTTGGTTTAACAGTATTCTGCAAAAGGTCTTTCTGAGTTTGCCAAATATTTCTAAGTTTTGCAAAGTTTTTGTATTGTCAACATTTCTCAGGGTTAGCGAACCTGTTTCCAAGGATTCCTGATATTGCAGGAATTCTTACTTCTGTTCTAAAGCATTTGTGACTGCACTTGAGCTCGAAACCTATTTGTTTTACATTAGGAGGTCCTTTTGTATTCTGATGGGAGCAGAGAGCTAAATTCAACCCATTCAAGGTGGGAACTACTGATCAGTACCTTATTGTGCTTTTATCTGATTGGCCTGAGGGTTTAACTTTATAAAGCTCTGTGAAGATAGGTAAAGGCTGCCAGGCTAGCCAGATAGAATTTTGTAGATAATTCTGTCATTTGTAAATATTAATATAAGCCACAAGCTTGTTCTCTTAAATGGGAAAAATGGTGGTAAATGTGGAACTGCAAAAATGTAACAACAGTGCACTCTGCTGTAACAAAGCTGACAAGTCAATTCTGTGATGTCAAAACTTGGAGCCGATATTTCTGGATGAAGCAATTCTGCCTATTGTTTTAAGGCCAGAGTTAATGGCCAGAATTTACATGTATAATTTCTTTTATTGCTCTGGTTCTTGACCAGCTGCAAGATCAAAGGGGCTATTAACCTCTGAGAATTTGTTAGCATGGGAACCAGAAAGAAATGATGTAATCTGAAATGAATCAGTGGTACTGTGTTATCAATTTAAGGACAGAAAGAATGAGAGCATTAGAGCATTTGTCTTTAGAACATCCAACATCACCAGCACTGCCTGTATCTATATGTTAGTAGGATCTTAAACTTTAGTGTTTATCTTAGAAATAGCTGGGAAATAGAAATAATAGACTAGTTTTTGTTTTTCTGTGATGTCAGAACTTTTCTACTGTATTATTTTAAACATTTCTCTGCAATCTCTGAACTCTTGACTAGCACTGTGTAGTAATAAGTATTGTCCTGTGTTTTTATTATTAAATATTTTTAAACCTTTCAACCGAGGCTGTTTTGTGTAGAGATAATTTAAGCTCTAGAGTACATTGCATATATATGGTGATACTGTACCAAGTCACTTCAAATAAGCTTTGCTGTTCAGTCACATTTACCATTTGGATAATAACATTGCCCAGTAATAATTTGACACCCTTTAATAAGGGCCTTTGAGTAGCTGGTAAACATTAGCTGGGTGGTGGCAGTGACTTCTATCGAATAGTCTAGGTAAAAGGGGCACAGCTGGAGAAACTGTGCCAGCCTTCCCCAGGGGTGTCTGTGTGGTTGCATATAACTCTTATCTCAAAGTGTGTGTGTGTGTGTGTGTGTGTGTGTGTGTGTGTGTGTGTGTGTGTGTGTGTGTGTGTGTGTGTGTGTGTGTGTGTGTGTGTGTGTGTGTGTGTGTGTTGTGTGTGTGTGTCAGCTACTTGGGCAGGGACATGAACAACTGGTTGGATAGAGAGGGTCCTGGAGATTTTAGCTTGCCTACTAGGCTGAGATCTGGACCCTAAAGCTGTGCCAGTGGGGAGTCTTACTGGGGACCTGGAGAGAAAGGGAGAAACCAGCCCCAGACTGACTGTGATCTCTGTGTGCTCTTAAGGGAAATTGTAATTTAGTGTGTGCGTGTATTTATCCTTTCCCTATATGGACGCCTTTCACTGGTGTTAGTGGTGAGGATTGAGGCTCCTTGATTGCTGGGCCAGTGCATGGGTGTCACAAGGTCTTTCATAGTGCTGGTATAAAAGCCTCATGTTTGCACATTGTGCAAATGCGGTTCCATGTGCTGGCATAAAACAAACCTCTCCAGTTTAAAATCCTCTATCGGAAAGCTTCCCATAGTCTCCTACCATTCACAGCTGCAAGAAGAGCTGCCAATTTGTGCAGAGTGTGATATCACGTCAGGTAATCTAATAGTGTACTACTAAACAGTCTTACTTTGACCTTTAAGTGACTCTCCCCTACTTTTTCCATCTAGAAATTGTGTTTCCTTGCCTTACATACTGTAGGTAGATTCAGACTTGATGAATCTAGAATGTTTGGTATCACTGTGCTCTTAAACCAACCATCTTACATTAAGATGGTCTCCTTGCATGCTTTTGGCAGATGTGTGTAGCTCAGGACCCATCTATGTTGGGGATTGCTGGAGAATGGCTCAGTCTGGGGCATTCCTATTGGTAGTTGTGTTAAAACATTTTTATATTTGCCTGTATATAAGCCTCATATTTGAGCAGGCCAGGCTTGTGCTCGGTTTACCTGAACTGTTCAGCATTTGGCAACTTTAGCCAGAGGTCTGGAGTGCATCTGCACTGAAATCCATGGCATCCACTGAAAAAAATGAAAAATAAGTATATTTTAAGCCAGCTCTGCACTTTTGTTACCTGTATTTAATTGAGTTACTGCTTTGTTTTTGGTGATTTGTGACTGCTTTTTACTCTAAACTCTGAAACTGTGTTTCATTGCTTTATATAGCATAGGCTATATTAAACCTGCTGAATCTAGACTGTTTGGTATCACTGTGATCTTAAACCTGCCATCTTACATTAAGATGGCCTCCCTGCACCTTTGCTGCAGAAATGTGTATCTCAGGACCCATCTGAGTTGGGGACTATTGGAGAAAGGCTCAGTTTAGAGCTTTCCCTTTGGTAGATGTGTTAAAACTGTTTAGATTTGCTTGTATATAACCCTCGCTTTGCAATGGGGTTTAACAGTGCCCTGTATAGATGCAAATCCCTGGGAACATTATTTTTCCCTTAAGACCTTCCAGTAAAACCCCCAAACTACTATACACCCACTGCCTTTGCTACTCCAAGCCAAACTAGCCCACTAGTTAAGCCAAAGACCTAAGTACAGCTAGCCTACGTCCTTCCTAAATACCACATTCAGAAAACTCCTGCCACAATGGATGGGCAGTTTTCCATCACTTCTCCTGTCAACTTGATAGATATGAGCATTTTGAGGTAATGTAGCAATTGCTTCATGTGTACTGACAACCATTTACACCTAAAGCAAACTAACACCCTATGTGACAGATGCAAATACACTGTGGAACTGGAGTCAATTCTCTCACGTAAAAACAAACTAGACATTAAACAGATTGTCAGCACACATGCTTCACCTCTTATGCAAACCTCACCACTCACACAAAATAGGGTCATGACACATAAACCCTATATGTGGAGGCACTCACTAAAAGCCTACCAAAAGAATAGAGACCTCCCAAACGCACACCGCCCACACTCACCACTAAGCAAAAAGAAACCATTACACATAAAAACACACACACCCGTGTCTCAACAAATTTGGCCCTAACGCAAAACACATCAAATGTCTTGGTCATAGGCAACTCCATAGAGAGACACACAGTTGTCCCCCTCACCAGACTGGACAAGGAAGTGGTCATGGTCAGCTGCCTATCAGGTACCAGAACCCAACAAATCACACATGCACTCAGGTCACTCAACAACAAGTACCGTCATGACTCTGTCATAGTCCATGTTGGAGTGAATGACTTGAGACATACCTCTCTGGACTATAAGAAGAGAGATATGACAGAACTCTCTGATTATGTGTCCCAGACAGGTATGTCCCTAACCCTAAGCAGTATCCTACTGTCACCCAGGATGATGCCATAATATAAACAAAAAAATGATTGACTTCAACAACAGGCGTAGCTTCTAGTGAAAGTCCAGGAGGATCCAGTATCTGTCTGCCTAGGAGAATATGGTAGACAGACCTCACTGTTTTGCTAGAGATGGCCTGCACTTGTCCCCCCAGGCCTTCGAATACTGGCAAAGGACCTTGCCACCCCCATAGTGCCTTTTTTAGGCAATGTCAAAACAACAAATTATCCAATGTAACAAAATCTAATTAACATAAACTCAGGGTTGTGCTGCTTAATGCTAGGAATTTAAACACAAAATCCACTCTGTGGAAGCACTCCTCACCTTGGAGGATGCTGATGTCTGTGCAGTTACCCAGACATGGTTCAAGGCCACTGAGAGCACCCCAGCCATGCAAAGCTACAATGCCTTCCACATTTTCAGACCTCAAAATGAGCATGAAGGAACCAAAGGTGGAGGTGTATCCATCTTCATTAAAACCAAATACACTTCAAGACTGGTCAAACAGCATGACTCTCTCGAACTACTCCATGTCCAAATAACTATTGGGAAAGTACCATACCACATCACTGCTAGCTATAGATCCCCCACCATGAACCAGGATAAGCACACCGCCTACCTCACCATACAGCCCAACACCTTAGTTATGAGAGATTTCAACTATCCTTCCATAGACTGAAGGACATACACGAGCAAAAATACACTCGCCCAGAGGTGCCTGGATGTTTTTAACACAAATGCTCTGAAACAGATTGGCCAGAACATTAGAGCCACTAGTGGGGGTTCAGACTTAGTATTCTGCGACATGGGGGGGTGTCACTGTTCTTCCCCATGCATGATGCCCTCCATTGTTAGGCCAGACCACAAATCAGTCTTGTTTGAAGTAACTACTGGAACTGATGGCCTCACAGGAACAACAATTTATAAAAAAAATTTACCAAAGATAACTACAGCCTACTAAGCGATGGTATAAAAAGCTTCATACCATCTTCAATCTCAGACATCAATGATCACTATGCAGAAGTACTCAAATGCCCTGTACAAACACTGAAGTGACTGCATAAACTCTGCTGCACCTGACCAGATTAAATTCAGGTGTTCCTGTAAAAACAAGCCACCATGCTGGACTTCAGATATAAACAGATTATGTAACAAGAGGAAGAAACTGTTGTCCAAAAGCAAGAGGGATATCACTCTGCAGAGGAAGAGTTCCCTCCCCAAAGCCTAAACAAGAAAATCAGAAATCTTGTAAAGACTTCTAAAGCAAATTATGAAACTAAAATTGCATTCTTAGCCAAGGATGATCATAAGACATTCTTTAACTACGTCTGAATTCTAAAAGGGAACACCCAGCTATGTATCGAACTGGTTGTAAATGGGATCACTCATACTACACTGGAAGAAATCGCCAACCTGCTAGCTGACAGATTCAGCAAAAACTTTGCCCCCTATCGCCACCTACCATATCCCAAAGCAAACCAAGCACCAGCCCTCTGCCTAGTATCAATAGAGAACAGGTCATCTCTGCGCTCACCAAGGCCAAAAACACAACCTTGATGAGACCACATAATATCCTAGTTTGTCTACTAAACAATCTAAAACAAGACCTAGCAGATCCACTTGGCATTCTCTTTAATCATAACTTGAGAACTGGCTGTGTTTCTGCAGAATGGAGAACAGCAGCAGTAATCCCTGCATGAAGGGGAGCCATCAACTGACTCAGGGAACTACAGACCCATAAGACTTACTAGCCTCATCTGCAAGGCCATAGAAAGAATTATCATGGATCTTATCAACAAGGACATAGGCAATCTCCAAATGCTGGATCCAACCCAGTTTGGCTTCATTAAGGGTAGATCAAGCTTATTAAACCTGGTAGACATCTTTGAGAATGTCACCAAAGCCATGGACAAAGGTAAGACAGTGCATACAGCCTGTCTCAAACTTGCTAAGGCTTTCAACACAATTCCCCACTCTTACATCATTGAGAAACTCTCACAGATAGCATGCCCCCCGTTGTAGAAGGAAGTAGCAGTCCACAAAAAATCACAAAAACTGATAGACCATAAAAAGCAATACAGACGACAGAGTGGACTATTGAGGACAAGAAAGAAATTATGTATTGTTACTATTATACAAGAAGCCCAGAATTTCCAGATAAAAGATATATGAAGAGGAAAGAAAAATACTTCCACAAGAAAAACTGTCAGAAGCTTGAAATAAAATGTGTTCATTAATACAACAGATCCATGAAAAACATTATACATACCAAGAAACTTGTGCCATTTGGAAAAAGATGCTACTGAGGAAGTGTGAAAATTTAGAGATGTTTGAAGGGTATAAAAAAAGAAATATGGACATGAGAAAGAAACAGAAATCTGATATAGTGTAAAAATTTATACAAAGGAGAAAGAAAAACTAATCAATGCAAAAAGAGCAGTGCCAAAGATATTTGAATAGAACTATAGACAAAGACATCTGGAAATGGAAAATTTTACAGTACAAAAATAAGAAAACAAAGAGGAAAAATAGAAAACAGGATTAGTAATGGAGAAGTTAAAGAAACAGGAACTGAGGTTATGGATTACCTGCAAATTGAAGGATTTAGTGTAGAAATTTTAACTCAGATAACAACAGAACAGGATAGAGCAATGGACACCCAAATTACGGAGAAACCAATGGAGCAGGAAGCATCTAATTAGTTGACATATGAAGATACTTTGGAGCCTCCCATAGGAAACCAGGACAAAGGCTCAGTTGGAGCTGTACAGCAAGGGAAAGAACTGGAAACTGTGGCAACTCTGACACAGTCAATGTCGTGGAGTGATAGGCCAGTGAGTTCCCATCTGAAAGAGTAATGGATGACACTGGGTGAAACTGAAGACAGCATGAGACAGGAAGAAGCTCTGGAACTTTCTGTGAAATGCCGGCAGGAAATGGCGAACAAAGAATGTGCCTTCAGTTTAGAAGGAAATGCTCTAAGAAAAGAGTTACTTGATTTAATAGAGGTGAATAGACATATAAAGATCAATGAAAGAAATACACAGCAGAAGGTCAATAAAACCTCAAAAATTAGAAGCTTGATAAAACAAATGAACACAGTAATTAGGACTGTCTATAGAGATTCATGCAATATAACAAGAAGTAAATAAGATACATTGCTGTGCAGCCAAATTAATAACAGATAAAGTCTTACCACAAGAACACAAGGTAGTAAGGGAAAGGACGGGGAGAAATTGAATGCCATCCTGGAAATATCGCACAGAGAAAACTATAAAGCAATTAAGAGAAGAAGTGTCACTGTTAGAATAGTATAGAAGAAGGAATAGATCAAGAAAAATACTCAGAAAGATAGACGTGATAAAAGCAACATGCAGTTTTATAACAGATTAGGATTTGTCATGCACTATCGCAAATGATAAACTAAAAATCTCAGCACAGGCAGAAAAACGTAAAAGATACACAGATAAATATAAACGAAAAGTACAAAATAAGCAATTTATTGATGATCCAAAAAAGTTTTATAGAGAAATGGAAAACAAGGCAAAAGGAATTGAAAGACCACCAAAAAAGGAGAAATAGATATAATTTGGAGAAGTACTTTTGAGGATCTTGTGGAACATAACAAAGATGCTAAATAGGTCGAAGTAAAATAAAGAATAAGAAGTTCAAAGGTGCAGGATATGAAACAGGATGAAGTAACGGCCAGAGAGATTGAAACAAAGTTAAGAAAAGCCTCTAAATGGAAAACCTCAGAACCAGATACAGTACCTAACTGCTGGCTAAAAGTATTAACATCTTTACACAAAGATTTAGCCATGAGTAAGAACTATTTATATGTTCACCCCGAACAGACAGCAGCCTGGCTAACAACAGGAAAAACGATGCTCCTACTTAAGAGTGAACCTGCAAGCTACCCTAAAAATGATAGACCAATAGCTTGCTTTCTGACGACATATAAACTATACACTGGAATTGATGCCAACAGAGTTTATAGTCATTTAGAAGAAAACTCAATTATGACAATAGAACAAAAGGGTAATAAAAGAAAGTCATAAGGAACAAAGGATCATTTGTTGTTAAATAAAGTCATAGTGGAGAACTGTAAAAAGAGGAAGAATCTAAGTATGGCATGGTTAGACTACAGAAAAGCATTTGACATTATCCCACATTCATGGATAAAAGAGTGCTTAAAAATGTATAAGATACAATCTACACTGATAAACTACATCACAGCAACCACGAAACAGTGGCAAACCACTTTACTGTTAAGCTATGATAAAGGAAAAATTATTCCAGGGATAAAAATCTAAATGGGGGATATTCCAGGGTGACTCTCTGTCACCACTGCTCTTTTGCCTTGCTCTTAACCCATTAAACTGTCTGCTTAACAGATCAAGTCGTGGCTATAATTTGGCTCCCAGAAAGCAACAAAGTATAAAGACTTCTCATCTTCTCTTTGTTGATGATTTAAAACTGTATAGCTCATCAGATGAGGAACTGAAAGCACAACTGCAAGTAGTCAAAACTTTTTCAGATGATATAAGAATGTCATTTGGTCTTGATAAATGTGCAAAAGCAACCTTTAAAGCAGGAAAGCTGCAGCACCAAGAAAACATCAGTTTGGGATAAGAATGTGATATAAAAGAACTTGAGAAAGCGGGGGTGTATAAATATTTGGGAACTGATGAAGGATTTACAATAAAACATGAACAAATGTGAATAAAACCCAGTAAGGAATAGTTTAGAAGACTTAAATTAATCCTGAAAACAACATTGGAATCTAGGAACAAAGTTCAAGCTATAAACCAATTTTCTCTTCCTGTCATAACTTACAGTTTTGGAGTGACTGACTTGCCCCAAAAGGTGTTGGATAGATTAGACAGGAAAATAAGAAGAATGCTTCATGCTCGTCAAATGATATATAAAAATTAGTGCATACCACGAGTATATAGTCCCTGTTCTGAAGGAGGTATGGGCTTCCTTGAAACTCATTACATGTATAGATCTGCAATTGTGGGACTGCTTATATATATGCTGACCTCACAAGACCCAAACATAGTGAAAGTTTTGGGACATGAGGAGAATAAATCTAAGATGACTTCCTTTCTTAGTCTAGCAAAAGCATATCGGCATCAAGCAGGAATGGAACTCAAACCAGAAGTAAATAAAAATTAGGCAGCAACTGAATGTGCCAAAAAAACAAAAGAAAGAATATAAGGTGAAGGATCAGATGAGAAGGCAAGAAATGTGGAAAATGCACTAATATAGTTGCAAGTATAGAAAACTCCTGGAACAACCGTATGTTGATCAGGATCGAATGCAGGAATGGTGAAGGAGACGCAAATTCAAACCAAAAGATGAAAGCTTAATATTGATGGCCCAAGACAGTGGACTGTATACACATTGGTTTACAAAGAGCATTGAACATGTGGGAGAAACAGACAAATGTAGGTTTTGTAAAACAGAATTGGAAACATTTGCACACCTTGCTGGTTGTTGTGACATACTAATGGCAGAAGGACTGTATACTGAAAGGCACTACAATCCACTCTGCTACAGGCCCCATGAGGAGCTCAGTGTCTTTCCAAACTAACATCATTCTTAAGTATTCAACTGCGGTACCACCTTTATCATTCTTGTAAGAAAAGCGCAGTCCAGGTCTGAACTGTCTGCAAACAGCTACAGTTAACTTTGAACCTAACACCACTCTTAAGTATTCAGCTGCGGTACCACCTTTATCATTCTTGTAAGAAAAGCGCAGTCCAGGTCTGAACTGTCTGCAAACAGCTACAGTTAACTTTGAACCTAACACCACTCTTAAGTATTCAACTGCGGTACCACCTTTATCATTCTTGTAAGAAAAGCGCAGTCCAGGTCTGAACTGTCTGCAAACAGCTACAGTTAACTTTGAACCTAACACCACTCTTAAATATTCAACTGCGGTACCACCTTCATCATTCTTGTAAGAAAAGCGCAGTCCAGGTCTGAACTGTCTGCAAACAGCTACAGTTAACTTTGAACCTAACACCACTCTTAAGTATTCAACTGCGGTACCACCTTTATCATTCTTGTAAGAAAAGCGCAGTCCAGGTCTGAACTGTCTGCAAACAGCTACAGTTAACTTTGAACCTAACACCACTCTTAAGTATTCAACTGCGGTACCACCTTTATCATTCTTGTAAGAAAAGCACAGTCCAGGTCTGAACTGTCTGCAAACAGCTACAGTTAACTTTGAGTATGTGTCTAACTGTTTGAGCCAATATTCATTTTCCCCTGGAGAGCATTCTGCTTTGGCTTGTAAGCAGCCCCCCCCACAACACACACACACACACACACACACACACACACACACACACACACACACACACACACACACACACACACACACACACACACACACACACACACTTTGAGATAAGAGTTATATGCAACCACACAGACACCCCTGGGGAAGGCTGGCACACTTTCTCTTATTCCCTTCTGTTAGCAAATAGTATCCATAACTGATCAATACTGTGTGTTTGTTACTTTAAACTGTGACCACAGTAGCCTACTGATACAAGGTTATCCTGTTTTTCCACCTGAGAAATTAAGAAATGACTTACAGTTTCAGAGCAGTCCTTGGTCAGTTGTGATTGTTTCTTAACACATACTTGTCTTTGCTTTGGCTCATTAGCAGCAGTACAAAGAACTGCCTGCTCACACCCTTGTTCTCCCCTCCCCCTTCCCTGTTTATTACCTTAAGACAATCCCAAAGTTAATAAATATTACCTGTTGCAGGCACCATTTTTAAAACTACAACCACCCTTGTCACTATCATATGTTCATTTATCAATTAACTCTGTTAACTGATTGTTTCCAGCCCCCTCATACAAGCAACTAACAGGGTCTCTACCCGCTTCGCTCCCCACCCTGCCCCCTATTCCCTCCTGCTCCCAGTGGTCCCACCTTTATTGCACTCAAACCCCTCCCATCTTTCCAATAGCCAACCACAGCGCTAACCCAACACTACCTCCTCCATCTTCCCACTACTATCACACCTCCTCAACTAACATGTACAAGCATACCTTACCTATGCTCACTGCATGCACTCTCCTTGCATATCTTACATCCTACCAAAGCTCCATCATCCCCCCACTCAACCACTACCACTGTACTACTCCTCACACCACCACTCATGTCTCACCCACACTCAGCTCCCCTCCCACCAGCTCAAGAACCATCCCTATGCACCCCACATATTCTACCAACTATATTACTCAAACATAAAGCATCCCTACAACTTAACATAGTAACCCTCCCACCATACCTATTACCCACAGAGCACAATCATAAAGTTTCCCTTATAAACAAACACATTCAAAAACTGAGAAAACTAATAATCTCATGCATATCAAAACTAGCCCTAAGTGGAGAAATCCACCCCAACCCTGGCCCTACCATCTCCAACCCCAATCCTCATAATCAGACTAGAAACCACAACTTCTCCCATATTACAACCAATAGAAAGCCAAGTGATTTCCTTCTACTAAGCTTAAATATTAGAAGTATATCCAACAAAGTCCATGAACTCCATGCCACCATAGACTTGTACTCCTCAGATAGGTTCATAGGTTCATAGATTAGTACTAGGCTAGCTACCCTTTAGGGCCATTTTAAGCCTAGCCAATTGCCCTATGTGAGAATCAAACTCTGCACCTTGTGCTCGTATAAGGTAAATACCTTAACCGTTATGCCAACCTCCCACCTCCAGTTATCCAGGGATGATGCATACCTTGTGCCTGCTGTTTACTTTATGAGGACTCAGATCCCCACAAGTCTAAACTGATGAATATAGTGTCAGGTCCTGACAGAAACCTGGCTAAAACCTCACATTACCAGTGAGCAAATACTCTCTACAGGTTACAGCATACTAAGATTAGACCGGCTAAACAAAAAAGGAGGTGGTGTAGCTATAATATTTAAATAGCATCTAAACATCCAGATCTTAATATCATCAGCTCCACAAATAGGCAATGAAGAAGTAATATATACCAACCTCAAAATAAACCAAAATAAAACCATCAACATAATTGGATGCTACTTCCCACCTGTTCAAAACATCCCTCCACTAGAAAATCTCCTCAGCTGGTCTACTCACCATCTCCCCCAAGAAACTATCATTTTAGGTGATTTCAATATTGACTGGCAATCCTGTTCTGGCAACAATCCAACCCATCATGTACACCTTCATGGCTTCACCCAACTAGTCCAGTCACCAACCAGGATAAATAAAAACTCCAGCAAGCACACTACCCTGGACTGGATACTAGTCAGTAAGAGCCCCCAGTCATATATAACAGGCTGCTTATCCGATAGCGTCAGTGATCACTCCCCAACATTCCTACTCAAAAAATACCTATACCAAGCTAAACCTGTCATCTACCGTCAAATACGTAAAAACTAAACTTTAACCCACTCACATTCATCTCATCCCTCAAAGAATGTAACTGGCATCCTCTAAAGTACCTCAGTCTAGATGACGCAGTTGAATTTTTTAATACTACCTTCCTGAACATCCTTAATTACCATGCCCCCATAAGATTTTCCAGAACCAAAGCACAACCCTCCCCATGGCTACAGAAAACCACTAAGTCAGAAATGAAAAACAGGGATAAAGCCTGGGAGCACTGGCGCAAAACAAAAACCCCCTCAACTAGACAGAAATTCCTAGAACTACGCAATAGAGTCAAAAAGCTAATAAAACAGGACAAATTCCAATACTACCAGTCTGCCCTTGACTCCTCACAACACAGCCCCAAACAATTCTGGTCTTCCATAAACTTCATCCTCTACCCAGGTAAAGTCAGTACCCCTCCTCCTAACATCCCTCACTCCTCAGAAAATATTGCTACCTCATTCAACACACACTTCACCCAAACCATACTATCACTAGCTAAACAACACAACCCCCCTCCCCTCCAACCCACACCTTCAACTAGTAATCTCCCCACTGCCTTCTCTTTTTCTCCTGTACCTATCTCCAACAAAAAAAAACTCTTAACTAAACTTAAACCCACCAAATTAGCAGCAGACAACCTCCCAAGTGAATACCTACAAATCGCAGCTGATGCTCTGGCCTACCCAGTATACGTCTTGATTAACTGATCTCTGTCAGAAAGTTACATTCCCACACTGTGGAAAGTATCACATATAATTCCCCTCCACAAAGGTGGACCCTCCGCAGAACTAATCAATAACCGCCCCATAGCTATTCTCTCTCCACTCTTCAAAATACTAGAAAGATGCATACACTCTCAGGTCTCAGACTACCTCCTTACTAACAACCTCCTTTCCAGTACTCAGCATGGTTTCCGACCAAACCATAGCACCACCACTGCCTTACTCTCCTTTACTAACACTATCCTTCAGCATAAAAACAATGGCTATCTCTCCTCTGCTACTTTCCTAATCCTATCTAAAGCATTTGACATGGTCCCACACAAACAACTTATCTCTGTCCTCAATAACCTATCCTTCTCACAATCAGTCACCAACTGGTTTCAGAGTTACCTGTCTGACCGCCAACAATCCGTTGTATGGCATAATGACATATCTCCCCAACTACCTGCCTCCATAGGGGTTCCCCAAGGATCCATCCTTGGACCCCTACTCTTCTCTGTTTACACCAATAATCTAGCCTCTGCCACCAAACATGGCACACTCATACAATACACAGATGACTAAAACCATCATCTGCTCAGCCCAGTCCCTACCAAAACTGCAAAAAGTCACACAGGAAGCCTTTTCCTCTGTTGAAACATGGTTATCCGATGCCCAATTAATACTCAACCCAAACAAAACTAAACTACTCATCTTCTAACCCACCAAACATACTCAAAACAACTCTCACTTTAACATCACAGCAAAAGACAACACCACTATATACCCAACTGAACACACCAGATTGCTAGGAGTGGAAATAGACAATAAACTAAAATTTGGCATTCACATATCCATGACCATAAAAAAAGTCCACAAAAAACTAGGAGCGTTATACAGAAATAAGCAATTTCTCACCAAAGCAGCAAAGATTTCAATAGCAAATTCACACCTTATCTCCACCTTACTTTATGCCTCTCCAAAATATACCAACCTAAGGCAATGCGATCTAAACAAGCTATGGACCTGCTACAACAAAATCGCCAAATTCTCCACAGGGGCATCCTACCGTAGTCACCACTGTCTCTCACTTGCTGAACTGGGATGGCTTGAACTCCCTCACCTCCTTCAGTGGTATCAATTCTCACTCGCACACAAACTAGTAAACCATCCACTAAATGTCCCATCCCTCCAGAATCTACTCCAACCCTATGGCACCACCAGACCACTAAGATCCAGCAACAAAAATCACTTGCAGATCACTAAAGCCAATAACTCTGCTGGTGAAGCACTATTCTCTTGCACCATAGCCAAATTATGGAACTCACTCCCACCCACAATTACCTCCGTACCATCTTGCATCCACTTCAAAACTTTACTAAAAGCACACCTAAAAACATGCTGGCTATGCCCTTGCAACTTCCACTCTAATATCATCCACCCCATCCAACCACTACCTTTCTTTCCACTCCACTAACTAACTTGATTATGGCAAGCTCAGATGCTCATAAGCCTAGTACTTATTATACAGCAGGAACTTCTCATTGTAACATTTGTTAATGTCTGTTATGTACTTCACAGATAAAGATTCTAATTGTCTACTGATGTACTATGTTCTTCATCTGTAAATATGTTGTAAGTAATTGCTATGTTAAATTGTTAATCACTATGTAATCCAATGTAACTACTGTCTGTTTATTTAACTGTGGAGCTTTTCTCCCTGGGCCTCCGCTGAAAATGGACCTACGTCCAGTCGGACACTCCCGGTCAACACATTTAAATAAATAAATAATAATGTGGCAAGACCGTTGCACTGGGGATTGTGCAAACATAATACTGAAGTAGCTGAAAAACACTGGAAACATGAGTCACAAAGCTTCATAGAAAATGACGAAGTCTACATCACATGGGATCACCCAACCAACAGTTCAAAAGATAGATGCAAGAAAACCAGATATAGTGGTCCATGAAAAGAAGACAAAAGTAGCATTGATCATTGAAATTGCTATACCCAGTGACTACAGTGTCTTGGGCACAGAGAGACGCAAAGTTGTAAAATATCAGGATTTGCAGGCAGAAATGAGAGCAATGTGGAATAAAGATACCCATACAGTTCCAATAGTAGTAGGAGCAACAGGTCTTATAAAAAATAATCTACAATCTTATTTAGATATGTTACAAATACATGTAACTCCATACGAATTGCAGAAGGAGTCATTACTGGGTACATGGTGTGTGCAGCGAAGAGCACTTCTGTCTGACATCAAGGATTGAAACAATATTAATTTCATGAACTTTAATCATACTTTGACTTAGGAATGAGGTCCATTCTTGTCATGTTATTAGAAACCCAAAAGATTTGGAGAAATTAAAAATAGGGATTAACCCTTACATTACTATATGGGTAGCCAGTTGCCTCACTGACAGAACAAACTCTGTCAAAATTGGTGACTTCACTTCCATCAGTAGACCCATCACCAATGGAGTACCACAGGGGTCTGTGCTGGGCCCCTTACTGTTTGTCATCTATTTCTCAGAAGTCCAGGCCAAAGTAGATGGCCTGTGGCTCACCAAGTTGGCTGATGATTGCAAACTGGGAGCAATTGAGTCCTCCAATGATGTCAACATATTAAAAGAAGGGCTAACACAAACAAATGATTGGTGACAAAGCCATGGTCTAAAACTAAATGCAAAAAAATGCATTATTATTCCCTTTGGCAAAACAGAACTCCCTACAACTTACAATATTGACAGCACCCCCCCCCCCCACCCAAGTTCCAACCCACTGGTGTGAGACTTGGGAACATAGGTTATTAGCAATTTGAACTTCTACCGCCAAATTTCCACAGTGGTAAGAAAAGCCTTTTATGTAGCGCACCTCATAAGCAAGGGTATAACATCCAGGTCAAGGTATGCTATAACTCCACTGTAGTTGACTCTCATCAGACAAGAAATAGAGTATAATTCACCCTTTTGCATGTACCTCACCAGGCACCTGCAGCAGCTGGAGAGACCTCAGTGGTTTCTCACTAAGAAAATACAGGGACTCCAAACCAAGCTGAAAGCCCTGTCACTTTACTCTGTATCTTATAGGCTGCTGAGAGATGACTTGTGTCTGGCCTTTGGGGCAATTTCTGACCCTATCCTAATGGAAATGCTGTCAAATGGCACAAGAATCACTCACTCTAGGGATCTCAGCCTAGCTTGTGACATTAATAGAACATGCTAGAGAGACAGATATGTCTCCCAGAGACTGACGCTTCTCTGGAATAGACTTTCTATGCACGTAAAACAGAGCTCCTCACTGCCCCTATTCAAACGCAACCTAGATAACTGGATGGGAGACTGCAAATTTGCCCCTGAGCTGGCACCCGTGTCCCTCATGGACGGAGATTGCCAGTGTTGATCACAGACCCACTCTGTTCATAATTTCTTTCTGCAGACTAACTTAAAAGAACAAATTGGAATTACATGGTTAGGCTTGTAAAGGCTCTAATGCCGCTTGCCTAGTAACCTCCTATGAACCTATGTCATATGTCATGATTTAATAAAGATATTTCTTGTTTAAAAAAAGACCTGCTAAGTCTGTGAATGGTAACACCTATCCTCAGCAATCTCTAAAGCACTCACCAAAAGCAACACCAAACATGACACACATTCCTACATGCAATGGTGCCCCAAGAGCAAAGCCCAAAAAGGCATTACCCAGGACTCTTGCCAGTGGGGGCTCCATTGTATGACACACACACGCCGAACTCTCCACAATGAACAAGGATAAAATAACTGTTAGTTGCTTATCTGGAGCCAGGATCTGTCATGTTATGGACTCATTTACAGAATACTACAGATAGCAATATAGTTCTATCAAAGTCCATGTGGGAGTTAATTACCTAAGTTGTACTTCCCTGGACTATATGAAGAGAGACATTGTTGATCTCTCCGAATATGTGTCTCAGGCAGGTATGTGTCTTGCACTGAGCAGTATTCTGCCTTCACCAAGGGTGATGCCACAGCATAAACAAATGATTGACTTCAATAATTGGTTTAGTTTCTGGTGTCTTTCCCCTGGGGATTCAGTATGTGTCCACATGGGAGGACATGGTTAACAGGCCATACTGCTTTGGAAAGGATGGTCTGCTCCTGTCCCCCCAGGCTTCTGAATATTGGCTAAAACTTTATCCACACACGTAGAGCCTTTTTAGGCAATGCCAAATTGACAAACCTACTGACAGAGCACATAAAACCCAAAGATACTTAAAGGTGTTACTGCTCAATGCTAGGAGTCTAAACAGGGAACTCCTCAACTTGCAAACAATCTCACTCTGGAGAATATAGACATCTGTGCTGTTAACGAGACAGGTTTTAAATTTGCAGAAAGTACTTCAGCAGTGCAAGACTTCTGTGCCTTCCACACATTTAGACCATCAGCTACACAAACAGGGACAAAAGGTGGAGGAGTCACAATCTGTATTAGCAACAAGCATAACTCCATGTTGGTTAAACAGGAAGATGCCCAGGAATTTATCCAAGTGTAAATCACCATAGACACAGTCCCATACCATATCATAGCAAGCTGTAGGTGACCCTCTATGTCCCTAGAATCCCATAGCACATATCTAAATCTACTGGAGACACACCTTTAAACCAATTACCCTGTTCATGGGAGACTTTAATTGTCCCTCTATAGAATGGGAAACATACACTCACAGACACAGTGATTCTTGGACTTTACTAACACGAACATCCTTGACCAGGTAATGCACACTCCCAGCAGAGGTTCAAACATACTGGACCTGTTACTCAGCAATATGGGAGACTGCTGACCCCCCCCCCCCCGGTCACATTCTCACTGGTGAGGTCGGACTGCAAAGCCGTCTCCTTCAAAATAAAAACCAACTTGGTAAAAACAGCAAACCCTTTAACAGTTAGGAACTATTCAAGAACAAGCCCTGCTAAGTGATAGTTTATCAAAATTCAGTGCCCCTCCTAACCCTGAGTTCACAACAACCTACACAAAATTATTCACAGAGACCCCGTACAGCAATGGAAATGGTGATATAGATGTTGCTGTACCTACTAGAAGTAAGCCCATAACAAACTCTAAAAACAAGCCACACTGGTGGAATTCTAACCTTAATAGGGCATATAACAAAAGGAAAAAAGCCATGAATAAAATCAGGAAGAGCAATTCCCATAATGATAGGCGCTCTCTAATTAAACTATACAGAAAGATAAGAGGACTAATTAAGTCCAGAAAGGTCAGTTATGAGTTTAAGATAGCCACACAGTCTAAAGACAACCACAAAATCTTCTACAGCTATTTCTAAAACCTCAAAGGCAGCACACATCAGTGTGCCAAACTGGTGGTCATTGGTGTCGCCTTCACCGAGCAAGCAAAATAGCAAATTTGTTGGCTGACAAATTCAGCTCAAACTTCACCCCCCACTCCCCCCCTGCCTCCCCCCATGAAATACCCCTACTAGCCTTACTTCCAAGCTATTAACAGGGAGCAGGTCTTGGCAATGCTTGCTGAAACCAAAGCACAGCTTCAGTGTGCCCTGACAATATCCCAAGATGCCTCCCAAATAGCTGGAAACATGACCTATCAGGACCACTTGAGTCGCTCTACAACTATAGCCTCAGAACAGGCTTTGTGCCACAAGAATGGATGACTGCAACAGTTATCCCACTTCACAAGGGTGAGCTATTGACCAACCTCAGACACTAAAGACCTATTTATCTGACTAGTCTAATATTCAAAGGTATGGAACAAAATGTCATGGAAATAATCAACAAAGACATAGGCAGCCTTCAGACATTAGAATCAACATAGTTTGGCTTTGCCAAGTGAATATCATGCCTAATAAACCTGGTGTACCTTGAGAAAGTCACTAAGGCAACAGATGAGAGGAAAATGGTGCATACCACCTCCTTGGACCTGGCTAATGTGGGTTTTAGATCAGCAGATCCTGTGTGGGCATCCTGCAGACTATTACAGCACCAGAAACGAGAGAGAGAGAGAGACTTTTTGTTCTAACTGCAAGTACTTTTGGCTTAAACTGCCCGTTTTTTTGCTGTTTTTGATCGTTTTTGTTAACTGTTTTCTGTGCTTATTTACTGTATTTTTGCATTTCTTAGCCTGTTTTATCCAAAAAAAAAAAAATCCTATCTTGTTTGCTCGTTTCCCACCTTTTCTAACTAGTATAGTCCAGATCCCAAGCGTTGCTGGTTTCAGGACTTCAGTTTCTGTATTCAGAGCTATTCCAGACTTTGCTGTGGTAGAGGAAGGTCCTACTGCTTACTAGTGAGAGTAGTAAGCATTGTACAGCCTATATAACGCTAGAGGAGTGGTTTCCAGCTCTGAAAGTGCAATTCTGTTGGCCATTTGGGACTGATTTCTATCCCTTTCAACTTTCTGGCTTAAAAACGTGTATTTGCATGCATTTGAGCTTATTTTAGATCAGTAGATCCTGTTTGGATGTCCTGCAAACTATTACAGCACCCTTTCAACTTTCTTGCTTAAAAACATGTGTTTGCGTGATTTTGCGCATCATGCAGCACCATGGGGCTAAGTTTAATCTATTCCCGGCACCAGAAAGTCTGCTCTTCAAATTTTCTCTTAGAACTAGACGGTTTCTCAGTAGTAGCACTAAAATCTGAATCCCGGTGACTAGCACTTGATCTAAAACCTGCAGGAAAGCACTAGGAAGACCTAAAACTGATAAAGGCACTCAACTCTACTTGTATATAAGGAGAAAGTAATAGTAGGCACTAAACAGCCTATAATTGCAAAATACCTTGCCAAGGTAAGGGAAAACAGGTCTTGCACTCTACAAAAGAAGCACCGAACCAGGCATGCCCAAGGGTCAGCTTCCGGTGATTTCTCCAGTCCACCTGGTGAACCTGGGCATACTGGGCAATGCAGCAATTGCCTCATATACACAGACAACCCTGTCCTCCTACCACCCAACACTACAACCTGCAAGAGATGCACTTACATAACCAAACTAGAGGCAAAGCTCTCTCCAGCCAAGATTGTGACAGTCAAGAGGAGAAGGTTAACACCTGCACTATACCTCAAGCAACACATAGACCTTCAAAACCCACATCACAAACACCCACACATAGAAACACTAAACCACATATGTGGAGGCCCTTAACATTAACCTGTCCGAGCAACAAGGACCTCCGAATCTGATATGCAAACAAACACCAATCACAACCAAAGTAACACATAGCTCAAAACACCAGTGTGCCACCCAACAACCGCCCCTAAGGCAAAACAATGTACCCAACACCTTTGTCATAGGTGACTCCATAGTCAGGCACACTGATGTCCCACTCACCAGGCTGGACAAAGAGAAAATTACCGTCAGTTGCCTGTCGGGAGCCAGGATCCACCACATAATGCATGCACTCGAGTCACTCCACAACAAGTACAAATATGGCTCTGTCATTGTCCATGTTGGAGTGAATGACTTGAGACATACCTCCCTGGACTACATTAAAAGAGACATGGTAGAGATCTTGGATCATGTGGCCCAGGCAGGTATGACCGTAGTCCTGAGTAGCATCCTGCCTTCACCCAGAATGATACCAAAGTATAAAGACAAAATGATTGACTTCAACAATTGGCTAAGTTTCTGGTGTCATTCAAAGGGGATCCAGTATCTGTCTGCTTGGGATGACATGATCGACAAGCCACAATGCTTTATCAGAGATGGTCTGCACCTGTCGCCCCTGGGATTCAGGTTACTGGCTAAGGCTCTTGCTACCCCATAGTGCCTTTTTTAGGCAAGGCTCAAATGACAAAACTACCACCATAACAGATAAAAACATGCAAAATCTGAAGGTTATGCTACTCAATGCTAGAAGTTTAAATCTCAAAATGCACTCTCTCGAGGCACTCCTAAAAATGTAGAACATCGATAACTGTGCAGTAACCAAGACCTGGTTCAAGGCTCCAGAGAACAACCCTGCAATACCAGGCTACAACTCTTACCACACTTTTTGGCCACCAAACCAGGACTGAAACACTAAAGGTGTTGGAGTGTCCATATTCACCAAGGATATTTACACCTCCAGGCTAGTTGCCCAACACAATGCATCTGAAATATTACAGGTACAAATAACACTAGGTAAGACTGCAGTCCAAATTGTAGCTTTCTACAGATCCCCACCATGCCCCAAGATTCTCACTATACCTTTTTAAACATACTGGAAAATATTAAGATACAACCAAACACCCTAATGCTGGATGATTTCAACTACCCTGCCATTAATTGGGAAAATTACTTGGGTACCAACACCTTTGCCCAACAGTTCTTGGAATTCATAAATTTCAACACCCTGGATCAACTAATCCATAGTCCCCACCAAGGGCTCAAATATCCTTGACCTGGTCATTACCAACATGGGAGATCGATGCTCCACACCAGTGGTCACCCCCTCATTGGTCAGGTCTGACCATAAGCTAATCACTCTTGATGTCCACATCCCACCCCCACCCACTAGTAAGGAGACCTCCATAAAAAAACTTCACCAAAGCCAACTTCATCCTACTCAAGTCAAAAGTGACAAACTTCACGATAACCATGCAGACAGGAACTGAAATTTCAACTGCTGAATCTTACACTAAGGCACTGTACGAGCATATCCACTCATGCATAACTCGTGCCAATCCAAATAGAACCAAAATGCTCTCTTCCAAAAAAGGAAGCCAATTTGGTGGTCCCCTGCCATAAACAAGTTATATAACAGAAGGAAGAAGCTATTACAGAAAAAAGGAAAATCCCAGGATACAAAAAAACTCCCTTACCAGCCTCAGTAAGAAGCTGATGTCCCTCATAAAATCCTCCAAAGCTAGTTATGAAAATAAGATTGCCAAAGATTCTAAGGACAACCACAAGGCATTCTATAGTTATGTCAATAATCTAAATGGTAATACTCAGATATGCTCTGAGCTACAACAGAATGGCACTAAATATACTGATCCCAGGGATATTGCCAATATCCTAGCAGATCATTTTAGTGCCAATTTCACCCCCCCTCGCACCCCCTAAAGGGCCCATCTCAATACCAAAAGATTGCCAAATACTGGTAATCTCAACCACATAGGTAAAAAATGCACTCTCCAAAGCTAAGAATACAGTAACCATGGGACCAGATGACATCCCGGGCTGTGTACTACATGAACTACAATATGAACTGGCACTTCACCTAAGTGTCATGTTTAATCATAGCCTCACCTCAGGCTTCATACCCAATGAGTGATGCACAGCTACAGTTATCCTACTGTATAAGGGGGTCCACCTTGGACCCCGGGAACTATCGTCTCATCAGCCTAATGAGTCCAATCTGCAAAGCCATAGTACACATTATCATGGAACTTATAAACAAAGACATTGGCAAACTTCAAACACTGGACCCCACCCAGTTTGGTTTTGTGAAGGGCCGATCTTGTCTCCTCAACCTGATAGACTTCTTTGAATCAGTCTCCAGAGCCATGGACGAGGGTAAGACGGTTCACACAGCCTATCTGGACCTTGCCAACACCTTTGACACCATTCTCCACTCTGGAATCATAGATAAACTTACTAAGCTGGGCATTAATCCCTACATCACTCGATGGGTTACAAACTGGCTTACTGACAGAACCCACACTGTAAAAGTAGCCAACTCCAAATCCAGCTCCAGACAAGTGACAAGTGGAGTACCTCAGGGTTCAGTCCTGGGACCATTCTTGTTTGGCATCTACTTCTCCAAAGTACAGGCCAACACCAAAGGACTCTGGCTGACAAAGTTCGCAGATGACTGCAAACTGGGAGCCATTATCAAATCTCCAAATGATGTGGATAACCTGCAAAAGGGCCTTACAGAGACAAATGCTTGGTGCCAGAGCCATGGGCTCAAGTTCAATGCCAAGAAATGTATAATTATCTCCTTTGGGAAAAAACATGTACTCATGAATTACCACATAAGTGGCAGTACACTAAACACCAAAAGTGTGATAAGGGACCTAGGGACACAGGTGGACAGTGGTCTCACCTTCGATAAACAAATTGCCACAACAGTCAGGAAATCCTTCTATGTGGCACATCTCCTTACTAAGGGCTTTTCATCCAGGAAAAAGCAGGTCATTGTCCTGCTGTACTCATCCTTCATTACACCCATTATAGAATACAATGCCCCGTTTGGTATGTACCTCACAAGACATCTTCAACAGTTGGAAAGGCCGCAGAAATACCTCACTAAAAGAATTGCAGGGCTAAAGCAGATGCCCTATGCTGACTATCTAAAAAAACTCCATCTATACTCTGTCACATATCATCTACTCAGAGGTGATCTCTGCTTAACATACAAGGCCATGTCAAACCTGGAGCTTTTGGACTTGCTACACTTAAACAAGTCCCAATCCCTCAGAGCCACACACTCCAGGGATGGAGAACCTGGTCATCACAATGAACAAAACATTCTGGAGGGATAGAGTCCTGTCCCAGAAACTCCCCATTCTCTGGAATAGACTGACCATACATGTCAAGCAGAGCACCTCTTTGGCCCCTTTCAAAAAGAACCTTGACGACTGGATGGGAGATAGAAAATTCATCCCAGGGATCATGTCAGTTGCCATGCTTGACAGGGGACCAGGGAAGTAAAATTCCTTGGAAAAATAGCCTGGGAAATGTTATGGCTAGGCTTGTATAGGCCCTAGGGCTGATAGCCTAGTACCAGCCTATGAACCTATGATACAATACCCCACTCTGAAATAGTTGACAAACTCATTGAACTAGGCATAAACCCCTACATTACTTGATGGATTGCCAGCTGGCTCACAGACAGGATGCAGGAAGTCAAGATTGGTGATACCACCTCCACTAATAAACTGGTCACCAGTGGGGTACCCCAGGACTCCGTGCTGGCACTGCTGCTATTTGGCATCTACTTAAAGGCTAATATTAAGGGCCTTTGGCTGACCAACTCACAGATGACTGCAAATTGAAACTATCATAGATTTACTCCATGACACAGACATCTTATAAGAGGATCTTACACAGACAAACGACCAATGCCAAAACCATGGACTAAAACTCAATGCCAAGAAATGCATTATAGTGTCTTTTGGGAAAACTGCTACCCAGGCTAATTATTCACTTGATAAGTCAGAAATCTGGGAACATATGTAGACAGTAATCAGGCCTTTGACCAACATTTGGCCAAAGTAGTAAGAAAATCATTCTGCTGCTCAACCTATAAGTAAGGGCATGGTACCCAGGTCCAAGGAGGTCAGAGTACCACTTTTTTGTCCCTTATCAGACATATCATTGAGTATAATGCCCCCTTTGGCATGTACCTGACCAGGCATATACAATAGTTGAACACCCCAAATGTTACCTAAGAGGAGAATCCAGGGTATAAACACATTGTCCTATATAAGGCTGTATCGCTACACTCTGTCTCCTTCATGTTACTGAGAGGTACTCTATGGCTGGCATATAAGACATCCTCAGATCCAGCTCTGATGGGCCTTTTGCACATCCACAAAATGAACAGCATCAGAACCACTAGATCCAAGGATTTAATTTTTGCTTGTGACATAAATAAGGCATGTTAGTGGCAGATATGTGTCTCAGAGGATCCCCAAGCTTTGGAACAAGCTTATATGAAGCATATCATTTGTCCCTAACCATATTTAAGGGTAACTTTGACCAATAGATGGGAAACTGGAAATTCAGCCAAGTTTGGCCCCCATGGCTCTGATACACAGAGGCTAATGCCCAAACTAACATACCCCTGCCCACATAACCTCTAGAAAATTCCTAAATAACATACCCCTTCCTAATAGATGCCCATGATACATAGGGACAGAACTGGGTTGGATTGCATGGCTAGGCTTATAAAGGCCCTGGAGGTCATTAGCCTAGTATATAAGTATGAACCTAAGAACCTATGAATAGACAGTATTTTATGTATTTGCAGTAATGATGAATTAAAGATTAAGTTTGCATTAATCATAAGATTCTAGGTTTGACTCCTGGCTAACTAGCAATAGTTAATGTGACACATATAGAATAAGGTATGTTTACTAATCTGATACATACAGAATAGGGAGAGGGTAGCTTTAGAGTATATTGTACTATACTGTAAAATTCAAACTGTGGCATCTTATTTAAAAACTGTATCAAGAAACTAGAGGGAAGAGTTTAATATGTTTATTTGATAATTCACAAGGAGTGCATTGCTCACTCAAATGGACTTGGATATCTTATAATACATATAATAAAATTCAAATGGTAACATCTTATTTTAAAAGTTAGTATGTCAGTAAACTACAATAACATGTTTAATATGTTTGTTTAACAGTAGATAAAGAACATGTTAACTTGGGTTTAAAAAGGTATTTCAGCATTAGAACATTTATGGACAACTGTACAAAAATCTTCATTCTTACAGGGAATGGTAGCCAATATGCATTGGTAATTAATGGTACATTTTCAAATGAGTTTGAATATTACCACTTCTACATAGTATTCTATGAGCACAATCAGATTATTTTATATAAACGCATCTATCGGAATTCCCATAAGAACATAGCTTGGATAAAACCCCCTCAGTCTTACAAAGAGTGATAACCAATATGCATTGGTGATTTTCTGCACATTTCAAAATAGAATAAAGTTATTGGTAGTATTAAATAGTATACTATGATTACAACCAGATTTCTTTACACATAAGCATCTATATGGATTCTCGCAGGGAAAGTTATTTTTATGAAATCACGGTAGACTACAAATGATTACATTTTGTGAGACAAATTTTCATTCAGGTTATCCTATATTGGTTCAGTAATGTGCTATACTAATTTTCAAATCATCTTGAGGAAGAATGTAAGGGAAATTATATTATTAATTAAAGGACTTGGGGAAGCTGGAATAAATAATGGGAAATAAATAAAATTAAGGACATATCATTCTAAATCAGAAGCAATGAAAATAACTGCATTCCCAACAGAACTGATATGTGTATCAGTTGACTGAGTTAAGGATAGATTAGACCTAGGTACATGCAGATTTGTTGATCTTTTTCAAGAGATTAGATCTGTGTAAGACTGCACACATTGTTAATAGGGCTAGTACCTCATCAACTATGATATAGGTGAGCAGGTGAATCCAGCCAAGTTAGGAATGCAACACAAAGAAGGATAAAGGGTGGAGGATATGATTCTATATGTTGTAGTTATCCCAGTCTACACTTTGATTTTTTTGAAAGGAAATGTAAACCTAAAACCAAACACAGACATAACATATCTGAAGCAATAATAATTGAATATATGTAATATAATTGCGAAGAAAAGGGAAAATAAATGCCTGTTTACAAGCAACAAAAAAGTGAAATGGCAAGTAATGGAAGGATAGTTCTCAGGGAATAAAAACAATTATTATAGCAAACATTTTTTTCTTTGTCACACAGGCAGGATAATTTGGTGAAATGAATAAAAATATTTGAAAACACTAAAGTAAACTACAAAAACATGAATACATCTGGGTCATTTTTGGAGAGTGAGTTGTCATAGGATTCCTATTAAAGTTTAATTTTAGAAAGTTAAAACCGAATGATATTTGACAAAAGATTGTGAAGAAGCACAAACATTGATAGATGAGTTTTTATCTTGTAAAAGGACTTCAGAATGTCACAGCATTTGTGAACAAAAGGAAGAATGTTGGAGGGTAAATTTAAAAATGTAAATGAATCTATAATTTCTTGTAGTCTATATACACCTGCTTCAAGAAACATGACAGTAGTTTATTCACTTTATGCTTTATGGAAAATTTTGATGGAAGCTACTGAGATAGAAAATATATGTTGAAATTAGACAATATATGGAATTTGTATTGGAATTTTTTACTATGCATGATTTTTAGTATACTGATGATTTTCCCTTTTAATCAGTAAATGTCATATGAGCAGGTAGTAATAGTTTGGGGCCTTGCAAATGACTGTTACCTGCGAATAGTGGTGCTAAATGGATATGCAAATAGGGTCAGCAAAATATATTTGTGATGAATATGGAAAAGCAAAGTATTTTCTGAAAACACCCCTATTTCTTGCAAAAGAGTCAGTTGTATAAAGTTCTGCTTTATGAAGCTGTGAAGTACTTCACAAAAGCGTGAGAGTTTAACTTTTTTTGCATAATGCGGTCAAGGGAGGCTGAACACAGTCATGGGTTCATAGGCTCATAGGAAGGTACTAGGCTATCTGCCCAAAGGCATTTATAAGCTTAGCCAGAATGTGTTGGCTTTCGACACCCCCTTCGATTAGCTCCCTGTGCCTCTGTCCAGCAGAGCCACTAAAGTGATCCCTGGGGTAAACTTTCTGTTTCCCATCCACTCATCAAGGTTTCTCTTGAAGAGAGTTAGACAGGAGCTCTGCCTAATGTAGATTGGAATCTTGTTCCAAAACATGGGAAGTCTCTGGGACAGGAATCTATCCCTCCAGCATGTCCTATTTATTGTTGTGGTGAGGTTTTATAACTCTAGAGTGTGTGCTCGAGGGAATAAGGTTTTCTTTAGGTGGAGCATGTCCATGAATTCTGGGTTGGACATGGCCAACCCATGGTCATGCTTAAAACATTTAAGGAAACCTGAGGACTGTGCAGTGTTTAAAATTGATTTATTTAAAAAAAGAAAAGGGGGTTATAATGTTTTATACAGGGATATCCTTTTGTGGCTACACTGATAGTTTCATCAAAGAATAGAAAGGGGAGATTTTCTTTGGGGGGGAATAAATGTCACTATGTGTGTTACGTTTAAGTTTTTTGAAGTTATGATTTACTTGAGGTGCTAGAGTGTGACACAGAATGTTGGATGGACAAGGATTATATTTCATATTGCTGCAAACCTGACATTCAGATGACATCATTTTGTTTTTTAACTACATTCTGATTTTGGCTAGTGTGGGACTATTCATGAGTTCCTGTAGCAAGCTTGGGACAGCCACACAATGGTGTGGACTTCAGAACCTCTGAAATGCATTCATGTTATTTTGGACACGTTCATCGGTGAAATACAAAAATTCTCTGATACATCTTGGGAAACATTTGTATACTACTACAATTCATAGAGATGAATGTAAATTAGCCTAATTTGCATATAACACATGTAAATGGCCCTGACTTTTCATCAATATTAATTTGCCAGTTGCTGAGATAGGCAGCAAATGCAGTAGGATACTGCATACTTACTACAGTAAGGAAATAGTTTTAAAAATATTTTTATTTAATAAGAAACCTAAAAAATATTATTTCATTATTGAATTAAGGGTAATTTGTAATGAACTTACATGTATAATGTGCTAGTTATGATAGCATTGACTGGTAGATTTCTGTCATTTTGAAGTTGGATTTCATGAGAGCAGCAGCAGTGGAAATTACTGATGACAGAAAATGATCATTATTCTGGTATACTTTACTGATTGTACATATATGAGTATAAATGCAATAATTTACTACAGAGGTTTTGCTGTGCTAAGGATATCAGCTGGCACATGTGATAAATCTTATTACTTATTGCGTGACAGAGAGGAATAAAAAATGAACAAACCAAATAGCAAAAAACTCCAAACTGCAACGACTTGTAAAACTCGACTTTAATATAAATGGTGAGTGCTTTCACAGTGTATAATACTGCTTTATCAGATCAATGTAAAACAAAACAGGCAAATACAATTTAAAAAGTATATGACCCAATCAAATTCTCAAGTAAAAATCACATGATACAAATCATTTATTCATTCCTTTTTGTCAATCAGGAAGTCTTAGCATAACCAATAAAATCAATTTTATAGACCCAGCCTCTAAAAGGTATGATTGGTATATCAGCATCCAATCATGTAACAGAGATAAACACCAATGAAATAATTTCTAGATGCCATGTCCCCAGAATTAATGCTGTAATGGGTGTGATTTCAAAACAGGCTTCAATACAACTCTTGCATTCAAACCTGGCTCAGCAAATGCTTTTAAATGTAGAATCCATTCCTGTTCCGCACATTCAGTTTTATTTTTCAAGTCACATTCTCTCTCATTCATAAACAATTTCCAACACAAAAAACTTGATAGTGTGTTGTACACAACATTCCAGTACAGATTTTGCTAAAGCATTCATCTCTTTCCCCTTCAATATATCATTATGATGCTCTAAAATTCTATTTTTAAAAACTTGATTCATTTTACCGATATAAAATGCATTACAGAAGGAACAAGCTGCATAATAAACAATATTTTTAGTCCAACAGTTAGCAACAAAATCCATTATAATCTCAAAGCCATTTGTTTTATGTATATAAGATGTACAAGTTAAAATATAGTTACACGCTGAGCATGAGTTACACTTAAATGTGCCTTTACATTTTGAAACAGGATAGATCTATTTGTTCTGATTTCTATAACACAGCTGCCATTTTAAGGACAGATTCTTTGTAAAAGTAAATTTGGGTTGTGCATCTAAAACCTTCCTAATATCTGGATCAGCTAATAAAGTAGACCAATGCTTCCTTAAAATATTGTAGACAATACTTGCATCATTAGAAAATGTAAGAAGAGGTCTATTCCTAACAAAACGTGTAGACACATGCTGAATCTCATTAGTTCTCCAAAAAAAGTAGGGTCTCCCTTATCCTTCCTAGTTTTCAAAACTTCAACTGTACAGGGTTGAAATTTTAAGGTGCTGTAGCCCCTATCTAGAAACTCAGCTTTAAGACTAGATAAAGCTTCCTCAAAGTCAGCATCATTGTCATGAAGTCTCAATACATTTTTACTTACATGACCAGGGTGGATACTAGATTTATGTAAGAACGTATTATGCTTAACCTCTTTTTTTACATAAACTTGTCCCAAGAGATCTAAAATTAGTTTTACTCGCAGTTTAGCGAGTGAAAGCACTTAACTTTGGACAATAAGTATGAAATCTGTTTTTTATATTTCGCTTCTTTTGCTTTTGTTGTGACCTTGTTCAAATTAGCGTGTCAAGACACAGGGGATCAGCGTTTATTTTATTTGGTTCTGTTTGGTCACTTTGAACGCTGAGGATTTCGTTTTCAGTAATGTTAAATCAAGGAAATTTATACTATCTTGTGAACTACTAAAACTAAATCTTAGAAAACTAGTAGTTCCATGTAACATCTTAACAAAGTTTTTTGCTATTTGGTTTGTTTGCTTGTTATTATTATTACATAAACAGCAGCTCCTGTTTTTGTTCCAGGAAGAATAAAAAATGTCAGTATTATCAGTACATGAAAATAACAGTAGGTAGGACAAGGATGCTTTTGTGACAAAAGTGATTATATTCATCACCTGAATGAACTGCATGTAATTTTATATGGCTATATTGAGATTTCAATTGTGTAATTATATGGTTTGTGTTAAGTAACAGTTTTATTTAATGTGGGTGGCAGGAAGACTTGGCCAGAGTTTTGTACTGTAAAAGCTGATTGCATCCAAATATTGTCACACTTTCTGACTGTGGCCCATTTTTTAACATAGGGTACTGATTGAGAATAAGGGATCAAAGCAGAGAAAGGACAACTTCAGCCATGAGGAGAATTATGTCCTCGTGGCCGTACTTTGAGCACATTAGAAACTTCTTTTTGGTAAATGGGGGCCCAGACAAGCTGAGAGGAACAATGCCTGGAATCAAATAGTTGTTGAAATCAATACAGTGGGAGGCACAAAGCAAGCACTGGCACATTGAAAGAAAAGGGCAAATAATATGGTAGCAAGTGCTAGAAGCAAGGTCAGGTAGAATGCAATTTCCTGTACCACTACAGGGAAGGGGCCTCCAAATCTTATTCAGTTTCGTTCAGATGAGGAATACCTTCTGTCCATTTGTGGGGAATGGCTATGACACAGACGATGGTGGAACAGGAATAATTATAGGTGGTGTGGTCACTGCTCCATCCTACCAATGTCTACAGCAGCAGCAGCAACACTCACATGTTCATGAAGGTTGATTTAAAATCAATAGAACATAATTATATATAGACAGAACAGAATGCTTTCAAGGAACACTGTAATTACCCACGTCACAATTATTTTTAGGTAAACCTTGTACATCAGCAAAGAATGGAGACAAAGGCAGTGCACATGGTAAGTGTCCCACTCACCCTCTTGCAAGCATCCTTTACTATATGACTTTGCATTATTATTATTATTAATATTGTTTTCAAATATTTTTACAAGGTCAGCATCAGAAACAAACAGAACAACTATGCTTGTAAATTTGGATGAATTCAACAGCAGAATGGGTGTGGCTGCTGCTGATGATAATGTTGTTATGTTTATGATGCAGCCTGAGGGAAGTGGCAGGTGTTTAATGGCAGGATCTCTTACCCCACAACATGTTAGTAACTCTGCAGAAAATGACAGTGCAACACAAAGTCAACACAAGTTGGCACAGCATTCACAGTTGTACCAGAGGAACATGCTTGTACCGCTACATTAGTATCTCCAAACCCAGCAGAACACTTTGAGGATGATAGAAGGCATTCAGCAGCAATAGTGTCCAATGTGGCATCTTTACAAAGGGGAGACAGGCACAGAAACCTCTTAAAGTTGTCCTAGGAAACACATAAAGCATTTGCTGCCCAATAGGAAATGTGCCATGACATTGCTAGGGCTCAGAGCACTGCCACAGAGAATCAGCTGGAAATGATCATGGTCCTCCAAGGTATTCATGATGATTTCCATCAGTACTTCAAAATGGCAGAGAGTAAAGATAATGCCATGATAACACGGATGCATAGTACAGTGGCACATCAAGCATCAGTGGCTGCCTCCATTTGTACAGTATTTAGGAAGTACCAGACTCAAGATGGAGTCAGTTTCGCAGGGAGCAGAGGAAGAAGTACTGTACGGATACATGGGGGGAGATCACATGATACTATCGTTGCTTCTCATGACAGTAATGTCAGTAGTCAAAATGAACAGACACAACACATTTCACACAGGCCATGTCAATATTAATTTACACCAACAGATCCTCTCATTTGAGGTCATGGTCATACAACACTGTCAGGTCAGTGACAGCAAGATCACCAGCATCAAGTAGGTTACAACACTGGACCAACTCACCTTGCAGTCCTCTGGTAGCCCATTCTCCAAATCAGTCACACCATCACCTAGCCTCCCAGTAGGAGATATTTATGACTCATTTGATCTTGAACTACTGTGAATCATTTTCCGAGACACAGCTGTCTAACTGGAATGGGAGTTTGTGGAGGGTACAAGTTTGTAAATGTATGCATTTCATCCCTGTAAAACTAGCATGTACACCATCAATGAAAAGTAGACAGAAAGCAATGCTACATGGATTACCATTCCTACGGGTGGCAGAAACCTAAAACATCAAAATAGTAATAAACAAAAATTTTCAGGAGAAATATATCAAAAGCAAACGACACACTAAAATGAGTATCCTGCAATATAAACTTCACCCTCCCCTCTGCACAAACGATGATAGTTTCTAAAGTCAGAATTTGTTGTGTATGACATCATAAAATTAATCTGATGTGCAGTACAACAGAATAACCTAAGAATAAATGGCATATATAAAGAGAGCATTATAAATAATTTTCTTTACATTTGCAAAGTATTTCACTGTTGTCAATATTAATTACCTTTGTATAATTAAGTAATCATTAAAGTTGAAGTTATTCGAGAAAACAGGCAAAAATGTGAATTATTTTCTATATGATGCCTTTTGACTTCACAAAACAGGAGGCAGTGAGCACACGGCAATAACATGAGTATTATTTTCTGACAGATAAAAAAGAAAGTATTTTTAGATGCTACAGAATATAAAAAAGCAATATAAGTATATGAGTAATTTTCCTCACATTTGCAATGTGTTAACTCAGGAAGTATTTCATAGTTAACAATATGAATTACTTTTGTATAAATAAGTAATCATTAAAGCAGAAGTTATTCATGAAAGCAGACAAAATGTGAATTATTTTCTATTTGATGCCTTTTGATTTTCTGGATAGGAATCAGTGAGCATTCAGGCATGGCAATGCAAATTAAGATGAGAGAAAATGCTGCCTCACAGCAAGAGGTTCTCCAGTTCAATCCTCGGCTGGGGTGCCTTCTGTGAGGAGTGTGCATGGCATCCCTGTGGTCGCATGGGTTTCCTCTGGTTGCTCCGGTTTCCTCCAACATCCCAAAGACAGCTATAGGTAGATTGGACACTCTAAATTGACCCTAGGTGTGAGTGCATGCATGTGTGTGTCTTCTGTGGAAGGTTGGGCGCCGGGCTGGAAACTTGACACTGTAAAACTTCACTGCCAATCATGAGTGGACGGATGATCCACTGTGGTGACCCCTAACCAGGAAAAGCTGAAAGAAGGCAGAGAAGATGAACAGAGACACCAGGCCATGCACCACACAGCATAGCCCACAGATATCACTTCATGCATCAGTAATACTGTAATGCATGTTTCACAGTAAAGATAACACTAACCTGAATGTCATGATCCATAGTTGTGGACTAGATGCCACCTCTTTACCTGCACAGTTATAATGAGTAATCCTTTGTTTATATTTTTTGACTTCTTGGTGTGTAAGTGCCGCTGGGTGCAACCGGTTTTGGCCTAGCCAAGACAAGCAATGCAGACCTAGTACTAGAAAAGCTTGCAACAAGTGTCAACATTTTCACTGATTGCAACAATGATGGATTTGGCGAGGCTTCTCTTTATATAGTGCATCTGAGACTAGTGTGGAAAAGTGGGAAAATTTGGCTATGAATGGCAAATGGTGTAAAACATAATTCATTAGCAAATGAAGATTTACACCACTCCTCATTTACATCTCATTATTTACATATTTGCATAAGCACATTTGAAGTCTTCAGATATTTGTATAAATGGCATCTATGAATCACAGCTCACCTGCACTCGTCCATGAACATAGTGGATTGCCTCAGCACATTTGTGTAACTGAGTATGAATACCAGCCATGATCTTTAACATCCAGCTGAGGTGCCTCCACCTCAAGGATGGTATCTCCTTGTAGCACCCCTTTTTACTACCATGAAGTGTCATTACTGAAACATGAATCCAATCACTTTGTGTGGCAATATAATCCACAACTTTCTGCTTTTCCAGCACTGGAAACAAGTGCCACTGACAATGCATTGATAAATGGAGCAGTAGTTAACAATTTGCAAACAAAAAGTCGAGAAACGAATGAACATACATCCTGAAAAAGTATATTTTCTTAGTACTAGATACAGTCAAAGTACAGCTCTATAAACCGAAGTAAGTCACACCATGATATACAGCAAGTTCAAAAGGTTTTGTTGTCTCTGAAGTGTTGATGTTACTGTAGTAATTTTTTTCTGGGTATACAACTACGTCAACATTAGGCACTAGGGAGCTACTGATGCCAAATCCCTTTCTACTTACTTGCTGTTAAAAACATTTAGGATCTGTCTATAGCTCCCATTCTCTTTTTCTTTTATGTTAGTAGCCTTATCACCGACCAGCCCAAACAGAATCCTGTTCTGAATACAGATGCTTTGCCCTGTTTAATGCAACATTTCTGAGGCAGCATTGCCTGTAGGTTAGTGCTGATATTAAGCCATCCACCTCTAATTAATAAAAAGCTCTTCAAACAAATTCAGCTAAAATGAAAGCAATATTATTGTGTACTGTAGCCGAGCTCTTATAATCACCATCTTACTGAAATATTTTCATAATTTCTAATAATCTAAAGACTGGAAGTATAAAATGTTAATATATTGGACTCTGGCTGAGCTATAACATTTCTTCTCTCACCATCTTCTATGCTAAGATGTCCTCATAAATAAAATTAGCATTCTATATAGCGTGCTTACTTACCCTCTCTGCTTGATCAAGTTTTGAGGAAAGGCAGAAAGGTGTCATCTGATGTTCATTGTAAACAAATGCAAAGTATTTCACTTAGATTACAATGACCCTGATGTGAAGCTTCAAAAATATCCCATCTAGTGACCATTCGCCTTTTCACATTTTTGCAGATGTCTCATTGTTAATGCACATTTGGTGGGCAGCATGAGGAAGCATGCACTATACTCTCATGTACTGTATATGTCATTGTGATATGCAGACACTTCTTGCTCTAACGGTCCCATCCTAAAACCTCCAGCAAACCCTTCAGTTATACAGAGAACAAAGAAAATTAGGATAGGTAACAGTGGCGATCGTTTCAGACATATTGTACACTACCAGGCAGCTAAATTTTAGACAACAACTTGTTGCCAGGGTTCTGCTGCAGCTCCTCAGCATTGCAAATTTTCCCATCAGAAACTGAAGAAAGAAAAAGAAATTGAGAGGGGACTGCCTGTCCTCTCACTTCTAATTCCTACAAATGTCAGTCAAATAACTTCATACGCATACAATAAATTGTCCAAAGGTACATGTCATACTTGATGGAGTGCATAGGCATCCTGCAATGTGTTAGTACCCCAGTCAGGATTAGTTTCACTGCCTTGCTATCACGGAATGTTAGGCTAGGTTCTGGTTCCTGTGAAGGCCTAAAATGGATTAAGTGGATTGTTGCAGAATTAAAAAAGAACTGAAATTATAATTCCTAAAGCAGTTGTTTCATCCTAGATATAAACGGTATAGTCATGAACTCAGAAGTTCTATTTGGAAACCTTTACAATATTTTAGCATTTTAATGTATCCTGGTGGTTGATACTATTCTATGTGATTTTAACATGTTTTCTACTTGTCCTTTGAAAACTCCCATTCACATATAGGGTTGCTGCTGGACTAAAGTTTGTTTCATGGAAAGAATTAACCTGAGGTGCTGTTTTGTGTTTAAAAATGTGAACTTTCTTTAAGTCATCTAAATTTTACAGCTGAAATGTTATTTCTTTATCTCCCTAAGGCAGTATCAGAACTGCACATTAAATAGTATATTCACTAGGTCTGCATATTTCATTTAACATTAGTGTGCAGGAAAAATATCTACATATAATAAAGATACAACATAAATGTCTTTTTCATTGTTACTGTATTTATCACTCATAGGAAAGTGAGAGAATCTAAGACAATGGTTTGAAGATGTGTTCCCATTTAAGCTGTTTCCTGTATAAAAAAGGCTATTAGAGTAATGCTTCAGAGCTCAGTAGGTGCACTCCACAAGGGGCATGTCACTTCAAGTGGCATTACAATCAGTTAGACAGATAATAATAATATTTGTTAACCAGGTAGGCCCAAGGGACACATGCAGTCCTTTTCAGGGGAGACCTGGAAGTAATGTCTGGTGAAGTGATTTGCTCAACAGAAAACAGTTGCAAATGAGGGCCGAGGGAATCAAACCCTGTACACAGAAATTACAGCTCACAGCATTAACTTTCTGCTACAAATGCCATACTAAAGTTCTACTTTTATGTCAATGCATATTGTTACAAAATGCTATTGTCTGTGTGTAATGTTTAGCAACTTTGTTAGCATTATGCAGAATCGATCCTCACACATCCATATGTATGCTTCATGAAACATAAAATGTTCACTGTTCAGCCTATAAAAGCATAGTTCCAATGTATGGCTATTACTGGTCCAAGATTTGTTTTGCAGAAATCATTAGTTGCCCTGCTGCACAGCTCCTGAGTATATACAAGTGCAGATTATTACAGCAGGCAGAGCAGTCTTCAGAGCAAGGCTATTGTCCATCCCCAGGAGTATTAGGAAATGTTTTGAATCCTGCTCCATGTATAAATTCTAAAGGGTTAGCGGGTTATCTGAGTTCACTGACTGAGTCCATGATGTACTATGCAGTTTTGTTCATAAAACTGTCATTACAGGTACCACTGCCTTTCTTGCACATGCAGCTACTTATGAAGCTAGTCTTCCACTGAGACTGAATACAACTTTGTGGGGTTAAACCCTACCCATTCCAATCCCACCTATCCCTGCACATACATTACGTTTATACAGGAGACTCCTGCTCTCACTTAATCTACTAAAGACTCCTCTAAAACTTGAGCTTAGCACTCATAAATTACACTTTATTAAACTATATATCTGTACTCGCACAGGTCCAGTGGCAAGGGGGGATAAAGCTCTAACTATAGCCAAGCTCACCCAAGTTGGATTAACAGGTTAAGCGTTTTGACAGAGCTGGCAAGTAGGATAAACATGCCCATTCGGGAAGGGGAGGCAGAGATGGTGGCAGGTTGTATCAGCCCTTCAGAGGAAGGGGTTAGCACACAACCTGATAGTGTGTGTGTGTGTGTGTGTGTGTGTGTGTGTGTGTGTGTGTGTGTGTGTGTGTGTGTGTGTGTGTGTGTGTGTGTTTCACCAAGATGTGGATGGGCAGTAGCCTTCATTGCGCTAGTACTTGGGAGCATGCACTTGCACAGAGTAGGCATTGTGCCCACACACAGTTGTGGATTACATGTCCCTCCACCCAGGGGCCAGGTTAGATTAATACAGTAAAATATCCTTATTTCTAGGATGCCTGCTAGGACATTAGCAACCTTCTTGGGTGTCTAAATGATGACCCCGCCTCATCAAACAGCTCTCAGTCAAGTGGATCTGGGATGTTTACCACCACTAGGGACTGAATGGGCGGAAGTCTGCTCAGAGGAGGCTTGGTAATTGGTAGGTGTGGGTGAAAAAGGCATATAGTAAAAAATCTATATACATGTGCTCAGGTTCTCGTTTCTCTCAAGTGCCACATTCTGCCATACTATTAGTATTTTTTGCTGTCATCTAAACAAAGGAGACTGTACTCCTACATTTAAATATAGTTCTAGCAGTCTGTCTCTTGCTAGTGTGCCTTACCTAAATGCACCTATACTACAGAGAAGGGAACCACTTATGATAATCTTTTAAAATTATTTAAAATTATCATAGTTTAACCATTGCATTTTCTTACACAGTGCATATCCTGCATGGCACCTTCATAAACACTAATCTTAAAAAAAATTTAAAAAAAACTAATTTAACATAGACAGAAATATAAACTCTTGATATTTTTTTTCAAAATGCACACATATTATCTCATCAGTTCATTCCAGTTAGAGACATAACATCATAGTCTTGCTTCATCACATTACACTTTATTGCATGTTCCTGCTGTCACTAAATGAACCTTTGTCATAAAATTGAAACATATTAATGCCCACAGCATCTGCAAAGCTGAATTAATCAATAAAATCCTGACAGCTTGCTATTACAAAAACGTGGCTAAGATCTGACATAATTGATAGTGAAAAACTGCCCTTCATGGTGCAACATATATGTTCATAAGTTTATAGGTGTATACTAGGCTAATGACCAATGGGGCCTTTATAAGCCTAGCCAAGCATCCCAATTGCATCCTGCATGTTTATGTGCCTTGGAGGTTATTTAAGGGATGTATGTAAAATAAGGCAAGACGTACAGGCTACCTCTGTCCATTAGAGACATTGGCCCAAACCCCGGGCTGTATTTCTGACTTTCCATCCACTGGTCCAGGTATATTTTGAATAAGGTTAGTGAAGAGCTCTGTTTCAAATAGATGGGAAGCCTCTTGATGAGAAAGAGAATTCTCTGGGACACATACCTGTCCCTCCAAAGTGTCCTAATTATGCTGCAAGCAAAGTTTAAATCCCAAGAGCAAATAATTTTGATGCTATTCATTTTATGGATATGCAAAAAGCCCATCCGAGTGGGATCCAAGCATGCCTTGTATGCCAGCCATAGATTACATCTCAACAATCTGTGGTAAACAGAAGATAGATATAGGGCTTTGAGGTGATCTGCATAGGACATTCTGTTTATGCTCTGTATTCATTTTGTGAGGAACCTCTGTGGATATTCCTGTTGTTGCAAGTGCCTGGTCAGGTACATACTGAAGGGGGCATTGTATGCAATGATGGGCCTAATGATGGCCAAATGCAGTGGAACAATGACTTCCTAGGACCTAGAAGCCATGCCCTTGTTTACAAGTTGAGCAACATGGAATGATTTCCTTACTTCCTTAGACACATGTTAGTTAAAAGTCAGGTTACTGTCTACAAGTGTACCCAAATCCCTGACTACTGTTTCTAGTCTTAGGAGTGTGCTATTGATAAGGCAATTTTCAAGGATGGCTAACTTCCTTCCCAAAGGATATTATTATACATTTCTTGGCATTGAGGTTTAAGCCATGACTTTGGCAACAGTCATTTGTTTGTGTTAGTCCATCCTGCAGGATGTCAGAGTCTTGGGAGGATTCTATGGCTGCTCCTAGTTTGGAATCATCTGCAGACTTGGTCAACCAGAGGCCCTTAACATTGGCCTTGACTTCCAAGAAGCAAATGCCAAAAAGGAGCAGACAGCACAGAGTCCTGAGGGACTCCACTAGTGACCGGCCTCTTTGTGGAGGTGGTTTGTCCTATCCTAACTTCCTGGGTCCTATCTGACAGCCAGTTGGCTGTCCAGCATATAACCTACAGGTTTATATCTATATTCATGAGTTTGTTTTCAATACCTGAGTGGGGTATTGTATCAAATGCCTTAGCCAGGTCAAGTTAGCCAGTATCCACCATTTTCCTCTCATTCATTGCCTTGGTGACCATCTTAAAGAAGTCCAACAGGCTAACTAGGTATGATCTGTGGCTGATGAAACCAAATTGGGATGGATACAGTGTTTGAAGGTTTTCTGTGTCCTTATTAATCATTTCCATGATAATTATGTCCACGCCTTTGCATATGAGACTAGTCAGGCTTGTAGGTTTGTAGTTGCCAGGGTGTGTTGACGGCCAGCCCTTGTGCAGAGGGATGACCATTGTAGTTCTCCAGTCATGTGGAGCAAAGCCTGTCTGGAGGCTATGGTTAACAGTGTCATCAGTGGTCCTGTTAGGTCATGTTTCAGGCTATTTAGGAGGCATCTTAGGATGTTATTAGGGCACATTGATGCAGTATTTTGACCTTGGAGAGTATATCGAGGACCTGCTTCCTGGCGATAGTTGGGGGTAGGGTTGTTAGATAGTATTTCCTGGGGGTCAGCTGGGGAAGAGAAAGGGGTAAAATTGGATCTGAATTTGTCAGCAAGCATGATTTGCTATATCTTCCGAGTCTATGTAGATGGTTCCATTTACAATCAGTTCTGCACACTACTCTGTGCTGCCTTTGAGGTTTCGAACATAGCTAAAACAAGCCTTTTGGTTGTCCTTTGCCTGTGAAGCTATCTTTATCTCAAATTTGAATTTAGTAGACTTAATTTGACATTTTAATTGTTTGTTATATTGATGACAGTGTGTTTTGTCATGCTGGACATAGCATTTCCTAATCTTGGTAATGACTTTTTTCTTTCTGGTGTACAACCTGTTTATGTTTGGATTCCACCAGGGAGGTTTTTTTTTTAGTTAGTTCTGGACTTATTTCTGGTAGACACAGCTGTCTATGCATTTACTAACATGATTGTACAGGGTTTCTATGAACAATTCTGCATAGGCAGCTGTGTTCTCGGGGTTTGGGGGGCTTAAACATTTGACAGATTATCACTAAGTAGTAGGAAGTTTGTCTTAAAATAGTTCCTAAATGTTACAGAAACAAATCTAACAACTAGCTTCAAGTAATTACAATGCAATTCAAAGGCAGACAAGCCAGCAACGAGGAACACACATTTCCCCAGTTTCATCTGTCAGCACTGAGTAAGATAAATAGAATAGATAAGACTGGGAGGAGCTTCTAGGGCCAGATATGGAGAAGAGACTGAGAGGAACTTCCAAGTCCAGATACACAATAAAGGCAGACAGCTTAAAAGCCTCCAAGTTTGAAAGCACAACAGGAAAAGGAAAGGTGGGGAACAAGTTCAGAAAAGGGATAGTAAAAATGCAATAAAATGAGTGCCCACTCAGAAATGATTTAAACACCTAGGCACATCACAGCAAAGAAACCACTTGCAAAACACTGTAGACTGTAAAGCTCTGTAACTAAAAAATGCCTTCAGTCAGTAGCTTTAACTTCAGATTTAGAACAAACACAAAAAAATGTATTTAAATGGCAAGATAATTGTAGTATTTTAAATCTAGTTTAAATATACTTCCCTGGATTAAAGATCAAATGCTTTGCTTCCAAGCTTCCAACAGTCCCAAGACTAAGAAGGATGACTGTTGATGTAATGTAAAATGCCAGAGGGCTGCTTTAATTACCACAAGCTGTAGCTGTTACTACTTCAGACTAATTGGGTAACACTGAAGTACAAGTATCATACTTATACTTTGTAAAGTTTTTCGATAATAGGTTGAATGAATAATTATTAAATGCATTAAGTCTTGCAAGATTTTATGAAAAACAACCTATATGTCAACTGCCACTTCTAACCACCCTGCTTGAACTGAACTACCTTTGCTTTGATTCTACCAATTAGCATTCATTGCTCAAATTTTCAAACAGCAACAGCCAACCAGTCAAAGGGTTTTGTTATCAAACCATCCAAGCTATTGACTGGCATAATTCAAATTACAGTATAACTGCTATAATGTTTGGCCTTCCTTGACTTCATCAGATTTGTGTATTTTTCCTGTGTGGATACCTCATTAGCTTATCCCCTAGTGGATCATTCCTGACACCTAAACGTATCTCTGACATTATCATAAGACAATGCAGTACCAGCAGTTACCCAGTGAGGTGCTTCTGAACTTTGCATTGCAACATTGAGGAAACTAGATGCATGATATGCAGTTTCCCCGGACATGATTTTCTCCGATGCCTACTTTCTAACCATTGCATGTGTGTGCTGAGTTGCAGAGCTTGCCCATTTGAGAACTAATTGTTGTAAGCATGCTGCATTTCACAAGTAACCTGTTTTTTATGTTTTTTTTTTGTTTTGTTTTTTTTGGCAGAGGTCATTATGACCTTTCCACAAAAGCTGGCCTAAGTCGTGTCAAAATGAGCCAAGAATTACCACTGATATTTGGCAAATCCATTCCAGTACCAATATATAATTCTGATATATTATATGCCTCAAAAATCTAGCTTAAATTTCACATAAACAGTAATGAAACCCACCTTGCAGATTCTAACGAATTCAGGAATAACAGAACCCACAAAGGCGCTGGTGCCGCCACCACTGTGGTTGTGGAGCACTTAAACTGTTATTTCTTACTTGACAATACACTCCCAATGATCAATTAAATTTGCTAGTGCCTACATCTCTCTGTCAAAAAAAAAAAAAGCAAGGCCTTCTGAAGATACCATGACCTGGATAATCAAGAACATCAGATATTAGGTCCTGTATATTGGTAATTTCATAGTTTCATAGTTTTAAAATGACTCCATATAGGTCAGAGACCATCAAAATCCATCAGTGTCAGTGGTGCAGCAGGCAGCACACTTGCCTTTGGTGCTGTCAGAGCAAAATGCGATGGGTTCTCTTCTTACACCAGATGATTGGACTGCTGACACACTGCAGTACAATATTAGGGAGGTGCTGTACTCTTGAGTATATTGCCCTTTGGATAAGACATTAAATCAAGGTCCAATTTGCTTAAGATGGTGGCAGCTCAGATGGATGTAAAAAAATCACACGGCACCTACTGAAAACAGCAAGGGAAGTTCCCTGATGCCCTGGCCATATTTCACCTAGTACTAGAAATACCAGCTTAGGTCTTCACTCAGGGATTAGTAGGTGAAGCAATATATACAACTGTGAGGGTTTGGCAATTTAATCGGCATTCCAGTGTATATTAATAGTAGGGCAGATAAAAAGATCATTGCTTGGGTCCTGTCTTTTTATCCTCCTAAGATTGCGGCTACAGACCCCATATCTGACTACATCAGAGCCCACCATGCAATATTTGCCATCAGGTTACCTTCCAAAGGTAAACCCATCTACAAATATTTCAGAGCTAAGAGCTTCAAAAAAAAAAAAAAGACTCATTCAGTAGCAGGTGAACCATATCATTCAGCCTATCAACTGTTCATTTCTAGACAGCCACCTCACTATTGACGTCACTCTAAGCTGTTTCGTAAATACTCTTCATGGTATTCTGAAAGACTTAATATGTTTTCTATGTTTGCATGTTTCTAACATTTGCCAAACAGAACACAAAGTTTACTGTTGATGTATTTGCTATTCTTTATATATATATATATATATATATATACCAAAGACATGAACTGGTACCTATATTCACTGTGCAATGCACATGCAGCAACGATTTTGCTTATTTGATGTACTATTAATGATATACCAAAGTTCAAAATACAGTTATCATTGTGTAAGCATTGCATATATGAATTTCTTCAACTTCTGTTTACCTAGTATTGGTACATGTCCCTATTTTTTATTAGCATGCTACTGCCTGCATATTCTTATATGCATATTAATTCATTAATTGCTGTGTCTGTAAAGACTATATTGATATTGTGAGCATTTGTTAGCAAATATTGTATTTCTCAAGCTTTTCTCCTATGCTTTTCATTGAAAAAAGCTTTACATGGTTAAATCTCACAGTCAGCCTGCATGTGTGTGCAAATACATATGGGCATTAAGGTAATGTGATGGCATACCCTGTTATTAATATGTATTGACATATTTATTTTATTTGGGAAAATCTGATTGTTCACATTATCACTTTGTCTTCAGAAGATGTATTACCCTTGGGTCTACTACAAGTGTTTTTGTGCTAGTATCTCATGATACACTTGCTCTAAATAGAAACTGCCTAACTCCTACAAGTCCAGTCCTACTGAATAACCTAGCACTCTAACCACCCAACCCTACTGAACTGGATAGCAGTACAATAGCTATCAGTCTAACCATAAAAGTTCCACCCAGTCCTTAACCCTAACCATCGCACTTCCCTCCTGCTGCCTAACCTGAAGTCCCCATTTGCTCCCTAAATCTAAAACACCATCCCCCTTCCCTAAACCTAAAGTCTTCCATCACTCCCTAAACCTAAAACTCCACTCATGTTCCCTAACCCTAAACTCCCCTCCCACTCCCTAAACCTAAATTCCCCTATCAATCCCTAACCCTAAAACTCCTCTCCCTCGTAAAACCTAAATCCTTTTCTCAATTGCTACCTAAAACTCAAAGTTACAGTCCTGCTGCCTCCCCACAGCTGCTCAGCTACTGTGTTCAGGCAAGGTGTGGCAGCTCCACTCTCTTTTTTTTCCATGGTTGCCACGCCTAACCTGAACATGGAGTCAAGTTCCAGCACAAGTGGTAGCCCATGTGAGCTACAAGACTCCTGAGACATTGGTCTCTGAGTGCCTAGAACTTGGGGGGCTTGTGACTGGTCCATTACTCTCTCTTTGTAAGAAGTCCACCTGTGTCATTTGCATTCTTCCAACCTGTATTCTTTCACAGACCTGAAACTGATTCAAATAACAGTTTTCTCCAATGTGATTGAGCATTACATATTACAGGCCATTTACAGTTCTGATTTGTGGTTATTACCAAAAAGGCTCCAAAAAATCATTAATATCTTCCTTTAAAAAGTTATGGTTTAATGCTATATGTTGTTAATAAATTTCTGTGAATATCTGTGGTCAGTGATTTGTTTTTTCACTGTCCATTTGTATACTCTATTTCTCACAGTAAGACTTTTAACCAAGCCAGTGTTTTCAAATGGCCAATAAAAATACAACTTGTATCGAGTGATTGACAGTTGCGTCTAATGGGTTTTACCAGCTATCAAATATGTAAATAAAAATAAAAGCTTTTTAAAGTTGCATTCCTTTTTCTGGTTTACTTGAACTGACTGAAACCCATTTCATCATAACCTGTTTTAGCTGCTACTTTTCAGATTCACTGTAATACTATAAAGGTACAGGAATTCATTAAAGTATCACACAAAAGCTAGAAAATGAAATATGAAAATCAGTACAACTACTAAAATAAGGCTGTGATTTTGCAGGGGGGGTTAAGGTCTCCTTCCAAATCTTAAATGTCAATGGTTCACCTCCCTCATACACCCTGAACTTATTTACAAGGTCTAAGGTTACAAAAACACACACCCTGAACTTATTTACAAGCTCTAAGGTTACAAAAACACACACCCTGAACTTATTTACAAGCTCTAAGGTTACAAAAACACACACCCTGAACCTATTTACAAGCTCTAAGGTTACAAAAACACACACCCTGAACTTATTTACAAGCTCTAAAGTTACAAAAACACACACCCTGAACTTATTTACAAGCTCTAAGGTTACAAAAACGTAAGACAGATGGAATTACACATATTTAATTCTTCCTCTCTGTAATATACTGCTACTGCACTAACAAGAGCCTCTGGAGAGATAGGTACTGAGCTTCCTCTTAAAAGCCCCTTTTATTTCAGCTGTTATATAGAGAACAGCAAAATGTATGCTGAATAGATAAAATAAAATATTTTGTAAGCTAGTACCACATAAAGAAAAATATAATCAAGAAACACAGTTATAAACATAGTTAGCTTTTCTTTTAACATAAAATTGCACGCACGCACACACACACACACACACACACACACACACACACACACACACACACACACACACACACACACACACACACACACACACACACACCATTTTCTTAGCTGAAATTAACAAGGCCTTTTAGGGGAAAAATTAATACATATCTGGGTAGTGGTTAGTCCAAAGACAGTGACATGAGCAGCAAATGCTGTAGGTCTTGGATTCAGGTTCCACAAGAGTGTTAAAAGTTTTCTTTCATGTTTCCATGATCCTAACAATGCCTAAGTAGAATGTTTTATCTGTATTTCTGCGTGTATGTAATTTTGAGATGAGCAGTTATAAATAAGTCCAGGTGTAGAGAGCAGAACCCCAAGATCAAAAAATGTGGAAATACTTGCTGTCCTGCATAAACAATGAGTAACTGCAGGTGTGACATTTAGTATCTACCACTGTTCTGTCACTTTTGATGCACTGAGTAATGCACAGCATTGTAGAGCACACTCTTACTGCAGTTGTGACTTTTAGTATTTACCATTGTTCTGTCACTTTTGATGCACTGAGTAATGCACAGCATTGTAGAGCACACTCTTACTGCAGTTATGACTTTTAGTATCTACCACTGTTCTGTCACTTTTGATGCACTGAGTAATGCACAGCATTGTAGAGCACACTCTTACTGCAGTTGTGACTTTTAGCATCTACCACTGTTCTGTCACTTTTGATGCACTGAGTAATACATAGCACTGTAGAGCACACTCTTACCGCAGTTGTGACTTTTAGTATCTACCACTGTTCTGTCACTTTTGACGCACTGAGTAATGCACAGCATTGTAGAGCACATTCTTGACTATAATATGTCTTCATGTGCCTGACATTGTCAGACTGTACTGGCAGAAAGTTTACTTCCATAGGGTCAAGTAGACCATTTTTTCAGTATCCACACAGCAGTTATTTTAAGTTTTAGCTCCTTCTAGCCTAACGAATAATAGGACTATTTCCAGAAGTATAAAATCCAGGAGTATAATAAGAGTGCAATGTGTACACTTTATTCTCACTTTGATTCCAGAAAAAAAGTTTTGTATGTGTACATGCCACATATAGATAAAAAATGAATAGCAAACTCACCAAAGGGTTATACGTCGTGTAATATACAAAGTTTGTCTCTGTCTTCTAACTTTAATACATCCTTCATTTTTGTCAGTATGACATTGTACCCTTTGTAAATGATTTTGTTCCTATGATGTTTAGGCAATAATCATGACTTTTCCAAAATGGTTCTTGAATTTTCAGGTAAAATAATTTTTAATTGTAAGTGGCTTGTTTGAATTTTACATGCAATAACATTATAGCCACAAACATGAGCTCATATAGTGACTTTCTCCAGAATGGTACATTTGAATTTCATCAACAGAGTAATTTCTATTTTTCAAGAATCAGTTTTATCTTGGTAAAGTAGCATAATACATGTGATTAATTATAGACATGTTTATTCTTTGTTCTTTAAACTATATGGACGCATATATTAGGTCCTATACATATATATATATATATTTATACTGTAGCTAAAAAATTTCAGTAAGAAGACTTTTACTCTTGCTCCTTTAAATATCAGCTTTTCTCAAGTCAAGTCATATTAAATGTAGATTTATCAAGATTCAGGAATCAAGATGTACCGTATTTTCTAATCATTGTAATGTAATTTAATCAGTGAAGCCTACTTTTCCTTAACAATTACTCCATGCTACCCAATGTACTTTATTAAGTATATAATTCTTACAATGTATATAACTTGTGTTTTTCTTTAAACATTATATTGTTGTCTCTGGAATGTTTTCTTCTAAGGCCTACACTGAAAATTGGCTTTTCACCCAGTCAGATTATCCCAGTAAACAAATGTTAAATAAACAAACAAACAAATAAAATCCGAATGTATATATTTTTTTCAAATATGTTACACCTACTAGCTGCATAAACACACTTGCTAGATATTTATATTATGCTATCATTGGATAAATTATATTACAATTGCTTAAAAAACAACAAAACGTATGCTGCACAGATAAAATAAAATATTTGTAAGCTAGTACCACATAAACAAAAATATAAGCAAGAAACAGTTATAAGCATGGTCAGCTTTTCTAAAAAAAATAAAGGCTGGTATTATATTGTTTCTGCTCAATATTCATATTGCAACTTGATATTATTATATTATATTATATTATATTATATTATATTATATTATATTATATTATATTATATTACAGAGGTAAATACAGTATACGTCCATCTATAAAACTGCAAAAAGTATACCTAGGCAAAATATATTTATCATTACCTGCATTTTTTGTTTTCATTGTGTATAGTTTCCCCCTTTGAAAAGATGTTGGAAATTTCAGATCTGCATAAATTATTTCACCATTCATACCTGCAGTTACTGATTCCTAGTCTATTTCAGCTAGTTTGAGGAACAATATTTTTCTTCTTCTTTTCTTTAGAGGAAAACACACGGTGAAACTTGACTGCATATGCTGGAGGAACTGAATCTTTCAGAATAGTCTTTGTTTGACAGTTCAGAAACCACTTTCAGTAGTTCCTGTTTCTCAAACTAAAGGAAGCAGAATTTTCATATAAACTTTCCCTACTTATAGCTAAAAATAAATATTTGATTGTTCAGAGAAATTTTCTGATAAACAAATGAAAATAATTATTAAATAGACATATCTATGAACTTTTACTAAGAATCACCAATGGGTAACAATGCAGCTAAAACCTGGTATTTTAATAAATGGGCAGAGATAGTTATTTTACACAATTTATATATTTGAAGTTAAAGTAAATTACAGTTGATATACAATACTATCATATTAATGTTTTAATTAATAGGTAGGATAACAAGGGTATCCTTGGAATTAGTAAGCGCAATAAGTGACATAGCTTTTGTTTGGATGAATTGATTTTTAGTATACTGCATAGAGCAGTACTTTGAATCATTCCATGCAAAGGGTATGACTGTTAATGAGTTTGCCAAATTCAGTGGTTAACCATAACTTATGTGCTACGATATTAGGGCTGTTCAGCTGTGATATACAGATCACTATTTCTCTATAGCAGGTCCAAACTTCTGGGAATGTATTTCCCACAAATAAAAGACACTTCATCTTATCCAAAATGTTGAACTCAATTAAAGGCTCACCTCTTCTCATTAGCCAACTGCCACTGCCTCTTATCCAGCCATATCACCTAATCTCAGAGAAATCACTATGTTTCTTTCATAAGTAATGCTTTCACTGTTCCTCACATGGCAGTTCTGTTGCATCAATCTTCACTTCTCGCTCGAGTAAGCATTTAATTAGTATAACTTCTCCTTCCATCTACTCACAACCTCTGTTGAACTTCCTTCACTCTACTTAACTATCCAATCATTCCCACTTAGACAACACATGACTATAATTATTTCACAGACAAATGACATAGCTCCCCAGCAAATGCCATAACTGAAGCTGCTGCCTACTACTATGAATCTTACTCCCTTTTGGATAGATGTAATGAGGCATTGCTACACTCAGTGCAGGTTCACTGACATGATGCAGCTTGGAAGTGGATGACATGATGATAAAGAGGAGGCTGGACATCGTATGTTTCCTGGAGACAAGATGGAAGGGTAGTGCAGCAAAGCCACTTTGCTTGGGATCCAGAGTCTACTACTCAGGAGGAGAACATGCTAGAAATAGTGTGGTAATTGTGGTGAGGGAGAAACTTCAGAAGACAGTGAGGGATGTCATCAGAATTAATGACAGACTCATGGCAATCAGACTCCAGTCTAATGAGAGGGCAGTATTCATAATCTCAGCTTTTGCCCCACAGCAGGGTTGTGATAGTTATGAAAAGAGTAAATTTAGGCAGCAGTTGTAGGACCTACTAGATAAAACAGTACAACAGAAATTGATGCTGATAATGGGGTACCTGAATGCACATATTTGGACAAATAGAACAGGATATGCCGACTGCCTGTATCCACACAGGTGGGGAAACAGGAATAAAGAAGGAGAGACCATTCTAGACTTCTGTCTGGCAAATGGCTTGATATTAGCCAATACATGGTTCTGAAGCAGAGACAGTCACTAGGTCACATAAAAGAGTGGCCAACATGCAACTCAGGTAGACTTCCTCCTAGTAAAGAAAGGGCACCAGGGTAGAATCAGTGATTGCAAAGTCATCCCCTGTGTAATAGTCGGCCCACAGCATAAACCACTAGTTGCCAAAATCAGCTGCAAGCAGTGGTCAGAGAAGGCTCTAAGGTCAACAAGATACCAGGCTGAAGACCTGGAAGTTGACTGGAGGAAAAAGCACAATGGTTCAAAGAATTACTCAGGGCTCTAGCACCTCAAGATGAAGAGAAAATAGGTGAAGATGAAGAAGAAGAATGGCAGCGCCTCAAAACAGTATTTGTGAGGAGTACAGAACAGATATGTGGTCAGGTCACATATGTAAATAAGGTATGTAAGAAAAGCTGGTAAAGAAATGCAGAAGTCCCGGAAGTCATCAAAAGGAAAAATGAGTGCAGGAAAAAATGGATAGAAAAGACAGACCAGGCTAGGAAGGAATACTGGTTGGCTAACAAAGAAGCTATGAAAGGAGTTGAATTAGCAAAGAACAAAATAATAGAGGTACTCCATCAGCTTCTGGAAAGTAAGTGAGCAGATGGCATGAAGAAACTATATCAGGTTGCAAGGCAAAGACAGAAAGATAACGAAGATAGTCAGACACTCTTGATAATGATCCTGGCAAAAACCTGATCACCAGTCTCCAGTACATCAAAGGCAGATGGAAGGAGTAATTCCAGCAACATGTGAATGAAAAAAAAAACACAGAAACTGTACTGCCCCAGAATCAGCCTATGATGGCAGAAGAGGAGGAGGAGCTCACCACAGAAGAAGTAAGAATAGCACCAAGGAAAATGAAGTCAGGGAAAGCAGCAGGCTCAGGTGAGGTCACAGCAGATATGATAAAGCTGCTGGGTGAGATAGTGGAGAAATGGCTCCTGAGGGTACTCATAGCAGTGTGAAGAAAAAGGCATATCCCAGATGACTGGGGAATACGCATACTGATGCCAGCGTTCAAGAACAAAGGAGTCATTCACAAATGTGGGCAGTACAAAGGTATCTAACTCCTGTCATACTGCATGAAAGTTCTGGAGAGGGTGATCGATAAATGAATACGTAGAGTAGTAGAAAGTAAGATGGGAGCTGAGTGGTTCAGATTTAGATCAGGATGCAGCACAACTAACCAGCTACAGGCAGACTCTGAGCAAGAACATCAGCAAAGGATTGGGGGAAGGGAATGCAAATCTGAAGGCACATGGGATAAAACTTAGTACAAATAAGACAGTTGTAATGGCAGCAAAAGCTGAAGTTCAGAAGAAGCTGAGAATTAAGCTTCAAATATCTGGGAGGGATGGTTGAGGAGAAAGGAAGTGTCTGAAAGAGGAGGTCAAAGCTAGAATCGGAAGGGCTGCAGGTAAATGGCACACAGTGTCAGGTGTAGTATATGACAGAAGAATGCCAAAAAAAGCTGAAAAGTAAGGTATACAAAACAGTGGTGCGACCAGTACAACTGCATGGTGCAGAAAACTGGGCAGTAAAGGCAAAGCAGTTGAGGAAGCTAGAGGTGATGGAGATGAAGTGCTTGAGATGGGTAGTAGGATGCACACTGTGAGACAGGTGAAGAAATAAGGACATAAGAGCAGAAGCCAAAGTAGCTCTAATTGCAGTAAATGTCAAAAAGAGCAGATTACAGTGGTCTGGGCATGTGCAGAAAAGAAGAAGACAATCTTGTGAAGAAGATTTGGGACAGACAGGATGTAGGCAAAATGAACTGAGGGCATGCACCAAAAAGGTGGATGGATTGTGTGAGAGAAGACCTGCGACAGTCAGGCATGAGTGTTGACAAAGGCAGGAGAGTGACACCCAATACAAAGCGATGGTGATAGTTGACATGACACCCCAACCCCATGTAGAAAATGGGAAAAAGGGAGATGATGATGATGAGGAGGAGGAGGAGGATTGGATAGCTAAATTGAGGCACCCACACCAAATCAGTCTAAGCATAATGGCAAGTTTAAGCCTATATAGTAGAACTACCACATCAACAAACATTATTATAAAAAGAAAAAAAAAGCTTCTGTCCATCACTAAAATATGTCCACTTCATTATAAAAGAGATATAAAACTGGTAAGTCTCCCAAACTTAGCATTAAGAAATTTAAGGCCATCTATGGACCTATAATTCCATCTAATTAAAAGACAACCATAAGGTCTTCTTCACCTATATTAAGAAGCTCAGAGCTAACCCACAGTTGTATACCGAACCTATCTCCAATGGTACGTCCTTATCTGAATCAAAGGACATTGCTAATATTCTTGCAGACAAATTTTCTTCCAGATTCACTTCATGCAGCCTCTTCTTTGTCTCCTACATTTCCCATCACTCTCCCATCCTGAGATCAGTTTGTACCAGGTCCTTTTGGTACTTTCTCAAATTAAAAACAGTACTTCCACAGGTGCTGAAAATATCTCTGGATGTCTGCTGAGAAGCACAACGTTCCATGTAGAATCCTGCACCAGCATGCTCAATTTGCATCAGTTCTTAATCCTGAATGTCTCCTCTAGTTATGTCCCCAATTTATGCAGCATGGCAGTTGCAGTGCCCTAAGGTGACACAGTGGCTGAGTGGATAGCACTATTGCCTTACAATTAAAGGTTCTCCAGTTCAGTTCTCTGCTAGGGGGGCCTAGACTGTGTTCTTGTGGGTTTCCTCCAGGTGCTCTGTTTTTTTCCCTCATTCCTAAGACATGCAGTAGTTGGATTAGACACTCTAAATTGGCAATAGGTGTGAGTGTATGTGTGTGCCACAGCAGGTCTAGCCATTTAGTGGTGTGAATCTTGGCTCTAGATGGTTGTCACTGTTGAAGTGACATCCTGACCCCATATGAAAAAAATGGGATAAAGGAATGTGCATGGATGGAGTTGTGGTGCTCTTAAATATAGGTGGTCACTCCAGTAACCCTGAAAATTACAAGCCTGTCAGCTTTACTTGTATTATTTGCAAGGCTAACAAATGTATTATAGCTGAACAACTAAACAATGCTATAGATGACCTTATATTGCAGGATACACACCAGTTCAGCTTTGAAAAGGCAGATCATGGCTGTTCAACTTAGTTGAGTTATTTGAGAGGGTTACTGTGGCCATGTATAAGGGACATACAGTTTACAATGCTTATCTGGACCTTACCAAGGCCTTTGATTTTACCCCTCATATTCAGATTATTGACAAACTCTTCCAACTCAGTATTAATCCATACATTGCTCACTGAATCAACAAAGGCCTGTCTGACAGAACCCATACCATTAAGGTTGTAGGTATTTGCGCTAGAAAGAAAAATGTCACCAGTATTGTCTCACGGGGCTCTGTCCTGGATCTCCTCCTCTTTGAAACATATTACTGTGACATAAAAGTTGCAAACTAGGAGCTGAATATCAAATCTAATTCTGATATTCAAATTCTTCAGCAAGGGCTGGACCAAAAATGCTTGGTGTATTAATCAAGGGGTTATCCTCAACACTAAGAAATACAGCATACTTTTTCTTTGGCAAAACCAGCATCACTGCTGTTTACTATATAGACAACATTCCACTTAAATTTGACATAGTCATCAGGGACGGGTCTATATCAGTTGAGCAAAAACCCTATTATGCGAATACGAATACGTCTAACCGTATTGCGTGAAGTACGTAAACCTCGAACGTCCAAAACCGCAAATTCTGAAATGTCAATTTGTTTTGGTAGGCCTGTCTGCGGTATAGCTCCGTAAGGTAAGTGTGCGATAGATAGGACTTTAGGGTTAGGATTTGGGTTAAGGTAAGTGCATAAATAGGTAATGCATGTAAGATTTAGTGTAGTGTTAGATGTAGGTTTTTTTTAAGTATATGTATGTGTGCTATTTATTTTGTTTGGGTGTATGTCTGTAGAGGAAGTGTGCAGTAGTTATGGACCTTAGGGTTAGGGAGGGGTTAAGGATAGTGCATAGATAGTTGTGTATATGGGGTTTAGTGTAGTGTCGGAAGTAGGATTTTGTTAAATGTATGTATGTGGATTATTTATTTTGTTTGGGTGTATGTCTGTAGGATTTGGTTAGTGTATGTTTGCAGTTTATTTATTTTGTTTGGGTAGGTACTAAGTAGCGGGTGGTGGGGTTGGCTGACTATGACAGTTCGATATTTTATTTTTCACAGTTTAGTGCGTTCGGGATTTTCACAGTTCAAGGTATAGGGGTTGATGTTTAGGTATTCGCGTAAAGAGGTTTTCACTCAACTGATATAGACCCATCAGGGACTTGGGTACATGTTGATAAACTTTCCTTTTGACTACCATGTCTCTGTTGTAGTTAGAAAACACTTCTACCTTGCAAAGCTTACCCTTTGTGGTACCTCTTCCAGGTCCGAATAAGTTATACCTCGCTTTATTCATCCTTTATAAGGCCCATTATTGAGTATAATACACCCATTTGGCATGTACCTTGCTAAGCACCTAAACTAGCTTGACAGACCTCATCCTTTCCTCACCAAAAATATCTCAGGTCTCAGCATCTCTAGCTACTTTGATAGTCTAATAACCCTATCGTTCTACTTAGTTTCATACAGGTCTCTGAAGGGTAATCTCTGCTTAGCCTCCCATGTTATGAACCATCCAGTACGGTTTGAACTCTTTCACCTAAATAGAACCAATGAAAAAGCAAACACCCATTTGAGAAACCTAAATCTATACTGACACATCAACAACACCAAATGGCAAATCCCTTTCCAACATATCCCCAATTTCTGGAATAGGCTTCCCTGACTTATCAAGCATAATACTTCACTTGCAACCTTTAATACCAGTCTAAATGACAGGGTGAGTGACTGTAAATTTTCACAACGGATATGTGGAGAACGTCTACTAAAAGTGGAGCATTGTTAGTCTCCCATTAATACTGTGTGATGTGGCTGAGCTTCTTGATGGTCTCCTTTGGTGGCCATTAACTTAGTAGGAAGTTATGCACCTATGAACCGGAGGGAATTTCATCGGAGTTAACCGAAGAGAACAGGCTACTGTTTTATCTGTGTGTGTGTGCGTGTGTGCATGCGCGTGTGCGTGTGTGTGGGTGTGTGCGCTTGTGCGTGTGTGTGTGCCTGCGCTTGTGTGCGTGTGTGTGCATGTGTGCGTATGTGTGCGTGTGTGTGTGTGCGCGTGCGTGCGCGTGTGTGTGTGTGGGCGTGTGCGCTTGTGCGTGTGTGCGCATGTGCGTGTGTGTGCGTGTGCGCATGTGTGTGCGTGTGTGTGCGTGTGTGTGCGTGTGCGTGTGCGTGTGCGTGTGTGTGTGTGTGTGTGTGTGTGTGTGTGTGTGTGTATGTAATATAGATATATATATATATATATATATATATATATATATATATATGTTTAGCATTTTGTTCTTGTCAGTATAGCTACTGATTTGTTGCACACATACATAGTTTGTTGGGCAAACTTTGTCAGACTGTAGTGATAATAATAATAATGATGATGCTCAACCCAATGCATCATCCAGCCAACAACTCACCGATGCAGCATGAAGGCATGTGAGTATATTTGTTTTGAGGTGAGTGACCAACTGTAACCATATCTGACTAGAGCATATACCTGTAACAGGCCCCCTCTCTGTTGTTGGTCAAGCAGACAGAGCATGGAGGACTCACAGGTGGATGGTGAGCATGAGCCATGTAAGTATCAATGGGTTCTATTGTTTTGTCTTTACAGAGTTATTAATGTCACCCCTGCTACAATGATGGTGGTGGTGGCTATTTCAAAGGCTCAGTCATTTTCTGTAAAGGGAGAGCTGAATGGATGAGACAATCTGTGGTTGTGTAACTAGCACAGTGGTACAAGAAGGTCACATTGTCAAGCATGGATGGATCATTTACTGTGGCTTCTACTGTGGCAGGGTACTACTGCTGCAGGAAGTACAGGTGGCAGGTAAACAGGACTTACCACTTGTAGCAAGGCCTAATGATGTTGTTCTCAGGTGAATGCCTGGTGGCAGGGCCCCCATGTAGTGCAGCCAAGTTTGGCATGAAAAAGTAATGCTGAACCATTTGAGCTCACCACTGGGAAAGCAAACTTGGGGTGTTAGATGCAATGCTAGTCATGTGGCAGAAAGACATTAAATGGATTAAGTGGTATAGATCCTGGTAATAGAAACTGGATTATGAAACATGAAAGTGTGCTATCTTAGCTCTGGTGTTAAATGAGCTGGAGCTTGTATGGTAGGCTGAAATGTACCAGATAGTTTTAGTTGGTCTTACCTCTACATGCAGCATTGGTTCTGGAGCCAGATTTTTCTTACAGTGGAAGTCTTTCTTCTAGTCTGGACAGGTCACCCTACATGAAGGCCACTGTGGTTTCAGAGGACTTTCAAGCACTTGGCTGACTGTTATTTAGTTAAACTTTGTGCCAGTAAACTAAATGAGTTTACCACAATGCAAATGCAAGTTGCAGAAAGGATAACTGCCTATTGCTTGTGCATATGCATCTAACAGCTATTCAGACTACTTGGCCTTGACCATGAGTATTGTGGTCACAAGGATACCACTTATTAATTCTGTAGTTCTACTGGGAGGCTTCAGCTCTCATATGGGGAATGATGGAGATACCCAGGGACAAGACTGGAAGAAAATGTTTGCGTGATTGGAACAGGAGGGGTAAATTGACATACATCTGTGCTAGTCATGAATTATCCATAACGAGCACCATGTTCAAACACATAATTTTTAGATGTGCATTTGATATCAAAGAACCTTGGGACAGAGATTGATAATCAGCTCTAGTTATGTTGTCACATTTGAAGCCGTATATTCTGAACATTCGGTTCAAGAAAAATGCTGAACTGTCAGCTTATCATTTGCTGACGAATTGGATCAGATAGGTGTTACTGTGGCTGGACACACTCAGGAAACCTAAATATGGAGGGGGTGGCCTGGGAAAACATAGCCACTGCTTCTGTGTGGGATGAGCTGAACTTACAGCTACAATATCCAAGTTTAAGTCTTGACCTTTTGTCAGTTATTCACTGCCTGTGTGGAGTCTGTATGTTCTTAAGTCTGCAAAGGTTTTCTCTACATATATACTTTTTAATATTTTGCACGAAATTATCTACTTATGCATTGTGTCTGCCCTTGCCTTTAATTTTGCATGGGCTAATGGCTGAAATAGTCCATAGACCAGCCCACTTACTTCGTTAACAAATGATTAAAAAAAACTCCCACCTTCAGAAGATCTTTTTCTATATACCTGGAAGATCAGGGACATGGAATCTGAAAGGAACCTGTTCAAGACCAGAATAACTGACATTTTAGAGCCAAAAGCTGTGTGCAGAAGGTGGTTTGTGCTTATCATAATAGGAACCTTATGATTAGCTGGTGAATACTAGTGGTGAGGAAAGCTATCAGGCTAAAGAGTGAGGTCTTCCATGCAGGACAGTGCTCGCCTGACCTGACTGATATGTACCAATAAGCCAGGAAGCCAGCCGCTATAGCAAGTGATAAAGGGAAGGACTGAGTGTTGAAGAAGATTGGTAAAACCATGCAAAATGATTTTCAGTTGGCCTTAAAGAAGTTCTGTCAATCTGTCCTATGATTTTGTAGAAGGAGAATATTGCTAGACTGTTCTCACCAAGGGTGAAGAAACAATGACTTTCACTTGGGTCATTGTCAAAAAGTCAAATAAACACTCTAAGGAACTCCTAAATCCAGTGAATGTGTCCTTTTCTGAAGAGGCAACACTAGAAACAAAGGCGGGACTGAATTTATTTCTGCACATGAACTCACTGTAATAATTAAACAGTCCCATTGTGATAAGGCTGCAGGAATAGATGAGATTTGGATAGAAATGCTGAAGGCACTGGACATTGTTGGAGGTATGGCTATTAACACACTCTTTCAATTTTACATGGAAGGCTAGGACAGTACCTTTTGGCAAATGAAGGTAATGATTCATTTTGAAAAAAAAGAGATGAAGATAAGTTCTAATTACAGAAAAATCACACTTCTCTGCCTTCCTAGAAGCCTATACCAGAGTGTTGGAAAGGAGACTATTCTACTAACTGAGCCTTTGTTTTAGGAAGAATAATATCGATTGTATCTGGGCCAAGGAAGAGTGTCTCTGCTTTTGGTCTTCATAAACATGTTGGAGGGGATGACAGGAGTTTGCTACTATTGCCTGCAAACTTTTTGCAGAAATGAAGAAAACATGCAACTCCAGAATATCTTGTGGGAGCTGATACAAAGGCACACAGCCCCAAGACCACTGTCACATGCCATTCAGTCATTTTTATTTAAGGAGAGAGTTGTTTACATATTCTCAGTGTTAAGTTGATCACATTTAAGGTGGGTGCAGAACTCCACCAAAGGTATGCATTGTCTCCACTCCTACCTAAGTACCATGGATGGGCTATCAAGATGCAGCCAAGGTCCAGAACAATTCTGTTTAGAGGTATTAGGGTTGCATCTCTGTTTTTGCAGATAATGTTTTCTTAGCCTCAAATGACTGCAATACCTAGTACACATTTGAGTGGCTTGCTGACAAGTGTGAAATAGCTAGGATGAAAATCAGCATCTACAAATCACAAGACATGGTTCTCTTCAGAAGAAAGAGTGGCCTACACTGTTCAGGTGTGAAGAAGGAGTAGCTACCTTCAGGTGTAGAAGTCCTGAAGTCTTTCTTACAATTGAAGGTACAGAAGGTATCAAAAGGCTATAAAAGTGGTTGAACACAGTGGTGGCAGTACTGCACACATTGTACCAGGGTGCTGTGATTAAATCAAAAATGAGTCAAAGAAATCAGTCCTTGGTTTCACCAGTCAGAGTCAGCATCTTCAGGTGTGTTTTGGAAATTACCAGAAGGATGGGCTGACAGATATAACCAGCAGCAGTGGGGTTCTTCAAATGATAGCAGGCTTCCTCTTTATGACAGGCTGAGAAGCCTGCCACTCTAGGATAATCTTGGAATACTGCCATTCCTCCACTTTGTCAGGTAGCATAAGGACTTTATGAGAATGCTCCCTGGACATCTCCAACAGAATATTTTTTGGGCACAATCCAGTGAGAGAAGATCATGAGACTAACCAAGACACCAAGGAGGAATTGCATCGCTCGTTTTGTGATTGAATACCTAGTGATCTCACAAGAAAATCTGGAAGCTTGTTATCACTGTGACCTTCACTAGGACAGATTTAAAAATGGACAGATGGGTGGATTTAAGGCTGAAGGCACATAATGTGATTAATGTGATTTTCTAAATATCCAGTGACAATCAACAGAATCCAACAGAGTACCATATTTCAAAAAAAAAAAAAAAAAAACAGAAAGATATCTCAAGAAAAGGAAGATATATTGAGATGCACCACAGGAAAAAAAACAATACTTGGAAGACACAACGTTAATCTCTGATTGGAAATGCATGAATATGTTTTTTCATATTCAGATTGCGGATGGTTAAAACAGTCCTCCTAAAGACAGAAAGTACAGTGAAAAACAGTCGCTGAATTAAACAAAGAAGTAACTTTGCATTTGGGGTTTTGAATGTTTGATTTAGCAAACTGTAATTTATCCAGTAAGTAGGGAAGCAAACTTGATGGGTTAAGTAATCCTTCTTTTCCATCACAAATATTACTACTGTATCATCTCTATTTAGTCATCTTCATGTTGGATTCATTGTCAGAACCAATTACACTTTCATTTATTTTAAAACACTCTTAACAGTGAAACTTTGTTGATCCCTAAAAAGATGCAGCACTTGTACATAAAACCTTTCAGTGGAAATCAGACGTAGTATGTACTGTTACAGTTTCAGACTTTGGTCACACTTCATTAACTAAGCATTTCACTTTGTGGGTGGATTTGCTGTATTTTTTTTCTTTTTTTAGTTTCTTTACACTTAAGTTTTGACTAATAGTTTCCAAGTATGTTTTAAGTGAAACTAGCATAAATGTAAACTGGAGGGTAATAGTATGCAAACATCTTAAAGACGACCTCTCAACCAATTGGGCACAAATTTCAACAGAATCAGGGACAAGTGAAGAAAAAATCAGGGACAATCAGGGACAATTTTTAAATATTAGTGCTATTAATTTGAAACATTGACAGAATCAGAGCATATGAATTAATACACATTTTCTGAAGTAAAAGAAGTCTATAACTCTTAATTATTGTCATTATTCATTAAGTGTAAGTCACCACCTTTCCTCCAAAAGTCACTAGTTATAGGGGGATTAAGAGGGACAGAGCTAAAATCTGAGTCAAAATCAGGGACGTCCCTGAAAATCAGGGACAGCTGAGAGGTATAATAGTACAAATGGAACAGTGTTACTCAAGAAGAGAAGGGCTTTACAATTAGCTGTTATCAAAGAAAACTTTTTTTCTGTTTTGACAGACGGAGTTATATTTGTTTCAACTATATACAGCTTCTACTGGATTGTAATTTACTAGGGCATTATCATGACGTGGCATGAAATCCTCAATGTGTTCACATTCACAAACATTAACACTATTTATTTTATTAGTATAGTATTAGTTAATAAATAATTTATTTTACTTTACCATAACCTAACCTAATTTGGCAAAAGTCTCATAACAAAAATGGAAACATTTCGGAACCAAGCTTAGAAAAATGCAATGAATTCAGTGGTGGATTTAACCATGGGCACAGGAGAGCATGCCACTCCCTTTTTAAATCTCTGAAGTTATCAAGTTAAAAAAAAAGCAGAAATGCAGTGCACTGTTATTTCTTTAAAGTCGGAAAATGTACCACTAAATGATACATTTTTCTGTTTCAGCTTCCCATTATTTGTTTCTGGTGAATCAGGCATCAAAGACGCAATTAGAGGTTGCAGTCAGGTGATCTATATGAAGGTTTTGAACTGCTCCTCCATTGTTGTTGAGTGAAGGCACGTCGGTTGGTAGGATGCATATGAGCTGAGCTCTGGTGAAACCTGGACAGAAGTTCATCTCAATATGCATTTGATGCTCACACCTGCTTGATAAAGTGGTTCTAAATGAGAACTGCTGAACTGTTTAGAAACGCTGTATCAAGGAGGCAAGACTTGGCTCCTTCAAATTCCAAGACATGTAGCCGCTTTATTAGTGCCCCACCACACACACACACACACACACACACACACACACACACACACACACACACACACACACACACACACATACACGAGCTTTGTTTTAAAATAAGGAAAATGGTCTCCATCATTATGCCAAAAGCAATCTTTTGTGTCCTACATTAACAAAAACAAAAACTTTTTGAAACTGGAACAGTTAAAAGAAATTTGGATTAGTGATAGTAGGATAGGATGAATATCATCGGAGTTAATTATGCATCATTTAGCCCTTCTACGTGGCTGCAATGCACCTGTTGGGATGGAATTTAAGTCTGTATCTGTGGGTAGCAGGGCATTTAACTGAACAGTTGGGTGCAGCTGCATAGTTCAAGCTCTCTTAATACTTTATGAGCCCTAAAAAAAAAAAATCCAAGTAATCTGTCAAGCCAAACAGAGACAGGTTCCAATTATTGCTTGCTTTCAGCACAGTTTAAAATTTGAAACAGCAAAAAAAAAAAAATAGTCTTCATTTGTTTGTCTTTTTCAGCATCAAACTTAATCTCTGTTTGTGGTAAAGGCTGAAGGCTCTGAATTTATCTGGGAAAATGTATTAGAAAATGTGGACATATACAGAAAGAGGGTGCCAGCGACACACTTTTTGGCAAGGTCCTTCAATTATGTATACCTAAATTGTTAGAAAAGGGATATATGTCTCAGCTCTCCCTAATTGTCAGGGACTTCTCTGATTTTGGCCCAAAACATGATGGATTACAGTAAAAAACATGACAGTCATTAATGTTATAGCTGTATATATATATATATATATATATATATATATATATATATATATATATATATATATATATTATTCCAAAAATCACGTTAAATCATATTCTGTAATTTGTATCTTTTCTCCTGAATATTTTGGCTTTGTCTCAGATTTTGGATATAGCAGGCTAAGAGCTATGGTTATGGAGCCATGTGAAAATGTTTGTTTTTCTCTGACCTGCATGCACGTCTCAAGACTGGTCACTCTTGCTTCAAAGGCTGACTATGTTGTAGCATCAGCATTTTGTAATGCTCAGCAGTGGGAATAGATGGTCAGCTTGTGGTTTCTTTAGTTGGGCAGATAAGTTCCCTTGGGGGAAAAAATGCCATTTTCTTATTTTCTACTGATGTTTTATTACTTTCCTCTTCAGCAAAGTTATTTTAAAGCAAGACGTGTTGTGTTTTAGTGGATCATCTTGAGACTGTAACATATTTTTATAAGGGGTACTCTCTGTTCTAGTGCTAACTGATAAAATATTTATTGTGGAGAAATTGTGTTTGTTTTTCTACTGTAAGGCTGCCATAGAGTTCGAAAGTGCTTTTTACTGTGTTTTTCTGTCAAAAAAGAAAAAAAGTAACTTTTGTGGACTGATAGTTTTACTGACATCATCGATTGTTTTCCCAGGATAGAGCCACAATTTTTTGCTTGACCATGGAATAGATTGTCTGTCCCACAGTTGGTCCTTCTTCCAGCCACAAAAAAAAAAAAAAGTTAAGCAAACAGCTCTTGCCACCACAGCAGGCTAGCAATTTCCCTAAGCTGTAGCAGGGTGACTCCACTGTGACCATTGGTTGTATCTCAGAACCATACCTCTCAATCTCTTAGTGCAAGAAATCTGGACAGAGCCTAAAATAATGGAAGGGGAACAAAGGCCCAAAAAATAGGGACAGAGTCTAAATATTGCTTTTATAAACTCATAAAGTTGCTAGAGTAACAGAATTTGTGTTAGCATGCATTTTCAAATGTATGTCGTTATTTATTGACTTCCATATTCAGTGATTTGCCTGAAAACCACAAATTATATGAGGAACAGATCAAAGGTATGAGGCAAAAATCGGGTTAGTTGAGGTGCATGCTCCAGAAGCATTGTCTGATTACTTGAAATGGATTCTGAGCACAGGCAGACGCTTTTATTCAGTGTAGTCAGTTGAGTGCAGCTTTTAAGTCCTTTCAAAATGCTTGATTTTCATCAGTAGTCATTTAGCTCAAGAAATGTAGAAAAACATATTATCTACCCAGCAGTAATAAAATGGGCATCTATCTGTTAGACTGGCTGTTAGAAATGAGATTTGCAATCAAGGAAACAGTATAAACAGCACAGCAGTTTGAGGTGGATGGATACAGTTCATAACTGAAGCAGGTGAATGTGGTGCTCATATTTTTAAATGGAGATGGGTAACAACAGAAAGTAAGACCTAGACACAATATATATATTCTCCTTGTAACATGAAACCATTGAGTGGTAAGATGCAATACCGACAACTGACTCGGAATGATGTTTTTGAAATCTTCATCAATCTGTCTGTACCTGAGAAAAAGACGGTGATGTTCAGTGTAGCTAATAAGGGTGATAATACCCTTAATGTCCATTGCAGAGGTGAACAAAGTAATCTAAGTTACCAGTTTCTTTTAAGTATCATGCAATACACACTGCTAGAAAGACATAGTTGTTCTCTTTATAATGGTACTTCCCAATGCTCCTTTGATCTTGGTGATGTTATGCAACAGTACTGAAGGTATTACTGAAAATTAAACTGTGTGGGCCTTCATCACAATCCCTAGCAATTCCCAAATGAGATAGAAGTTACACGGGAACATGCTTTTTGGGAGTGTATTGAGCTAACAGATTTAAAAAATTCACCAGAGAATACTATTGTCATAAATACTGGGGAACAAATGGCTGTAATTAAGGAAGTGATTCTTTTGAGCAGGGACACAGGATATGAATTGCCTAGCCATAGTAAAGACTTAAGTTTAATTTTATTTCCTGCCAAAAAAAGAGATAACTATAAAATGGAAATCAGACTCTAAACTAACTGCATTTGAAGCACTGAATATTGTAAACAAGTTTATAGTACTAAAAGTGTGATCTTTAGAAGACAGAAGGAACAAATTATATAAAAATAACTGGAATTGTGTAAACGGTACATGAATGCATGGAAAAAAACATTCAGGAGAAGGAGTGAAAATAAGGCAGGAAATGAGCAATTTATGTAATGCTGGATTAAATGAGAATTGTTGCAAAGAAACAAAACATAGATTTAATATATAACTTATGTAAATGAAAAAAATTAATATGCTTTCTTTTCTTTTAATTTTTGTGTGCCTATGTCTAAACTGATGGTTTAATAAAGGTGTTCACAAATTGTATTACTGTATATCACAAAAACACACACACAGATAAGGGGGTAAGAGTGAGTGTTATGCATTAAATCTTAGTAGGCAGTGTGAGTTAGCATTGCATTGAAACCATGTTTCAATGATGTTACAGATTTTAATATCATCAAGGATCATAAAAGCTTCTACGCATCACACACTACCTAGCAGTTAATAGAATACTAGCCCTTCCACAGGAAAATGTGCCATCTAGTACAAGGTACTCATGGTTTGGGCTCTGTCCTGAGGCAAAACAGGCAGATAAATATACTGATCCTCACTTTCTGACAGTATGTCAATGAAATGGTGAAGTATGCCCAAGGCAGAAGCCTGAGAAATACCAAGTACATCATCAATTTGTTTCCAGATTACCATGGCATATGGTGAGGGCTATGCCCTGGTGTCCATAGATATAGAGAGACCACTCATCTCCCTTAATACTTCTCTGTGGCCTATACAAACTCACTAAAGCCAGTAATGTATTCCCTCTGGACACACACATTTATGGCGTGTCCAAGACAAGCAGTTCAATAAGGAGATTTAGCCAAGCTAGAATATACAACAAGGATTGCTAAGTAGATAGAAAAGGTAATAGTTCACCTGTTATAATAGTGCACAGTGGTGGAGTATATAAAAAAGCAATTATGAATCACACAGAGGTGAGAAACTTGCCTTGTTGACATAAGAAAAGCTAGTTATGAAAACAAAATCTCCACTGATTCTAAAGACAACCACAAAGCATTCTATAGCTATGTCAAGAATCTCAATGGCAACACTCAGATCAGCTCTGAGTTACCAGAATTACCAGAATTTTTGCTGCATTTTACTTGTGTCAGATGATCCTGGGCCATCCTCATGAGCTTCCTAAGCCTAGACATTTAATTTAAGACATACTCCGCAAAACCAATCTTGTGAAAATTATGCTCATCTTTCCATTCTTCACAAATGAAATCCAGAGTTCCCTTACCCTGTGGTCATATAGCAGCTCAAAGGGCAAAAATATGCAGATTCCTGGGGCAAATCTCTGCATGAAAAAATGTATATATGTCAGGTATGTATCCCGCTTCCTTTGAACTAGTCCACAAATGCCTTCAACATGGCCTCCAGTGTAAAGTTAAACCTCTCCACCAAACCACTGGTCTGTGGGTGGTGGTGGGTAGCTTTTCAATGCCTTACACAAACAGGTGGGTGGGTCTGACATGAAGCTGGCACCTCTGTCAGTATTTTCTTAGGCAAACATACTCCATTTAAAATGTCATGCAAAGCATTTGTCACCTTCTCTGATTCAGTAGAAAACGTAGCTAGTGCTTGTGAGTATCTAGTGACATAGTCCACCACCACCAGGATATATTTCTTACCAGTAAAGCTTAGAGTACTTAATGGTCTCACAGTGTCTACAGCTACCCTTGGAAATAGTTTCTTAATAACAGATTAAGGCAGTAAAGCAGCCAACCTTTTATCACTGCTCACAGGTCCAGCAATACCAAGTCATGTACTGTGCAATACCTGGCCAATACAAATTCCACTTAAGCCATCTTTTAGTATGCATTATGCCCATACAGCCTGCCAAAGGGATATTGTGAGTTAAAACCAAAAGTGCCTGATGGTAAAGTACCACTAACTACTGTATTATTTCTCTCTGTAGCTTCCTTCAAGTCCATTCTATGTACATCAATCCTTTATCCCAGTATATGGACTCCCTTTCTCTTGAATATCAGGAGCCTCCTTTGTCTACCTCCCTTAAGTTCCATAAAGTGTCTAAGGGCTAAGCCTGTCTCAACCCCTTCTTGGTGACCCTCTCCAGCTCTCCTTCCAAATGAAGTTTGGTATTTCCTGATAGTGCTGCCTCAGATTCAGGCCAACTACTGCCACTTACCTCTCTCATTAAAGTAGCCCCTTACAAAGTTGGCCAGTGTTCTACAACAGCTGTGGTACAGGTCCCAGTTCACTCCTACTTACCATGTGCCCCCAGTGAAGTATCCACATCACCAGGCCCAGTTGGAGGTTGGGCCCTGACTAGGTCTCACCCCAACACCTATCCCCATGAGTTTCCTCCATACCTGGTTGCATATAATCACATGCACAAAAGTTTGTCAAAATCCTTCCCTATTATGACATTTGCTGGGATATTCTCAAACGCAGCCACCTGCTTGCTCCCCTGTGCCCCTTCTCATTCCAAATAAACTCTGGCCAAAGGTACCTGAAAAGGTTCCCCTCAAAAGAACTAACCAAAGTAAACTATTTAGGCAAACATTGATCCTTTTTAACAACTGCAGACTAAACAATAGTTATATCTGAGGCTGCATTCCTATTGGCACTCCACTCCTCCATGACAGGATACAGAATCCTGCAGTAGTTTGGTACAGGGGTTGTCTCCAGACAACTCACCACTACTGTTCTGCTCCTCCTGCTTGTTGCTTCCTGAGACTCTTATTCCCTACTTTGCCTCAGTGGCCATCTAATCCCAAGACTTGAGTATGTACCAAAATCTGTGGATTCATCCCTTACCTGTGGTACATGCTGTCATAACTTAGGCTGCCTCCATGGGTTTTCTTATACTCATAACCACTGCTGGGCAACCTTTCATATGTAGTTGCAATCTGCTTGCTAGACAGAGTTACTCGATTCTCCTTATCTGCTCAACCATGTTACAATCCCAAGTTGCCAAATAGATCCTGCTGTCTTCGTGCAGAATTCAAATGGACTTTTTCCTCAACAAAAGCTCAGACCTGCCTCACCAAAAGCTCAGTACTGCAAACTTTTCAGATGTGGTAACCTTACATCAACTCACCCATCCGTGAAAGTAAATGCTAGTTTCTGTAATAAATTCACTCACACAGTCATCTGCTTTTCTTCTGTTCTCTCGAAATTTCTCTCTGTATACTTCAGGAGTCAGTTTAAAACATACAAGTAAACATTTTCGAATGTTAGCATAATTCAAACAATCAGCACTAAGCTTAGAAACTGCATGCATTGCTCTACATGGGAGTAAATCAGATATAAACCTCACTCACTGCCATTGGTCAGCTTGGTGTTAATCACACACACTTTCAAATGCCTGTGTAAAACTAGAAAAATCATTTTCATCTTTATACTATGGAAAATGTTTTGTACTGACATGAGTATCTAGGCTTAGCTTTTCCAATAAGTATGACAAGTGCCTCTGCAGAAATAATTATCATTATCTCTTGCTTATATTGTCACTCTCTCTTCTGCCTCCAGCTACTGCAATCTCAGCTGCTTCAGGTTCATCTCCGGTGCCAGTCACTGTAATTCCAGCTAGGTTTTGAGGTCCTATGTAGATGGATTGAATTGTTCTTTGCCTGTATCTTACACACCCACAACACCTCCTGGGGTGTTTAGTGGGCTGTGGTCCAGCTTCACACAAAGCTACTACCATGACTTTCTTAGACATACTAGCATTCAGGATTCCTTTAGCTTTACATCCCTTAGTTAGTGATGGCAATTACCATCTTTTTTGTAAACAAGAAACATCTTTATTAAATTACCACGTATGACATAGGCGATCATACATTTATATAAATGAAAACAAACCATATTGACATGATCTCAGATGCAAACATTTTAGATCACGAACCATACTGACATAATTCTTGTTGCAAACATTATACATCACTTATAATCTACCCAATCATTGTCAGTCAAACATTACACAGCACATTAAAGTCCTGCCTTCTCTTAAACCTCATTTCTTCCCCGTATGTAATGTTCTCACAATTCCCATTTTGTCCTATGTAATTTGCTCCTACCCTTTTCTAAAGATCCCAGTTCCAGTTTTATCTCTGTTACTATATTTACTACTTCTAGTTCAGATGGTTTAGACTTTGATTTCCATTTTCTATCAGTTGCTTTTTTGGCAGCCACCATAATTAGACTCAGCAAGGCCTTACTATATGTAGGCAGTTCCGATTCTGTATCATAGCTCAGAAAAAATCATTTCCCCAGTTACGTCAATTTGCTTACGCATTATCGCTGACAAAGTAGTCTGCAGGGAATCTTTAAAGTCTGCCAACTCATTATATTCCCAGAAAATATGTTCCCAATTACCTCTTTCTTCTCCATCACGCTTCCAACATTTGCTGTCCACCTGAGGGAAAATTCTCTGAAGTCTACTAGGGATATAAAAATATCTATGCAAACATTTCCAAGCAAAATCCTAAATCTTATAGATTTTGTTGCATATTTGGGAGACATACATATATCCCCCTTTGTTTCTTTGTGAATTGCTTATCTGGTCTCTCTTCCCAATGCTTTTTAACCTCCTCTGATTGATTCTTATAGTTATCATGCAATGTTTTATATGCTCTATTAATTATTCCTTTTTTAACAACAGCTTCTGTTCTAGATTCTACTAAAAACTCTACCAGTGCTGTCTTTCATTTATGACCCCCCATTTATTTTTCTTTGCCTATACTCATATCAGTCCTTGATAGGGAAGGCAATCCATAATATGCAGTACAAATAAATTCTTGGCATCTTCCCATTCTATTACCCTTCTCTCTCTAGTTATTTGCTCCTAATACCTCGGTTTCTTTGCCAATTTTCTCCAATAAATTCCAGTCCCTGTTGCCTATTGTCTGTATTCCTAATATCAGTCATCCCTATCATCAGAATCTCCTTTCTCCATTCCCGTGTTGCCTTAGTTCTTAGAATACTTTCTGCTACTTTATAAATATAATAATTTATGTGACTGTTGTTATTACCCTTAAGGATCTGCATCCAAAATCTCAATGTCTTCCTAATTTTTGATTTCTCCCATGTCATCATCATCCCTTTCCACTTTGAGCTGTAGCATTCTGCTTGTGTTATGTATAACAGCCTTAACTCTGCAGCTCTGAAATATCCCTTCAAATCAGGTAATCCTAATCTACCTTGTTTTATTGGCAGGATCAATTTATCCTACATGACTCGACCTCTTTCCCTTCCAGATAAATTCCTTCAACTGTTTATTAATTACTATCCACAACTACTCCTTTGGTTGATAAAAATATGCCAGACCTGTGTATAAAACTAAAGGAACTTAAAACATTTTACTGCATGTATCTTGCTATACATTTTTATAGACAAGAGGTGCATGATTATTGTTACTCACCTTAAAGGTCTGAATCCAAAATCCCAGTTTCTCCTTGTTTCTTGAGCTTCCCCCTGTTTCATCATCATCCCTTTCCACTTTGAATTATAGTTTTCTTCTTGTGCTATGTATAGTAGCCTTAACAGTGTTGTTCTGAAATACACCTTCAAATCAGGTAATCTTAATCTGCCTTGTTCTATTAGAAGAATCAGCTTATCCCACTTAACTCTTGCCATCTTCCCCTCCCAGATAAAATCCTTCAGCTCTTTATTAATTGATATCTACGCCTTCTCCTCTGGTTGATAAAAATATGCCTGACCTGTATATAAGACTAAAGGGACTAAAAACATTTTAACTGCTTGCATCCTACTATCCATATCCATATAACAGAGCTTCCATTTTCTCAGTTTTTGTATTATCTTTTGTTTACCCTCTTCTCACATATCCTTAGCTGCCACACCGGAATGATTTTAATCCATACTCCATCATGTCCCCATAAATATCAGTATTGCTGAACCAATTTGTGTGTGGGAACATAATTTAGTACTATTGCCATTGTTTTAGCTTTATTAATTTTGCATCCCAAAAAGATTTGAAACTGTTTCAAAATGTTCCACAACACTGTCGTGTCCTTTTCTGGTTTTGTCAGGTATAAAGTAATATCATCTGCAAATACAGCCAGCTTTTCTTGACTACCATGCCAATTATAACCTTGAATTTTTGGGTCCCTTATTTTCTTTACCAGTGGTTCTAAATATAATGCAAATAATAAGGGGGAAAGAGGACACCCCTGCCTGGTTCCGCTGCTCAAGCAGAAATTAACAGAGTGGACTCTACCCACTTTAATTTTTGCCTCCGATCCCTAATATATCCTCCTAATTACCCTTATAGTTTTATCGGGGAATGCAAATGCTTCTGTTGCCCTGCTCATAAAGTCCCAGCTTACTCAGTCAAATGCTTTCTTTGCATCAGGACCCACCAACAGCAGTGGCATTTTCTTATATTCTGTTTCCCTCTGAATCATCAATGTTCTGTTAATGTTGTGAAATGTTTGCCTCCCCTCCACAAAACCACAATGACCCATATCTATCAATTTTGGCATCACTTTTGCCATTCTTTTATCCATTATAAACATAAACACTTTATAATCATGACTCAGTATTCAAATGGGCCTGTATGAAGCTGAGTCTGACGGATCTTTACCCTCTTTAGGTAGTACAGCTACTAGCACTTTCTTCTAGGATGTTGGTACTTCTCCTCCCTTAAAATACTGTTAAATCCTTCCATATCTTTATCAATTTTTTCCATTCTAGCTCCCAAACCATCTATTCCTGGGGGCTTTCCTGTAGATTGGTTATACATCGCCATTTTTATCCCATCTCCTCCTATATGAACTGTTAGTAATTGAGCCTCATCTACCTCTAACCATGGCATATTTAATTTTTCCATAAACATTTCCATTTGTACCTTTTCTTGATTTCCATATTTCTCTTCTGTATACAGACTTTCATAGAATTTCCAAAGTATTTCTAATACCTCTACATGGTCTTTTGTTACCTTCCTTGTTATAGGTTCCCTAAGCTTGGCCACAGCCCTTTCTACTTTATGTTGCCTGAGTCATTGTGCTAAAATTATTTCTGCTCTAGAGTTATTATAAAAAAAAAAACAGTTGCTTAGCAGCAATCTTTCTAAACTTATGAATATTATGGAGGTAATCGTTTATTTCCTGCTTAGTATTCTGCAGAGGCTCATCTTCTTGTTCTGTGAGATTCCTCCTATTCTGCAATACTTTAACATCTGTCTGTCCCTCTAAATAATTATGTTACTTCTTAACTATATCTCCCTTTCTTTTATCTACACCCTATTTTTAAATTTCACTTTAATTTTATCCTAGTCCCCAGCTATATGTTCAGAAAAAAAACTTATATCTTCTCTAATAGCTCCTGAATTATTTCAATTACCCATTCCTTAAATTCCTCTCTTTTCAACATAGGTGTGAAAGAGCTAGTGTCTCATTTTTATTTCAATACCCTGTGTTTCTATTTTACTTATTATTGGTGCATGACCTGAAATAGTTTTTGGGTGTGTATCAAGACCTTCAATTAAAAGCACATGTTCCTGTGAACAGTGAAATGTAAATTCTGTCTAGCCTAGCCCAGTTTTCGTATCTTGGGCAATAATATGTAAATTCACTCTGAACTCCTAGTAATGATTTCACATCTTCCATGCCAAATATTTTCATAAATTTCTTCAAAAGTCTGCCCTCCTTTGTTATACTTTCCCATCTTGGTCCTCAGACACATCTTCACTCCTGCAAATCAAATTCTAGTTTCCACCTACAAGTAAAATTATTTGCTAAAAGCTGATTATTTCTCCCACAATTTTCTTAAGCTCCATTATAGCAGTTTTAGGTTTAATATAAATACATCCCAGTATAATCCTCCTTCCTTGCCAGTAGCCCCTTAGTACTACAAATCTACCATTTTTATCATTTTTATCATCTTCACTATTGGAGCTTCTCTTGCAATTAATATAAGTACTCCTCTTTTCCTTTGTCCCAGGTATTCTGCTGAATAACCATCCTGAAAACCTTTCTTTATCTAATTCACATGTTCATTTCTTTCCATGTGTATGTCTCCTATAGCATAGCTATTTGCACTCCACATTTTAGTATAATTCACTACTTTTTCTTTTGTGTATTTATCTGTGAGATCATTGACATTTAAAGACATTACAGAAAATATCATTGTATTAAAACTTTATTATTCCTGTGATGTTCCTCTCTGGGCCAGTAATCCAAGAGCCTGAATCCTCACCACTGACACTGGTGGGGGTGTTCACTTGGAACAAAGATAGATACATGCAGTATTTCCTGATGCAGCTATCTGCTTCAACACAGTTTCCCTTAAGAGCACACAGGGAACACACCCACTCTAGGGTCTGGGTCTCTCTCTCTCTCTCTCTCTCTTCAGACCCCCAGTAAGACTCCCCACTGGCACAGATGTAGAACTGAGTCCTCAGTCGAGTGTCCAAGCCAAGTACTCACCACCCTCTCTGTGAAACCAGTGCTCTGTGTCCCTGTTCCAAGCAGTTGATACACACATTCTTTGAGATTTCACTTGCGTGTGCGTGCGCACACACACACACACACACACACACACACACACACACACACACACACACACACACACACACACATACACACACACGCACGCACGCACGCACACACCTGTGAATGGCTGGCACAGATTTACTAGGTGTGCCTCTCTGCCCAGACTATAAGGTAGTTACTGCCACCAGATACTCAAAAGCCAGCTACTCTAAGGTTCTTACAAGGACACCCAATTATATTGAGTGAAATTAATACTAATACAAATGGTAGTGTTTTGACCAATGCAGTAAAGCTTTCAGGAGTGGCCACGGTGTAAATATAAGTACTCTCAAATGTTAAAGTACTCTGTAAAGGACCAGCCAAAATGAAAAGTTTAAATATATTTAATAATAAATAAAAGAACATGAAAATACTAAATATCTATTTACAATAAACGCTAGAGTTTCAATCACAGGAAATATTAAAATAACACAGATGAATAGAGTCACACAGATACAGTACAAACAGTAATTAACTAATCTCACTATATTTCCTGACTGAGCCAAAGAATTACTATTTCCTGGTCACTTACTAGAGCAAAGCAAGGTGAAGTAGGTGAGAGGTCTTCCTTCTTTGTCAGGTTCCAAAAACAGGCTGCCTTGAGACTTCAATCTGTCCTGGATTTCATAATGACATCACACACATCTGGTCATCTGACTTCTGTTTCCCATACTACCCCACTACTAAACAGTGAACTAGAATCTTGCACATATGTGCTACCATACACACAGATAGATTTTTGCTCAGATGTGTGATAGCATCTGGAAGCCATGAAACCATTTCAATACTTCCACCCTTCCAGGTTTGCAATTAGTTCACTGCTATAGACCATACAACAAGGATTCCTAGTTCTTGTTTTCATAGATATTTCATCACTGGCTCAATCAGAATTGTAAGATACAATGTTTATGGCCGAACAGGTAATTTAATTTCAAATTATTTTTCAAAGTTAAAAACAAAACTTGCACGTGGATGCAGGAACACTAAGGGATATCCAGGTACAACAAAAAGTAACAGTTCCACACAACAGGGCTCAAGAAGTTTCTTTAATAATACTGGCAAGCGCTTTCACAGACAACAGAATGTTGTCTGTGAAAGCGCTTACCAGTATTATTAAAGAATCTTCTTGAGCTCCGTTGTGTGGAACTGTTACTTTTTGTTGTACCTGAATATTTTTCAAAGTTATCTGGACTTAGATTAATCTCCTTTATTCCAGTATCCTCTGCTACAATATATTAATTTCAATAGTTATAATGCAGTCTGACATATAAGTGTATTTTTTCTGTCCAGCAGGACACACTGTTGGTATATTTTTAACACAAGCAGCTTTCCAAATACATTTTTCAACACAAGCATCTGTACAAATCAGTTTGATATACAAATGACAAATAATCTTTTACAAAACTCCAGCTAGCTATGCTGCCGTATGTTGCACATCCACTGCCCTACTTCTCCTGGCATAGCTGGCAATACCTCACATTCTCACAATTCCCACTTTTTATGTATAACAGCTTTTTTTGGTTAAATGTCTAGTTCCAGCTTGTGTGTTACATGCATACACTGTTTGGCAGATTGAACTTTTATACTTTTGTTTTTTGTGATATCCATTTGAGCCTATGTCACATCTTATAAAACTTTTTGTCTAATTGAAAGCCCTCAAACAAACAAAAAAAAAAAAAAACACACCAAAACCCCCATAAAACATATTAAAATAATACTAATACACAAAAACTATACACAACTTCAAATATTGAAGTTTTACCACCTTAATAGGAACAAATGTCCCAAACTGACAGCCACACTCAGAGACTTGAGTTAAGCTAAAAGAAAAGCTATATATGCTAAGACGCATGGTGCAGCCTGAGTTTCTATTAAGTGCTGCCTAGCTCTCCCAGCTGGGAAAACACTTGAATGCTTTGAGAACATTATCTGCTTGCCAGTTTCTCTTTTTTTTCTAGCCAATTTCTCTTTATCAGATTGTCTCTGTGGAGACATGATGACCAGATACAGAAATGCTACTAAGCATACATTTATTTGCTAGAAAAATCCTTAAAATATTCAATATTATTTTTCATTTACTTGCTTTCTCTTAAAACCTGTTACTAGATCAAGCCAAGGGCCCCATACCAGTCACTCTCCATGCAACAATGAGAAAAAGTGCATTAATTTTTCTTTTGTCATGCTCTGTTAGCCAGACTTTTTGTCTTCTTCTTCTTTTATTTTTTTGCATTGCAGTACCTATATTTCTTAAGACTGAACAAGGAGAAAAAAAAATCAGGAGCACCCATTTACAATAGTATACCCATTACACTACAAATAACTAGATAAGCTTTATAGCATGCAAAAATCATGCACTATACGGTACTCTTAAGAAAGAATTTTGTTTTACTTACAGTTAACATCTCCCTCTTCTCCCCCCAAGTATTTTTCCAAACATTAAATACATGAAGTAGGGCATTTGCTTAAGAGTCACCCACAAGTCCAACAAAGTCCAAAAAAATCCAAAATATCCAGATTTTCTTGTTCTTTCATATTTCACAACTATAATTATTGTTTTGTAATCCCACATTTGTCAATTTCCAAGTTATTGCTTTTATTCCTGTCCATCTCCATCTCCCAAATCCTGTCTCTGCTTCATTTCCAACAAACTCTCAATTCTTCTAGTCAACTCTCGTGCTCCCTTCCTTCTCTCCAGCATTTTCCATTGAAACATTGGAAAAGGTATCACTGGCATAATCCCTCTGTGGTCTTTATTACCAGATGAACAAAAAGCAGTCTTTTTCTGCATCACAGCTCACTTTTTGTTGGACAAATATTTATGTTTCCTCCTTAGCATGTACTTCAAAAAAATATTTTGTCCCTCCAGGGAAGAATATTTTGAAGATAGCTAGGTACAGCAGTTTGAATCTCATACCTGCTTCTTAGCATTCCCTGAATAGTAGAATAAATTTACTTCTCTTCTGCCTGGTGTACAATGAGTAGTCATTCTCCACAAACACTCTGCTGTCTCCTACTTTTAGTACTTTGTCCTTCTGCACAGTTTTATCAGAATCAACTCCTTCTGCTGGTAGGATTTATTATTTTTTATTTTACATTTGTTGACCAGGAGTGTCCGGCTAAGCTATTGCCCTTTTTCAGCAGAGGCCCAGGGAGAAAACCTCCAAAATTGCGATTGTAATTTTGATGGTCTAGGTTGCTTTCTCATAGCCAGTTTTGAAAAATATGCAGGGTGTGCCCTTTCAACTAACAACTTTTACTGTTGAATACCAGTCCAGTTGCTTATTTGTGCTTTCATTAAATTAATACAGTCCATTCCTTCCAGCTTCTCTGGTACAGCTGAAAATCTCAGGTTTTCCTTATGTGCTTTGTCATCTAATTCTATTATTTTTTGAAACATCTCTTCTTGAGCAGTCTCATTCAGCCAGCCTTTTCTTCATTTCAACCTCTGATTTTTGCACTTTTATCACCTCATCTGAATATCTATTTAAAGCTTATGTCACTTGTCCCTCTCTAACAAAGATGACAAGCAGGTGGGGTATTTTGTTTAGATGCTTTAATGCATAGAAACAGATCAGGATGGATAGCAGCATCATAAAATATAAACAAACTGGTTGACAGACAGACCTTACATAGATACATGCTTACATCTCAACAGCTTACTACAAAATGGCAGTCAGGCTTGCACATGTGCTTAGTATTTATACACTTGTGCAAGCCCTTGGATAGCTTCTTAAAGATGCATACACACAGACTGATCTACATCCTCCCTCTTAAAATGATTGCCCTTAGTAAAAATAATATTAGAGTTAGACATGCATTATTATTGACATTAGAAACAAAACACAGTGTTCATGTCCAAGTTGCCATGTTATCTGTTACATGGTCTGGATATATGGCTGGATCTTGTAACATAACAATCTGGACTAAATTTAGCAACAGGGACAGTCTTCGGTGAACAATGTATCAGGAGCTTCTGGATTCTTCACAGGAATGGGAATAGTCTCTGGAACTTCCTCTGGAATTGGAACATTGGACAACTCACTCTGAGATAGAGTCTTTCTCACAGGCTATGTGCTGTGGTATAGGCTTGGACAATGGTCACAAATGTTTCCAAGTCCACCTAAACTCTGCTCTTGTGATTTCACAATGTATGATCTCATCTCTGGGCAAATACTCTTCATGACTCCAATCCGATCATAACCTTTGGACATTTGCATCCTTACCACTTCTTCTTGTAATGGATTGAGTGGTTTGCTGGTTTTATCGTAGTAGGACTTCTGGGTTAAACGCTTCTTCAACAGATTGGTTTTCACTGACCTGTTTTTCGTAATATATGGAACCAACAATTGACTACTGATTGATAATGTGGTTCTAGTTTTGACAGAAATATCTGCGCAGGTGAATCAAGATGTTTATCATGAGGAATGTTTGTGAGATTCAAGAGATTCAGGAAAACATCACTATTATCTCATTTTGACTTCTCTAGTAACTGTTTTGCACTTTGAACTGCACACTCTGCCAAACCATTTGACTGCGATTACTCTGGCCTACTCGTAACATGAGTAAAGTCCCCTTCAGCAAATATTTTGAACTGTTGGCTTGTAAACTGCATGTCATTTTCAGAAATAACTTTGTGCAAACTACCATGGACTGCGAAATTATGCTTCATCTTAGTAATGACAGTACTGGATGCTAGATTAGGAAGTAGGTCAATTTCAAACCAGTTGGAATAAGATTCTACTAACACCAAATAATGGTGACCATTCCACTTGGAAATGTCGGAGGCTACTGTTGATCAAGGTAGTTCAGGAATCTTGTCCAAATGAAGTGGTTATTTCTGTTCATGTGGCTTAGTACTATTACACACAGAACAAGATAAAAGTACTCTCTCAATGTCTTGTGACATAGAAGGCCAAAATACTAGTCCTCTAGCCCTTCTTTTGGTAGAGTTAGTTCCTGGGTGACCACAATGCAAGACAGTAATGTAATCTTGTTGCAAGGACTTTGGAACAATAACTTTCAGACCTTTCACAATGATATCTTTGTCAGACAAAATCTCATCTCTGTATGGAAAATAAGGTTGTACTGTTTGAGGTAAACTAGATTGCTTTGATGGCCATGCTTGGTTGATAATTTGGTAGAGCCTTTGTAAAACTGGATCTGTGCTGTGTGATGTCTCAGCTCATCAAGACATGTGGAATAAAAATGTCTCATTTCCATGCCCTCAAAATCAAGGTTCTCATTCTTGTGCTATTCAGTGGTGTTTCTGGGCAATCTAGACAATGTATTAGCAAGATAAAGAAGTTTGCTTTTCTTGTAGACAAGAGTGAAATTATACTTTTGCAGTCTCAGCATCAAATGTTGCAACCTGGCTGGAGCTGAATGCATAGGCTTTCTCAAGATAGTGACAAGAGGGTGGCGGTCTGTTTCGATCCGGATAAATCTACCATAAACATAATCATGGAACTTTGAACATACAAACACAATTGCCAAAAGCTATTTCTCAATCTGAGCATACTGCATTTCAGTTTGGTTAAGAGTTCTCGATGCATAGGCAATGGGTTGACCCTGTTGTAGAATGACTGCACCAAGAACAAATTTTGAAGCATCACATGAAAGAGTGACTGGCTTGTGAACATCATAATATCTGAGAGTTGGTGGACTAGCAATTCTCTGTTTCAGGATATCAAATGCTCTTAGGTATTGCTCTAATGAAACCAGGATTCATCTTCTCATGTCGGCTCTCTAAGTGGTACTGATAGTTGGCTCAAGTCTGGAATGAACTTGCCTACATAGTTAACCATGCCAAGAAAACATTGCAGAACATTGTCTGGAGCTGGCATCTCAAGAAATGCTCTTTGCTTTGAAGGGTCTGGTCATAGGCCTGAACTAGTAAATAAATGGCCAACATAAGTAACCTCTTGTAGCCTGAATTTACATTTCTGTGAATTGAGCTTAAGATTCACTTGATGTGCTCTTTCCAAAACTTTTCTGAGGTTTCTGTCATGCTCAGATTCACCATTACCTCCTACTAGTATGTCATCTGCTATAATAGCACAAGGATACCCAGAAAAAAGTTACTCCGTTGCACGTTAAAAGACTTCACTTGCAGAATTTATCCCAAATGGCATTTTCAAGAATCTACACCTGCCAAACAGAGTACTGAAAGTAGTTAGCAATGAGGATTTCTTGTCAAGCTGAACTTGCCAAAATTAACTCTTTGCATCTAAGACAGAAAAAAACAGTGGCATTTGGCATCAGAGCTGTGACTTATTCAACTATTCACATTGAATGATGAGGTCTTTTTAGTGCTTTGTTCAAACCTTGTGGATCAGTACATATTCTGATGTCATCTGAGACTTGCTTATTAGCTACCACCATGGAAGATACCCACTCAGTCGGTTCTGCAACTGGACAAATCAAACCTTGTCACACCATTTTATCTAGCTCAGCTTTGACTTTGTCTTGCATAGCTATTAGAACTGTTTGAGCTGGCCTGATAACTGGACTAACATATGGCTCTAATGTCATGGAGTACACAACTGGAAGCTTCCCTAGTTTGTCTTCGACAAGATCAGCATAGGTAGAAAAAATGTACTGAGTGAAATTAGAGTAGTGGTCTTTTAAGCTAACTTGGAGGACTTCTTTATTAAATGAAAGCAGTCCCATATTCAAACTGTCTCTGAGACCGAATAATGACTGGACGTGCCTCTTGACCACATAGAATAAGAAGTCATAACATGTCCCAGCAGAGTAACATGAAAGCACTACTGAGCCTTTAGTTTGAATTTCTTCACCACTATGAGCAAATCAAGCCTTTCCTCATGACACACTCTAGCAAATGTTTCTGCTGACATAACATTGCACTTGGAACCTATGTCAACTTTGAGCTCTATGGGTTTTCCATTTATCTGAACAGTACAAAATACTTCATTCTTTGCTCCTAAATCTACTGCATTGACTGTTTCATTAAGCACTGACACACCATCAACATAAAGAGTAGGGTTGCAGCTCTTTAACCAATCAACTAATTTCTTAAAATGTTCCCTTTTAATAAAAGAATGTGGGCCTTTTGATTTACAAAACCTTTTGAAATTATTCCATTTTTTGCATTTGTGGCATTACTGACCAAACGCTAAATATTTTTCCCTTTTAGATTCCTGATTTCCACCACAGTTATGACAGTTGACAATGAAACTTGGTTGGGGCCCATGCTTTGAGTTTGCTGACTCACTCTTATACTTCACTGAGACTGTGCAAACTCTGGAACCTTCTGGAAAGCTCTGGGGTTTACCAGTGGGCACTGCAGGGGCTACAGCTGCTGCCATGTGCATGGGCCTGTTTCTTTTAACCACGTGCTGCATACTATCAACATGAGTTTTGTCACTGTGCCTTCTAGAGCTGTTCTTGTTTGTAAGCAAATTTGTGTGCTTTTCTGTAAGCTCATGTATCTGACAAATCTCAAAGGCCTTATTCAAAGTTAAATCACTGTCACAAAGCAAAATCTTTCTCCCAGCATCATCTTTAATACCACACACAAGTCTGTCGTTTATCAACTCATCCTTTAACTCACCAAATCTGTATGTTTTAGCCTTATTTCTCAAGTCAGTTATATATGTTCCAAAACTTTCACCAGGCTTTTGATCCCTTGTGTAAAATAAGTGCCTTTCCATTGTAACATTTGTCTGGGGGGGTCACACATTTCTCTAAATTTACATTTTTTAACACTCAGGGTCCTCCCTTGACTCAGCCAGTACAACAATATGATGGTTTTCCCCCTTTCCTGCATAGATAGCAGGTGCATACACAAATGAACACTCTCTTTCAATGGCTTCTGACCCATCTAAATTAAGAAGAATAAATGCCTTTGTACAGTCATCTTTATCAGAAAAGACAGACTGTATGAAAATGTCATACTCTTGCTCAAACACTCTCCAGTTCTCTGCAATATTACTGTCAAACACAAGTGCACTGGATTTTCGAAATCCATCTGCCATGTCCATAAAGTATGCACAAACACATTAAAAATATGGCCTTTGAGTTAAGTATATACTTTTGATAATCTGATAACTCTGATATCTTTAATTAATATGAAAAATACGTGTTTAGCAAAAATGTGGTCATTTCCTCTTATTTTATTCGTTTTATGCAATTTGGACTTTATTTCAAACATTTTACATAGTAATTTGAATATTTTTATCAATAGTGGACATATTGGTTTATTCAAATATCATTTAGAGCGTTCTGTATGCCTCATTTCATATTTTGCGAATAAGAAATAGTTTGAAAAGTTTCTGACCTGTTTTGTGAATTATGTGTGCAGTAGGGATGATTCACTCGTCTATATTCCTCCAATGCCAACCGGATGCCTCTCAGATTCAAATGGAAGAAACTGGAACTCTTTCTGGCAACAAATTGTTTTGGCCATGCTTCTTTTAACATCATGCCCCTTTAGACATACCACTTCTGACACCATTTCGCTCGTCCCTCTCTAACATAGATGGCAAGCAGGCAGGGTATTTCTTTTAGATGGTTTAATACATAGAAACACATCAGGATGGATAGCAGCATCATCAAATATAAACAAACTAGTTAACAGACAGACCTTACATGAATACATGCTTACATCTCCAACAGCTTACTACAAAATGGCAGTCAGGCTCGCACATGCTCCATACTTATACACTTGTGCAATCCCTTGGATAGCTTCTTAAAGATACGTACACACAAATTGATATACAGCTTCTTCCATGTTTCTATCCTTTTGTTGTTTGAGTTGATGTACTCCATCAGTGTTTTGTTTATTTTAATCAGGTCTGTGTGTAGCTGTCTTATACTTCCCTCTAGGTTACTGGAAGTCATATCTGGAGCTTGCACTGTTTTTTGCAGAATGGATGCAGAACATTTCCCAGTCAGTGTTTTTTCCTCACCTTTTGTAGCTGATTTTGTTTCAGGTTCTCTATATTTCTTTTTTCCTGGGATCCAAGCAATGCACTTACTAGCCATTTACTGAAATTTACCCAGAAACACAAAAATTATTCTGGCCTTCTCTGCTGAGTTTCTGTTTTCACACTGGGAGAGCCAGGATTAAGCTGTTACTCAATTTGCAACCATCTTGGAAGTCTGACAATTAACACCTTAGCGTATTTGCCAGAGGATACCATTTCTGTTTCCTAAAGCTAATTCTAACTAAGAAATAAAATAATTGTTATGCAAAATGAATCTTATGCATATTACCTTGTGGCTGCAACAGTGCACATAGTTTTAGTGATAAAATTAGGTTATAGACAAATATGATCAGTTCTAATATCCTCATCACTGCCAGCAAAATGTCATGGTGAAAGAATCGGTTAAAGACAGATAGGGTTTGAATCCCACCACCGCCAACCAACATAATGCTGAATATATGAGTAAAAGCAGCTAAAGTCCTTGCATTTTTTGCACTGCCCCAAAAGTGTCTGATTGCCACCAGAGGTATGGTCTGCTGAATCACACCATTGGTATGCAATAGGTTAGAGCAGAAAAGCACAAGAATCTAATTCAATGACAAAATTTACTAAATGCAACCTGGCCTGAAGAGCATATGGGGAATATGCACTGCTGTCCCAAGTATGGGCTTCCAACATTCAAACCCGGACCTGGACTACACAATCAGCACCTTAGGCCCCTTTCTCACCACCCTTTCTGTATAATTCAGTCAAATTATTACTTACATGCACACACACACACACACACACACATACACACACACACACACACACAAAAACACACACACACACACACATATATATATGTATTGTTCTGAAAAAGTCTGCCTGTACAGATGAAAGCGCTTAACTAGATGTATTGAAAGTTTTTTGCTTGCAAAGTGTTTTGCTTGCAGTGTTTGTTATTAAATACTTTGTCTTCCTGGTTCGAGTCGTGTTCACCTGCTGCATTATTTTACATTATATAGACGGTTGGTAGCCATCTAGCAGGTCGTATTTAAGGTGTTGTTCTTGTTTTCGTTTTGGATATATATATATATATATATATATATATATATATATATGTTTATACATTTTATAAATATATATATATATATATATATATATGTATATATATATATATATATATATATATATATATATATATATATATATATGGCTCACCTTTATATCCTCGAAATCGCGTTTCGCCGACACACTAATCACCGACACCAAAAGACCGACAACAAAAAATACCGACAACGCAAAACACCGAAAACCATTACACCAACACACTACACGTAAACAACACAGTACACTACATAACATATCCACTATCCCTAACCCAAACCCTAACCCTAAGGTCCGACACTACCAAGCACTTACCCTACCTGCACCCTAACCCTAACTCACTTACCCACCCCTAACCCCAAGATCCGACACTACCGCACACTCACCCTACCTGCACCCTAACCCTAACTCACTTACCCACCCCTAACCCCAAGGTCCGACACTACCGCACACTCACCCTATCTGCACCCTAACCCTAACTCACTTAACCCACCCCTAAACCCACAGTCCCTCACTATCGCACACACACCCTACCTGCACCCTAACCCTAACTCACTTAACCCACCCCTAAACCCACAGTCCCTCACTATCGCTCACTTACCTGTCCGCTCCCTAACACTAAATCCCTCACTCGATCGCACACTTACCGAGTCCGTCGGGTTCTCACCTTGTCGGTCATCTGCGTTGTCGGTGTTTTCGTCCCGTTGGATTCCGTGTCGGCGAAACGCGTTGTCGGGCATCTGAAGGTGACCCATATATATATATATATATATATATATATATATATATATATATATATATATATATATATATATATATATATATATAAATATTTATAAATACACACACACACACACACACACGCAAGGATTCTAAGAGAAAGACCAAAACTAGTAGAGTTTTTAGTAGAATCTAGAACAGAAGTTGCTGTTAAAAAAGGGATAATTAGTAGGACATATAAAATATTCATACGATTCATGGACTGTTACTAGGCTAACAACCTGGGGGGCGGCTTTCTAAGCCTCACCAAGTTTTCCCAAAAGAATAATGATATCTTGTAGCCAAATAGGACATTGAGCACTAGGCATTTATAAAATACCTCCATAAGAGACATGAGTGCCAGGCCTGGTGTAAGTTTTCTATTCCCTATCCACTGGTCTAGGTTGCACTTAAACTAGGTAATCGACAAACGCATCTTCACATGAATGGGAAGTCTGTTCCCTAGGAGGGGCAGTTTCTACGCACATATCTGTCTCTCCACCATGTTCTGTTTATGTCACAGACAAAATTCAAGTCCCCAGACCTTGTATTTCTGGTACTGTTTCACTTACAAATATGTAGGATATTCATAAGTGTGAGGTTTGCGGATGCCTCATAAGCCAAGCACAGATCACCCCTAAGCAATCTGTAAGAGACTGAGTAAATGGAAAGGGCTTTATGGTGCTCTGTATAAGGCAAGTTTGTTACATTTTGTATTCTTTTTGTAATGAACCTCTAGGGTCACTCTAGTTGCTACATATGCCTGGTCAGGTACATATCAAAGTGACATTGTACTCTATGATTGGTCTGATAAGGTTGAAGTACAGTGGGATAACGACCTCTATGGACCTAGATGCCATGCCCTTACTTATAAGTTGCTCAAATAATAGGTTCATAGGAAATGATTAGGCTAGGTGACCTTTTAGGCTATTTTAAATCTAGTCAATTTCACTTTGAAAGGTGAGAATCAAACCTGGTACTTTGTGTCTGTGAGGTAAACACCTTAACCATTATGCCAACCCATAATTTCCTTGCATGATAAGTACAGGAATCAATCAGAGGAGGTTATGAAGGATTTACAAGAGAGATTGGTTAAACAATTCACAAAGAAATAATGGGGGATATATGAATGGCTCCAAAATATGCAACAAATTCTAGAAGATTTAGGATCTTTGGTTGGAAGTGTTTGCATAGGTGTTTTTATACCCCAAGCAGACTCCAAAGAGTTTTTCCTTAATAAATTGCAAATGTTGGAGGTGTGATTGTGAAGAAAGAGGCAATTGGGAACATACTTTTAGAGTTCAATGAGATGGCCAACTTTAAAAATTCCCTGCAGACTACTCCAACAGAAATAATATGTGAGAAAATTGGTGTAACTAAGGAAATTATTTTTTTGAGCTATGATACAAAATGAGAATTGTCTAGACATAGTAAGGCCTTGAAGAGTTTAATTTTGGTGGCTGTCAACAAAGCAATTATTAGAAATGGAAATCAAAGTCTAAACCAACTGTACTAGAAGTAGTGGATATAGTAATAAAGATAAAACAGCTGGAAGTGGGATCTCTAGAAAAGGGTGGGAGCAAATTACATAAAACAAATGGTAATTATGGGAGCAATACAGCAGAATAATGTTTTGGAAGAGGAATGAGGTTTAAGTGAAGGCAGGAACTGAGCTTTGTAATGTTTGACTGACAATGACTGGATTGATTATTAGTTATGTATAACATTTGCAAGTGAAAATATGTCAGTATGGTTTGTTTTCATTTATATAAATGCATGATTGCCTGTGTCATAAGTGGTAATTTATTAAAGATGTTTCTTATTTAAAAAAAGAAAGTGCATAATGGTTGATTTTTTGTGACTTCTATTTATTGACTACAGTGTTGTCTATATTTGAATCCAGTTTTAACCCTAACAATATTAAAATATAGTCCACATATTTAAAACTAGTCATACATACAGGATCATAGGAAGTTACTAGGCTATTGGCCCTGAGGCCCTTATAAGCCTAGCCAAGAGTTTAGCCTGGGTTTAGACAAGTCAGCACCCAAAGCCCCTGTCCAGCAGGGACACAGGTGGAATCCCAGGGGTGTATTTTCTGTTTCTCATCCAGTTATCCAGGTTGTGCTTGAAAAGGGATAATGAAGTACTCTGCTTGATGTGGAGAGGGAGCCTATTCCACAGATGGAGGAGTCTTTGGGACACAAATCTGTCCTGCCAACAAGTCCTATTGATGTTACAGACCAGGTTGAGGTCACGCGTGTGGGTTACTTCAGTGTAGCTTAACTTGCGGATATGCAGCAGTCCCATCAAGGTGGGGTCTGAGTTTGCTTTGTATGCCAGACAGAAGCCACCTCTGAGGAGTCTGTATGAAACTGAGTAGAGGGACAGGGCTTTTAGCCTATCTGTGTAGGGTAGATGTTTGAGGCCCTGGATTCTTCTGGTAAGGAGCCTCTGTGGTCTCTCCAGGTGCTGCATGTGCTTTCTGAGGTACAAGCCGAAGGGGGCGTTGTACTCAATAATAGGCCTTATAAAGGAAGAAAACAGGGATGTTATGACCTCCTTGTCCCTGGATGAGATACCCTTACTTATGAGATGGGCCATGTAGAAAGCAACGGAAGCAATATGGTGGTCAAAAGTCAGGTTGCTATCAACCTGGGTGGCCAAATCCCTCACGACTGATTGTGTGTTTAGGTTGTGTTACTAATGTGATAATATGCTGGGATGTCACTCTCCCCAAAGGGGATGATGATGCATTTTTTGGCATTCAGCTTGAGGCCATGTTTCTGGCACCAATCATTTGTTTGGGTGAGACCCTCTTGGAGGATGTCCACATCACTTGGGGAATTGATGACTGTGCCCAGCTTGCAGTCATCTGCAAACATGGTCAGTCACAGCCCACTGGTTTTGGCCGGCACCTCAGAGAAGTATATCCTGAATAACAGAGGCTCCAAGGTCAATCCCTGGGGTACGCCACTCTTTACAGGTCTACTGCTTGAGGTGGCTTTCCCTGTTTTGATTAAGTGGGATCTATCAGTGAGCCAGTTTGCTACCCATCTGCTAACATATGGATTGATGCCAAGTTGAAAGAGTTTGTCTATTATGCCAAAGTGGGGAATAGTGTTGAAGGCTTTGGCCAGGTCAAGGTAGGCGGTGTGCACTGTCTTCCCCTCATCCATGGCTTTGGTGACTGTCTCAAAGAAGTCAACCAGATTTAACAGACATGACCTCTCCTTGACAAAGCCAAACTGTGTGGGGTTGAGTGTTTGTAGGTTGCCAATGTCCCTGTTAATGAGGTCCATGATAATCCATTCCATGGCCTTGCAGATCAGGCTAGTTAGGCTGATGGGTCTATAATTTCGTGGATATGTGGACGCTGCACCTGTGTGTAAAGGGATGATAGTGGCTGTCCTCCACTCGGCTGGGACAAAGCCGGTACTCAGGCTTTGGTTGAATAGACTGCCTAATGGTGCTGCAAGTTCATGCTTGAATTCATGTAGGATGTGGTCTAGGATGTTATTGGGTCCCATGGAGGCTGTATTTTTTGCCTTTAAGAGGGCAGTGATGACCTGTTCCCTAGAGATAACGGGAGGGGGGCAGGTACTGGGGATGCCCTGATTTACTGATGGGGGACAGAGGGGTGAAGTTTTTGCTGAATCTGTCAGCCAGTAGGTTGGCTATATCTACAGCATTTGTGTATGTGGTGTCCTTGACCACCAGTTCTGAACAGATCTGGGTGCTTCCTTTAAGATTTCGGACATATATAAAGAAGGACTTATGATTGTCTCTAGTAGATGTGACCAGTTTGGACTCGAAACTGGCTTTAGAGGATTTCACTAGTCCTCTTACTTGCTTGTTCAGGCTAAGAAGAGATTGCTTCCAATTAGGCAGCTGCTCTCTCTTGGTCTGGGCAACATTTATTTCTTTTTGTTATATAGTTTATTTATTGCAGATGTCCACCAGACAGGTTTACTCTTCCTTGCGGAGGATGATTGTGTCCTTTCAGGTATTTCTGATTCCATGCAGCCATATAAGCGCTCATATAGTACTCTGGTGCAGATTTGGACATTGGTACCAGTTACAACAGAGGGGGAGGAGGCTGTGAAGCTGTTTATACCATCCCTCAGGAGGTTGTAATCAGCTTTGGAGAAGTTTTTTTGTTTGACCCTAGCTAGAAGGGGGTCAGGGGAGATGCTGACTTCAAAAGTGACCACTTTATGGTTGGATCCTACCAGGGAGGATGATACTGTAGGGGTGCTGCAATGGTTACTCGTGTTGGTTAATACCAAGTCCAATATATTATCACCTCTTGTGGGGGTATCGACTAGCTGGTCCAAGGCATTTGCACTGATAAAATCGTGGAATCTCTGGGCATTTGCTTTCTGGCATGAGTAGATTTTCCAATCTATGGTTGGGTAGTTAAAGTTGTCTAGGATCAGGGTAAAGGATTGAATCTTGATAAATTCAAAGAAGTGCAGATAGGTGGAGTAGACATCTTGAGTCAAATTTGGGGGCCTGTAGCTATCTATGATTTGAATAGGGGTCTTGTCAATGGTTAACTTCACCTAGGGTGCCTCCTGTGCATCATACTGTTTGACCAGCCAGGAGGTGTGAGTGTCTTTAATATGTTGAGATCCCTCATCAAATCCTCTAAATCTAGCTATGAAAACAGAATTGCAGCAGATAGTAAAGACAACCACAAGGTCTTTTACAGTTATGTAAAGAATCTCCACGGCAATACCTAGATTTGCTCTAAGCTACTGCACAATGGTACCTCCTATACCGAACCAACCAATATTGCCAATATACTGGCCGACAGATTCAGTGCCAACTTTACCCCTCTCCCCCCCAAGGGCCAATCACAATACCAGTAGATTGCTAGGCACCTAGTATTACTGCAGTTTAAAACAGCACTGTCCAAGGCCAAGAATACAGCTTCTATGGGACCTGACAATATCCCTGGCTGTGTTCTACATTAACTACAGAGTGAACTGGCACCCCACCTGTGTGCCCTGTTCAGTCACAGCCTTTATCCCTACCGAATGGTGCACTGCTACAGTCATCCCTCTCCACAAAGGAGTGACTACAGATCCTGGGAACCATCACCCCATTAGCCTAACGAGTCAGATATGCAAAGCTATGGAATGTATCATCATGGACCTTATAAAGAAGGATATAGGGAATCTCCAAACTCTGGATCCCACACAGTTTGGTTTTGTGAGGGGTAGAACATGCCTGCTCAACTTGGTCGACTTCTTTGAGTCAGTCACCAGAGCTGTGGATGAAGCCAAGGTGGTTTATACAGCCTACCTTGATCTGTCCAAGGCCTTTGTTACCATTCCCTACTCAGGAATCATAAAAAAGCTCACTGAGCTAGGCATCAACCTCTATTTCTCTAGGTGGGTTGCAAACTGGCTCACAGATAGAACCCACAGTGTAAAAGTAGCTGACTCCAAGTCAGACTGCCGACTAGTTCATAGGTTCATAGGTTGGTACTAGGCTATCAGCCCTAGGGTCTATACAAGCCTAGTCATAAAAATTCCCTGGCTATTTCTTTCCACACTACTTACTTTCATAAGTGGAGTCCCACAGGTTTGGTCCTGGGTCCTCTCCTGTTTGGTATCTACTTCTCTGAAGTCCAGACCAACCCGAAGAGACTCTGGCTGACAATTGCAAGTTGGGAGCTATTATTAACTCCCCAAGTGATGTTGACATCCTGCAGAATGGCCTCATTGAGACCAACAACTGGTGTCAGAACCATGGCCTTAAGCTCAATGCCAAAACATGTGTAGTCATCCCCTTTGGGAAAAACCCAGTTCCCTTGAATTACCACATTGGTGGTAGTCCACTGAACACAGAAGGCGTTATAAGAGATCTGGGAACACAGGTTGACAGCAACCTCTCTTTTGATCACCACATTGCCACTGTGGTCAGAAAGTCCTTCTATGTGGCACATCTCCTTACTAAGGGTTTTGCATCCAGGAAGAAAGAGGTCATTGTCTCCCTCTACTCTTCCCTCATTAGGCCAATCATCGAGTACAATGCCCACTTTGGCATGTACCTAACTAGACACCTGCAACAACTGGAGAGGCCACAAAAGTACCTCACAAAGAGGATCCTAGGCCTTAAACATCTGTCCTATATGGACAGACTCAAAAAACTCCAACTATTCTCTGTCTCATGTCGCCTACTTAGAGGCGATCTCTGCTTGACTTACAAAGCCATGTCTAACCCAGCTCTGTTACAAATGCTACATCTAAAGAAATCCCAGTCCCTCCACACCACATGCTCCAGAGACCTCAACCTCATTACCACAATCAAAAGAATGTACTGGAGGGACAGGTTCATAACTCAGAGACTGCCCATGTTATGGAATAGACTTCCCATACATGTCTAGCAGAGCACCTCGCTAACCCTCTTCAAGAGAAATGGGATGGGAAATAGAAAATTCACCCCGGGGATAATCAGTGGCTCTACTCGATAGAGGCACTGGGAACTAAGAACAGGTGGCACGATGCCAAGGTAATCCTATGGCTAGGCTTGTAAAGGCCCCAGGGCTATTAGCCTAGTACACACCTATGAACCTATGAACCTATATATTGAAACTCCACCTCCTTTGGCTTTGCTTTCCACAGTTTGGGGTTTGAATGCATGATAGGATGAGTAACCAGGTAAGGCTAGGGTGCTCTCCACAGCTTTGAACCAGGTTTCTGTGACTGCAGAAATATCAGCATCTTCCATGGTTAAGAATGCTTGCAATGAGTGCAGTTTCATGTTTAGACCCCTAGCATTTAGCAGCATGACCTTTAATTTGCATTTTGTTGAAAGTTTTATGTTTGTTTTATTGACCTCAGGACTTTTCCTAAAAAAGGCACTATGGTGGAGGAAAGGGCCTTTGCCAGAAGCTTGAAGCCCAAGTGAGACAGATGCAGGCCATATCTAGCAAAGCATTGTGCTGTCGATCATATCTTCCCTGGCTGTCAGGAACTGGATCCCCCTGGAGTGACACCAGAAACTAAGCCAGTTGTTAAAGTCAATCATTTTCTGTTTGTAATGAGGCATCATTCTGGATGATGGTTGAATGCTGCTTAAGGCTAAAGACATACCTGCCTGGGACACATATTCAGCAAACTCAATCATGTCTCTCTTCATATAGTCCAAGGAGGTACATCTCAAGTCATTCACCCAAGCATGGACTATGACAGATACATAACAGTACCTGTTGTTGAGAGACTTGATTGCATGTGTGATATGGCAGATTCTGGCACCTGACAGACAACTAACTGTGACTTTCTCCTTATCCAGCCTGGTGAGAGGCACATCTGTGTGTCTCACAATGGAGTCTTCTATGACTAATATGTTGGGTTTATGGTTAGGCCTTTGTGGTTGCAAGACACTGGTGTGTGGACTATGCGTGGTATGTGGTGTGGAGGGTTGTGGAGTTTGCGTGTGTTTTTGCCTCAGAGGTCTCCTTTGTTTGCGTATGTTTTTGTTGAGAACCTCCCCATATGTGGGTGTGTGTTGTGTAGTTGTGGTTAGAGTTTGAGGTGTAGTGATTGTGTTGATAACCTTCTCAGTGCCAGATATACTGGCTTGTGAGGGGAGAGCATAGACTCTAGGTTCTTAATGTAATTGCATCTTTCACAAATTATTTTCCTAGGTGGTAATAGTAGATGGTTGTCTGTGTACATGAGGCAGTTACTACACTGTCTCAGGATGCCCAAATCAACCAGGCTGGCAGGAGAAACAGTAGGAAATTGTCCATCCATATTTGTCAGAATCTGAGTGAGAGAGGCCAGGGAGAGCTAAGGGGTAGGCCTAAAGTACAAGTGCTTAAACCAAAACTAAGAGGCTTAGAATAACACAATTTAAACAAGCTAAAAATAAGAAATAAGAAATGCAGTAGAAAATATGCAACTGAGCACTTTAGAGAACAAGCAGCTGAAAAAGCAAGATGAAGTAACATAGTAGGAAACACAAATATTGTAAAAGCATCTGAATTTTTGTTTGTTTTGAGTAGGAAGGGGAAAAGGAGGAACAGAAGACAATTCAAGGTTAAGAAACTAATGGGGTTGGCCTTCCCAAATGTTCTTTCTGTATTAAGTAGAACGAGCTAATGAGACTGGACTGGGTGGAGAGTCCCAGATCAAATTTACAGTAGGGGATGGCAACTGCAAAGGCTAGCTACACTATTTTAGGCAGAAAATACTACAGAAATGTTTATCATAGCAGAAAAAACAGCAGTGAGACACTAAATGAAAGTTTTAAACAGAAAAAGGAACAAGGAGACTCTAGAGAATGATTTTGACTGCAAACAAATCAGTTATGTAATACATTACTTGGCAGGAAAATCAGAACAATAACAGATGCTTAACAAATAGAGGAAATTTCAATTAATACATTTCACACAGTGAAACTTAGCTAAAAAAGCATTACAAAAAGTGAAGCAAACAATTGCAGTACAACAGTGTAGATTAGTTTATAACAATAAAATACAGTAAACGTAGGCAGCAGACAATAAAAAAGTGCAATAAAAAGTAGGTAGCAGACAATAAAAAGCGCTATGTACAATAAATGGTAAGAATAAACAATATCTAGTAAAAATAAGGAAGAAAACAGTATACTTATTGTTATATATCACAGATCAGAATTGTTTGATATCTGACCCTTCTTAGCTTTATGCCTTTCTGTCTAAGCCTGTTTGCTATCTTAATACATCTAATATCTTACACTTGCTTCATGGATCCCCATAAAAAGATTATCATGTTAACTACACCTTCTAGACATTTTATTATTTTAGCTACAGTTCTATGGAACAATTTTAAGTCTACTGATATACCAAAAGACAATCTAAGAAATGTATATCTGCCCAAAGGGGATTAAAATCCAAAGCTTGAAGCTAACGCCATCCAGTTTAATTTACAAAACCCTGATTTTCATCTCAAACTGATAAGACTCTGACACTGGATGTTGTAGCAACAACCTCTTCAATATTCTAAAATAAACAAAATGAACTCAAAGCATGTAATTGGAATGTCTTGAAACGACTCCCATTACAAGAAGCAGTTGAGTACTTCAGTACCAGATTTCTAGCTATCCTTAACCACCATGCTCCTACCCATGCCATCCGTGTAAAAGCCACAGTTGCACCGTAGCTATCTAAAAAACCAAAAAACAAAATTAAACTAAGAAACAACGCCTGGGCCAGATGGCATGTTACCAAAGCCCCTATGGACCAAGTAAGATACTGGCAACTAAGGAACCAGACCAAAAAAATCTGTCATTCTAGACAAAAAAAAAATCACTACACCCTCCTACAACAAAAATATCAGCTAAAACCTCAACAGTTTTGGGCTGGTATTAACAATCTTCTCCACCCAGGCCATTCCGCCACTCCTACCCCATCAGCTGCCCTTGATAAATCCCCTGTAGAAATTTCAAACAGCTTCAACTCCTTCTTTACTGAAACTATCCAGTCTCTAGCTACCCATCTCAATCCATCGGACACAAACACCACCTCTGGCACATCTAGCCCTGATCCACCCAGCTCCCAACCCACTTTTACCTTTCAAACAGTACCTACCAACCTGATCCGGACCTTACTCAAAAAGCTAAACCTACTACACTAGCTGCCGATCACCTCCCAGCTGAATATCTTCAAAAGGCAGCTGATGCCATAGCACTTCTCATTTCTATTCTGATCAACAGATCCATCTCGGAAGGATCCAACCCAGCAATATGGAAAATATCACATGTTATACCTCTCCATAAAGAAGGAAGTTCCACAGAATTATCTAACTTTAGACCTATAGCCATTCTTTCACCACTAGCTAAAAAAAATGGGAAAGATGCATACACAAACAAATCATGCACTTTCTTATTCAAAACGGAAAGCTCGCTGACTCTCAGCATGGCTTTAGGCTATTCCACAGTACCACCACAGCTCTTCTATCTTTCTCTAATGTCATCAATCTTCAGGGTCTATATTACATCAACGAACAATTAAATGCTCAAATCTCTAAAGGTTGACCTTTAGAGATCGAACATTTAAATGTCCGAAGATGTAAAAAAAAAAAATTAAACAAATAAAAAGTAAAACCAAAGGGAGTAAGCAGGGGGGCAAGCCCCCCTGCACCCCCCACACCCCCGCTACTTAAATATACCAACTTCGAGATTGCACATCAGTGCACTACATTGCGGAAATGGGAAATTTCCCCTTCCCTACACTGTAATGCAATCTTGGAGTTGGTATATTTAAGTAGGGGGTGTGGGGGGTGAAGGGGGCTTGCCCCCCTGCTTACACCCTTTGGTTTCTGGTTTTGTCACTTAATTTTTTTATTTTTTGTTTTGTTTTTTTTAATTTTCGAATGATTAAATGTTCGATCTGTAAAGTTCGACCTTTACAGATTCAAACATTTAATCGTTCGTTGATCTAATATAGACCAATCTTCATCGTAACAACAACAAACTATCTTCAGCACTCTTCCTAGATCTCTCAAAAGCTTTCGATATAGTCAACCATCAGCTACTGCTCAATACCCTATAAACCATCAGTTTAGACCAACATGCAATACAATGGTTTCACTCCTACCTAAACGGTAGACAGCAGGCTGTCTTATGGCAGAGCAAGCTGTCATCCCAACTTCCTCTAACCCTAGGTGTCCCACAAGGGTCCATACTAGGTCCCCTTCTTTTCTCTATCTTTATCAGTGATCTGCACTCCACCATCCCAGGAGCCACTTGCATCCAATATGCAGATGAATCAATGCTAATATGCTCCGCATCCTCTACTACACAACTTCTAACCCTCACCCAGACCACTTTCAGCACGGTAGAAACATGGCTAGCTAATCACTCCCTGCTTCCTAACAAAACCAAGCTACTACTTTTCTCCCCTAACCGTAGAATTTGTCCTCCTTCCTTCAACATCAGATCTATTAATGACACCATTATCTTCCCTGACGACCACACAAAGCTTAACAACAACCTTATATTTGATAAACATGTCAATCACACTATTAAGTCCGTCAACAAAAAACTTGGCTCCCTATACAGAGCCAAACCTTTCCTCACCCCCCCCCCCCCAGCTAGGGTAGCTATTGCAAGATCACACCTCCTCTCTACCCTTATTTATGCCTCCCCTGTACTCACCAACCTATCCAAAACCGATCTCAACAAATTATCAGGATGTTACAATCATATAACCAGATTCGCTACTGGCATGGCTTTTAGGACCCACTATTTCCAGAACTTCAAAGCACTGGGATGGCTAGAGCATCCTACCCTTCTACAGTTCAACCAGCTTATAGTAGTGCATAAAGTACTCCATCAACCTGATAACACCCCTGCCCTCAAAAATATTCTCACCCCTCATAGTGCACCCAGACCATTATGCTCAGCTGATAAACTAATGATACTGACCCAAAAATACAACAACTCTGCAGGCGATGCTATATTTGTCAACTCAACCAGTAAAATCTGGAATCTACTCCCTACTACCATTACCAAGGAAACCTCACTACCCCTATGTAAAAGAGAACTCAAAAAATACCTCACATCTCATTGGCTGTGCTCTTGTTCTAAACCTAACACCTTCACTTATACATGTCTTGCTACCCAACCTGCTGTTTAGCCAAGTATCTATGTCTCATAGCATTTGAATGTCTAAGCATTGTGAATTATGAGATCTGATTGTATTCTTTGTTCACATTTTCTGATACGTCTTTGCCAATCAGATGTAATGTCTGCACATTGTGTATATTGATATCTGCCTGTATTCTTTGTCTATATTTTTCTAAACATGTCTGCCTGAGTTTATCACTCAGTGATGTATGTACTGTCTCTTTTTTGGTATGTGGAGCTTTTCTCCCCGGGCCTCAGCTGAAAATGGACATATATCCAGTCGGACAAATATAAAATAAATAATAAATAAATATTCTAACATGCTCTTTTAATATATTTGTTAAAGTCTTGAATCATGTGTGTATGCCAGCTACTCGGCCCCTCTTACTGAACCACCTTTCAACTAGCTGAGACACCGGTGAAACCATCAAGAATCCCCTGCATTGCAGTGACTACTCTGCCTGCCCTGCAAACTTATAGTATGTACCCCTGTGTAACGAGCTCTGGTTGTGTTTAAACCTATTTTACTTAGCGCACCTGTACAGCATATCCTTTAAACCTAACTCTCTGATCTGCTTAGGCAAGCACACAGAACATGAGAGCTCCAATACCATAATTTCTGCTTTCCTAACACCTCTGCCCCCAAACTCTGCCATATACTATTCAGCTACCCCAATAGAGCAGTATAACCTGTGCTCAGACCACCTTTATCCTGTACTCATGTTCTGACCCAGACCACAATCAAGGGCACCCCACTTGGTGTTGCCATAACTACCCATCCTACATTGAATAAAAACATCTTTACCTGGCTCACATGATGTATTCTAGTGCATCATATAGGTTCTAACAGGTCTCTTACCTTTGGGAACTGATTGATTGTTTTTCTTAAGATCCCTGGCCCTTGGCTCTGCCCCGCTCCATTTGCCCTTGCTATGCTCGGGCTCACTCCGCTCCCTTACCCTACAGCCAACTCCCACCTGCCCCCACTACACCTAAGCTTATTTCACATTAGCCACACCCACCCAGCTCTTCTAATCAATCAAAAACACAGGACTAGATCATCTGACACACACAGGACTACCCAGAGCTACCATCTAATTATCATACTAACCGGACTACACTCTTCTCATTTCCTGTCCTATCTATACCCCTACAACCCTCCTTCTTAACTCTTACCAAAATAGTAAAATCAAGGAATCCCAACAATAGCCGAAACTGCAGCACAAAAATGATTCCAAGAAACAAAGTGTCACATTCCAATTGGTTTAAAACAGGTTTAATGTACCACACTAAAAAAACAGGTTGAGCGCTTTCTTCTACTGACCATAGATTTCATCAGAACACTCATCTTTAATCTCAATTCCTTATATACTTATTACATTCCCGCCCTTAACGAAACAATTATACAATTAATCAATTAAAATTGATGTTAAAAAATACATTTTAAAACAGCGTACATACATAATGTGTATATTATATAAAACATGAATAATACGAAAACTTTCTATTCTAATGAAATACTTTCCTTCTATTAATTTCTATCGTATTGTTTGTATATACCCTATGATGGAATATAGGGCTCCTATATTCCCAAAACTCCCAAAATTCTCACTATGTATGTACTTATAAACAATTCTACAACTTTTACCCATCATTCTTGATATAATTGTTTGTATATGAATTCTATAGTAAATACTAATGAAATATATTATACTCTAATGAGGGGTTTTGTGGGTATATATTCATTAATTCCAGGGGGGCTTGCTGCATTTAATCTTATCTGCCATTTGATTTCCTTCTCCCCCAGTATAGCTTTGATATTACCCCCTCTAGGGTCACACCTGACAACTTCCAATATAACAAACTTGAAGGATTCGCATCCAATACTGTCTTCTAAATGTCTGTACAGTGCATTATTCCTATCTTTCCTTTTGATACAATAAAGATGGTCGTAAATCCGGTTTCTCAGTCTTCTATCCGTTTTCCCCACATAATAACTAGGACATGATGTACACTTCCCTAAATATATGACATGCTGTGTCTGACAGCTCCCCCTTCTAAAATTAATTCTACTCTGAATATCATTCTCCAAACATAACTGTTTGCCTTCCATAATATAATGGCATTGGTTACAATGCCCACATTTGGTATTCAATTCATGGAATTCATTATATCATGTAATGACAGTAAATTAAGTATGTTATTGAAGAAAGTGGAAGAATTGAATATATCTATTACTAATGATTTGATATACTCCCAATGGGAGAACTTACATAAAAAGCAATTTGTATATGCTGAATCCAGCTGTAAAAAAATATTTGACCGGAAGTGTAAGAAGTATTTAAGAGATATGAGGCAATATCAGAATAATACGGCTTATAAATGGAGTAATATCAATAGGAACAAAACCACTTATGGAACGGATTCCAGGGTTTATAATCAAGACCAATATAGACCAGAACAAGAGGGAGAAATACATTATAATGATGATTTTTTAGGACAGAGACAAAATTGGTCTGGAGAATACAAAAAGGGGAATCAACAGTGGAGACAGGGAGACAGAGGGAGACGATATCCCCAGAGAAACAGATAACACATGTAATATGTAAACCAGGTTGTGAACAGGAACATATTTTAATTGATGGTGTTATTCACAGTCTGGGGGATTTCAAAATATATAATTATACACAACATCCTGTTAGTATTGAACATTTTAAGTTGTTCTCTAAAGGGATGAAATATACACCCAGCAGAAGATTCAATTTGGTTGACACCTTAGTAGAATTCAAATTATACATGAGAAAATTAAACCTGGGTGTATTTTTTCACAATCAAACAAATGGGGGATTAGGTATTAATAGTTAAGGAAAAGAAGTAATTTTACCCCCCCCCCCCGATGCACAATACTTTAGTCACATTTGACAAGGTAGTAACTAAGAGAATATATGAATTGTACAATAAGACACAAAAAAGTTAAGGTCAATAGTAATTGGAGCAGAGACGAAGACAGGGCCCTTTGACAACTTTGTGAAACCCACAGTATCCGGATAATGACTCCGGACAAGGGAGGGGGAATAGTTTGGTATGATGTGGATGAGTATACCCAGAAAATATTTGACATACTTAATGAATCTGGTAAATATGAGACATCTTCATTAAATCAAATCAACATAGCACATAGAAGGATTGATTTATATCTAAAGGAATTCTTGCTAGATGAACGTATAGATATAGACCTATACAGACTTTTGAAAGTAGACAATCCTGTACTTGCAATGATCGTAGGTATACCCAAGATACATAAATGCATACACAATCCTCCTTTTCGACCTATCATCTCTGGAAGTAGGAGTAAAACATTTCCATTTGGAAAAGTTATTGATCAATGGTTGAAGCATATATACACCAAAGTCCCTCATTTAATAAAAGATTCGTGGGACTTTTTGGGAAGATTCAAAGCAGAGTTATGGGATAACAATTTGATATTCGTAACCATTGATATAATTGATTTATTCTCTTGTATTCCTAAGACAGATGGTATCATGAGATTCACCAGTAGCATCAACAAACATTCACAACTTGAATGGGACAGAATAGAACTAATCACTGAATTTATAAATATTGTACTGGATAATAACTATATATACTTTGAAGGGGAACATTACAAACAATACCTAGGTGTAGCTATGGGGGCAGCGTGTGTCCCCATTTACGCTAATTTAGTATTATTAGACTGGGAGGAAGAGTTTCTCGTAGATACCCCTTGGAAAGAATATATAGTATGCTATGTTAGATTTTTGGATGATATGTTCCTGTTGTGGAAAGGGACTGATGACTCTATAATTCAATTTGTAGATTATATCAATCATAGTAGCCCTTATTTAAAATTCACTTACAATTATAGTAGGATGGGTATCAACTATCTGGATACATGTATATTCAATGATGGAAACAGCTTTCAGTCCAGAATATATAGGAAAGAGACTTTTTGTAACTCATATCTGGAATATACCAGTAATCATCCCTATACTCAGAAAAAAAGCATTTTAAAAGGGCAATGTATTAGGGTAGCCAGAATGACTACCCTCAGGGAGGATATGGTCAAGGAAATCAGGTTTATTGGTGAATTATTCAGCGAAAGGGGATATCCTGAAAACTTAATTAAAGACATCACTGGATATGTGATTAGAGAATGGGGGAACAAATATGTCCCACTTTTGGGTAATGCTACCAACATCCAGGACATTACAGAAAAGCATACTGATAATACAGGATATCAAAGGGCTTACATATTAGAGTTCAGTCCATATGTAGGTGAAATCAGGAACATTATAGAACAAAATTGGAACATACTAACCAGTGATGAAACTATGTATGGTAAAATAGGAGAAAAACCTTCCTTTGTGTATAAAACAGGGATGAATATTAAAAAGATGATAGAATTCAAGACTTCTAATATGAGAGATATAGTTAATGTGAACTTGGAAGGAACCATAAAATGTGGGCATTGTAACCAATGCCATTATATTATGGAAGACAAACAGTTATGTTTGGAGAATGATATTCAGAGTAGAATTAATTTTAGAAGGGGGAACTGTCAGACACAGCATGTCATATATTTAGGGAAGTGTACATCATGTCCCAGTTATTATGTGGGGAAAATGGATAGAAGACTGAGAAACCGGATTTACGACCATCTTTATTGTATCAGAAGGAAGGATAGGAATAATGCACTGTACAGACATCTAGAAGACAGTATTGGATGTGAATCCTTCAAGTTTGCTATATTGGAAGTTGTCAGGTGTGATCCTAGAGGGGGTAATATCAAAGCTATACTGGGGGAGAAGAAACTCAAATGGCAGATAAGATTAAATGCGGCAAGCCCCCCTGGAATTAATGAATATATACCCACAAAACCCTTCATTAGAGTATAATATATTTCATTAGTATTTACTACAGAATTCATATACAAACAATTATATCAAGAATGATGGGTAAAATTTGTAGAATTGTTTATAAGTACATATATAGTGAGAATTTTGGGAGTTTTGGGAATATAGGAGCCCTATATTCCATCATAGGGTGTATACAAATAATACGATAGAAATTAATAGAAGGAATGTATTTCATTAGAATAGAAAGTTTTCGTATTATTCATGTTTTATATAATATACACTTTATGTATGTACGCTGTTTTAAAATGTATTTTTTAACATCAATTTTAATTGATTAATTGTATAATTGTTTCGTTAAGGGCGGGAATGTAATAAGTATATAAGGAAGTGAGATTAAAGATGAGTATTCTGATGAAATCTACGGTCAGTAGAAGAAAGCGCTCAACCTGTTTTTTTAGTGTGGTATATTAAACCTGTTTTAAACCAATTGGATCCTGACACTTTGTTTCTTGGAATCATTTTTGTGCTGCAATTTCGGCTTCTTAAATTTCCCAGTACACTTCAACCTACCCCTTCTCACTAAACTAACCTACATCATTCATTACATTCCAAACTAACCTATCACAACATGCTACTACTACATATAGCTTCTCTAATCACTTTATCATCACTCTCCCTGCTGATCTCATACCACACCCACCTACAAGAAGCTCCACTGTTCTATTCTACAACTTCTAAACCTATCTACACTAACCTTCATTACTTATCTATCTCCTCTGCTATTTTCAATCCCTGTCCCTTCGGCTATGCTCTGTTTTTAATACTACCTTATCATTACACACCCACGCTCTCTCTACAATATGACAGAGACATAATAAAACTACTAAAGACTATCATCCACATAGCCTGCAAATTAACTTGTTGTGGTGACATCCATCCAAACCCCGGACCATCAGCTTCTATAAACATCAATATTAGAAGCATCTCCAATAAAATTCACAACCTTTATGCCTGCCTATAATTATACTCCCCAGATATAGCTGTTATAACAGAGAAATGGATTAAACCCCACATCACAGATAATGAAATTATCCCACCAGGATATAACATTCTAATACAAGATAGAATTAACAAGAAAGGTGGAAGTATAGCCATTTTATATAAAAAAATCACCTCAAAGTAGAGTCTTTAAATATAATACATCCCAACCTAGACAAAACAGAAACACTCTTTTCCCAATTAAAAATCAGTCCAAACGAGCTAATACATTTAAATGGCTACTGCATACCACCAGGAAACAATATAGCCATTCTCGAGAACCTGCTCCAGTGGTCCTCCACCACACTCCAACATGAAACTTTCATCCTGGGAGACTTTAATATTGATTGACTAACATGTAACTCTCATGCTCCCACAAATCCTATTAACCTTCATGGTTTTACACAAACTATCAAATCTCCAACCAGATTAGACAGAACAGCTAACAGGGAATCAATCCTTGACTGGATACTAACAAACAGACCAGTCCACCCCTCTCATACAGGTTGCCTACCCGATGGTCTAAATGACCATCTAACAGCCTTCCTGGTCAGACAGCATTTCCACCACAACAAGGGAACTGTCTACCAAATAATTAGAAATAAAAAGAATCTTAACCCCAACAACCTTATCACTGACCTAAAACACTGTAACTGGACACCATTAAAATATCTTGACCTAAACAAAGCTGTCATTTTTTTTTAATTCCACCTTTCTAAGCATTCTGAATCTATATGCCCCACCTAAAACCATCAGAATCAAAGCTAACAGTGCTCCTTAGCTAAGAAAAGAAATCAGAGCCCTCCTCAAAACCAGGGACAAAGCTTGAAACCATTGGTACAAAACCAGATCCCAAGCCACCAAACAAACCTACCTAGAGCTCAGGAATAAAGCTAAAAAACTGGTAAAACTTGATAAAGCTAGCTACTCCCATAATCTACAAATAAAGCATCAACACAATCCTCAAAAGTTCTGGGCAGCCATTAACAAATTTCTCTCACCAGGTAAAAGTAGTACCCCCTCCCCTACCACAGAAAACACATCAGAAACCATAGCCACACAATTTAACAAATTCTTCACTGACACAATTCTAGCCCTGTCCAACCAACAAAACACCTCTAACAACCCTTCCCCTACTGAAACCTATATATCACCTCACAATAACAACCTATTCCACTTCCAGCCCATCTCTACTGACATGATTAAAAAATACCTTCAAAAAATTAAGCCCACAACACTAGCATCTGACAACTTACCAGCAGAATTCCTCCAAATAGCAACTGATGCCATTGCCTACCCTATATCCATTCTTATTAACAGATCCCTGTCCGAAGCCTTTGTCCCTGAAATATGGAAAATATCACATATAATCCCTCTTCATAACAGAGGGAATTCCACAGAACTGACAGACTATTGCCCAATAGTTATACTATCACCCATAGCCAAAATCCTGAAGAGATGTATACACACCCAAATTATGCACTACTTGCATACACATAAACTCCTATCAGTTACTCAACATGGCTTTTGCCCCTATCACAGCACCACCACAGCTCTTATGTCCTTCACCAACACAGTTAACTACCACCAGAAATAATCAGTAAAACACAACAGTGATCAGTGTCCAAAACAACTCCAACAATTCATACAACGAACACACTGCAGCCAGCAGGACTGGAATGACTTCAGATTTAAAATAAATCCAACTTTTATTAAAAAATTAAAACAGATTTAGTGCTTTCATCCCCATCCACTGGGACTTCATCAGAATTATTAAACACATCTCACCAGCACATTTAAATAGACCAATTAATTAATGACTTGACCAATGTTGTAACTAAGGAGTTTTAAAGGTACCATTTCTAAAATTAATACATATCCAGTCTCTCTTGAAACAAACAACTAATACCAATATATATAAATATATGCCACAAGTTGAAAAATATATGTAAAAAATATATATTTAGAACCTTCAGTAAAAAAAATACATATTTCTCAACATTTCATTAAAACATTTCATTAAAACATCTTATACTTCAAACAATGTCTCTTATTATTTAATATAGGCTTTAAGGAAATATTTTCATTTAAACCAGGTGCTTGCATGGCATATAACTTTATTTGCCATTTTAATTCCCTTTCTTCTATCTGAGATCTGTAATCACCACCTCTAGGGTTTACTAAGATACGTTCTAATCTTCCAAAAAACTAATTCTTGAAACTAGGACAAAATTAGGTAGTTTAGTGGTACCTTCATTATTATATGACACTTTCCTGATGGTAGAAGGACACAGTAACACTATTTAGTCTGCCCTTTAACAGCCTCAACATTTTACTTCCTGTCCAGTTCTCCTCCCCATTTTCTACCTCTTCTATGTCCTTTTGAATACCTTTAAGGATTCCCTTTCAACCGCACATTCTGATAGTCCATTCCATGGGTCCATAAACCTCTTTCTTTCTCTGAAGGAGTATTTAGTCCCCACAATCTTTGGCTTGTACCCACCCCCCATCTTCCTTTGTATTAAGAATGACTTCCTCAGATCTCTCTAACGTGATTTTAATGCATCAGAATCGAGCACCCCTTCTCTCCTGGTTTCAAATGAAAAGAACTCTTTTCAACACCCCCAGAACTTTTTTCTGTTCTGTTGCCATCAATCCCACTCCTCCAGGCTGATAAAATACTATAGTTATTGTGGCCAAATGCATGCATTTGCATTAAACTTCAACCCCCCCACCTCTCCCCCAATTTGTTCAGAATTTCCCAGTCCTTCACTAGACCCTCCCCATACTCCACTGAGGCACCTATCTTTGTGTCATCAGCAAAGAGGGTGATACTGTTTTCTGTTCCAAAGCGCTAAGGAGAAGTGAACTCCACTGAAGAACGCTCAACAAAAAACACAACAATAGAAAAACAGATGAGCGTTGCACCACAATAAGGTCACTATAACCAAAATGAAGTCATCCCCAGTAAAAATGCTATTTCAAATACAAAATGCAAGAAAAAACAAAAAGAAACCCTGTGTAGAGAACGGACAATCGCTTTCAGCTATTAAAGCCTTCCTCAGATCCCATAAATCATCCAGGTTCCTGTGTTTAAAAAACCATAGACATCCAATAGTACTGGCTCGACGATAATTCTATTAGTGACTAATACCAATGAGAATGGAGTGTATTTTCTCGTCGAGCCAGTACTATTGGATGTCTATGGTTTTTAAACACGGGAACCTGGATGATTTATGGGATCTGAAGAAGGCTTTAATAGCTGAAAGCGCTTGTCCGTTCTCTACACAGGGTTTCTTTTTGTTTTTTCTTGCATTTTGTATTTGAAATAGCGTTTTTACTGGGGATGACTTTATTTTGGTTATAGTGACCTTATTGTGGTGCAACACTCATCTGTTTTTCTACTGTTTCCTGTTCCTTCAGAAATGTCCAAGGTGAACACAGTGAAGAATACTGGAACCAGGACAAACCCTTTTAGTACCGCATTGGTGACTTCTCTAGTTCCTGATATTGTGCCATTCACCACAACACTATGGGTCCTACCATTCAAACATGCAACTATCCTGGTCCACTGACATGCTTCTACCTCTGACATCTCCAGTTTTAGTATCAGCCTCATGCATAGGACAGAGTCAAAGGTTTTGCTGAAAACCAAGTAGCTTATGTCTATTGGGAATCTCTCATCAAGTTTTCTTGCAACCCAGACATAAAATTGGATGATGTATGAATGAAAGTGCCATCTGGTGATGAAACCACATTGGTTGCTGTCTTGAGGATTGTTGCCCTCCAGAAATTCTACCAGCCCTTAGATTCATATATATGAGTTTTCTTTCCATTGTTGTTGAGCAATCAGGTCTGTAGTTCCTGGATTTTTTTTTTTTTGCTCCCCACCTTGTACAGGGGTATCACAGGTGATTTCCTTCAGCCCTCTGGCACTTCTACATTAGTAGCTCATTTCCTGAAGATCTCCATAAGGGAGTCTGCCAGCATAATAGTCATTTTTTTGTTGTTCATTTTAGAAAGTAGCTCATCTGGTCCTTGTGCTTTTTCCTGTATATGAACAGCCTGTTCTCTGTAGACATCCTCCCTTTCTGTTGTAGTGCCTGTCCACTGTTCTTCCCGTTCTACCATGCATCACTCATAACAGAGTTCTTTCCCTGAGCTTTCTTTTGTGATGATTGAGGCAAAATATTCATTCAGTACCTTTGTTTTTTTTTTCCAAGTCTTTTGTGATACCCCTCCCATCTTTACTAAGCCTTGCCACTTGTTTCTCCCTTCATTTTTTATATAAAGTTAATAAAAGGCCTTGTTTCCATTCCTACTTTAGACTTTGCTACCCTTACTATCATCACTGCCTTTTTTCTAGCTTCCTTGTACTGTGCCTCTTCCACTTATGCACTGACTCTTATCAAGCAGCTGCCCTACAGACTGATGTTATATGGCAACATTTTAAATTCCTGTCTCCTTGGACCTACAGGAGTGAAGTTCATAGGTCCCTCATTTCCTTGGAGGGAACAGGAACATCTCATAGGTTCATAGGACATTACTAGGCTAACAGTGGAAGAGCTCTTAGAAGCCCAGCTAATACAACCCAAATTTTACCCAATATATGGCCCCTAGGAGCAAGAAGATGGTATGGATTTGGGCCTATGCATTAAGTATCTTATAGATTGCCCCTGTCCATAAGGAACATAGGTACTACCCCAGGGTGAATTTTTGAGTCTCCATCCATTGATCCAAATTGTGTTTGAACAGGGCCAAAGAAAGGCTGTGTTTAATGTGAATAGGAATCCTCTTCCAAAAAACTGACCATCTCTGAGACACATATCTGTCTCTCCAGCATGTTTTGTTTGAAATGTTGACTAAGTTTAGATCCCAAGATTGGCTGACCCTCGTGCTGTTTAACTTGTGGATGTGTAGCAGCTCCATCAGGGCTGGATTTGTGAGTGCCTTGTAGGTCAGGCATAGGTCACCCCTTAATTGTTGGTAGGAGACAAAGTAAAGGGATATGGCTTTTATTCTATCCACATAAGACATGTTGTTTGCACCCTGTATTTTTTTGTGAGGAACCTCTGAGGTCACTCCAGCTGCTGTAAGTGCCTAGACAAATATATGCCAAATGGCTCATTGTACTCAATTATTGGTCTAATGAGGACAGAGCACAATGGGATTATAATTTCCTTGGATCTGGATAGTTGTGCCACATAGAAGAACTTCAGGCTACTATCTATCTGTTTACCTAGATCTGTCACCTCTGCAGCTACTCTTAGTGGCATGCTATTGATGTTGTAATTTGCAGGGGTATGTGACTTCCCAAAGGGTATGGTAATGAATGTTTTTGCATTTAGTTTTAGGACATGGTTCTGGCACCAATCATTTGATATAGACCCTCCTGAAGGATATCTGCATTGTTGGGAAATTCAGTAATTGCTCTCAGCTTGCAGTCATCAGTAAATTTTGTCATACAGAGCCCTTCCACATTAGCCTGGACTTCAGATAAATTTATTCTGAAAAGGAGTTATTCCAGCACTGAACCCTGTGGTACACCAGCTGTAACTGGCCTCTTGGTGGATCTGGATTCACCCATTTTAACCACGTGTCCTGTCCATTAGCAAACTGGCTATCTATCTGGTGATGTAGGAATTTACGCCAGGTTTTGTGAGTTTATTTATAATACCTGAGTGGAGAATTTTATCAAATATCTTGGCCAGGTCAAGATAGGCAGTATGTACTGTTTTACTCTTATCCATGGCTTTAATGATTTTCTCAAAGAAATCCACCAGATTCAGTAGACATGACCTGCACCTGACAAAGCTGAATTGAGTTGGGTCCAGTGTTTGGCGGCTTCCTATGTCATTATTTATCAGATCCATGATTAGTATTTCCATGGCCTTACATATAAGACTAGTCAAACTTATGGGTCTGTATTTTCCCAGGTCAATATATAGTCCACTTTTATACAGAGGAATGACTGTTGTTGTCCTCCACTCTACTGGGATAAAGCTAGTCCAGAGGATTTGGTTAACTAGAAATCCTAATGGGCTTGATAAATCCCAATTTAAGCTATTTAAGTGGCAACCTGGTATATTGTCAGGCCCCATTGAAGCTGTATTTTAGCTTCAGAGAGTTCAGTGGCAACCTGTTCTTTGGTGATAATTGGTGATATAGTGGTGGAGGGTATTTCTTGCAGGAGAACTGGAAGTGATGGGGAAGTAAAATTTGACATGAATTTGTTGGCCAGCAGATTTACAATATCATCTGGCTGACTATAGCTGATGCCATCTACAACTAATTCGGTTCACTGTTGGGTATTGCTCTTAAGATTGTGGACATAACTGAAAAATGCCTTATGGTAATCCTTGGCTTTGAAGCTTATTTTTACCTTAAAGTCTGCTTTCAGAGACTTGACTAGTTCTTTGATTCACTTGTTTAGACTAATGAGTGACTTTGCTCTGTTGTACACATTCCTTCTTACTTCTTGACAGGACTTTCTTTAGTTTGTTGTACCACCTATTAATACCAGGGCTTCACCAGGTGACTTGTTTTTGCAGTTTGACCAGGGTTTATTTCAGTCTGGTACTGCCTTTTCTATGCAGTTGTTTATATTGTCATACAGGGCTTTTGTGTACACCTCTGCATAGGTTTCTGTGTTTTCTGGATTTTGGGGAGCTTAGAAACAGCTATGCCATCCCTTAATAGCGGTAATTTACCTTACAGACATTCTTAAAGTTTTTGGGGTTAGGTGGGGGACTAGTATTGCCTTTATTTCAAGGGAGACCACTTTATGATCTGATCTTACCAGTGAAGACATCATACTGGGTTGGGGGGGGGGGGTGCAGCAGTCTCCCATATTTTTGAGTACCAGATCTAGGATATTTGTTACCATAGTGGAAGTGTAGATTAGCTGCTCCAGGGCATTTGAATTTACAAAGTCAAGAAATCTTTGGGCCTGCATATTAGTGGTCGTGTATGCCTCCCAGTTAAAGGAGGGGTAGTTAAAATTGCCCATGAGTATGGTATTGGGCTGTATGGTCAATGATTCTGGTAATTTCAGGTATGATGTATGGGTTTCTTGGTACATGGCGGGGGACCTGTAGCTATCAAGAATATGGTAATGGATTTTTCCCATGGTTAGTTAGACATGCAGTAGCTCAAGCATGTTATATTTTTTGACTAGCCTTGAAATGTGTTTATACCTTATGCAGATAGATGCACCTCTGCATTTTGCTCTTTTATGTTCAGTTGGTGGTTGCAATGTATAAAAGGTGTTACAGCCGTGCACTGCTGGACTGGTTTCTATGGCTTTCAGCCATGTTTCAGTAACTGCACCAATGTCAGCATTCTCCAGGGTGAGGAGAGTTTCCAGGGAGTGCATTTTTTTCTTGAGACTCCTAGCATTGAGCAGTAACACCTTTAGCTTGTCCTGAGTAGCTTTTGTTATGCTGGAAGCTTTGTCTGTTTGGCAATGCCTAAAAAAGGCACTATAGGGGTAGATAATGTTTTGTCCAATATTTAAAAGCCTAGAGGTGACAGGTGAAGACCATAACTGTCAAAGCACAGTGACCTGTCAACCATGTCCTCCCAGGCTGACAAGTATTGGACCCCTTTGGAATGATACCAATAGCTAGGCTAATTGTTAAAGATGATCATTTTCTGCTGGGATTCTGGCATCATCCTTGGAGATGGTAGAATGCTGCTCAATGCTAGGCTCATACCTGCCTGTGTCACATATTTTGAGAGCTTATTAATGTCTCTCCTCATATAGTCCAAGGAAGTGTGTCTCAGTCATTCATGCAAACATGGACTATGACAGAGTCATACTAGTACTTGGGGGTAAGTGACCTGAGTGCTTGAGTGATTTGGCAAATCCTGGCCTCTGACAGACAGCTAATTGTAACCTTCCCCTTATCCAGCTTGGTAAGAGGGACATCAGTGTGTCTCATACTAGAGTCACAGGTGCCAAATCCAATAAAATACCATTTATTGGTAAGCATTTCATCAGGTTTTAAATCACCAAACTTCTTCAGACCTGATATATGAAATGTGCAGTCTAGGTAATTTAAGTGTCTTTCTGCCACATAGAACAAAAACACCAGGCCAAGCAGATTTTTTAAAACAGAAAATAAATGTAGCAAGTAATACAGAAAGCAGGTCTATTCGTTTAAACAACTCACAGACAAAAATATGTATTTCCATTCTACAACCAGCAGGGAGTCACTAACAGTGCTTGTAGTTTTTGCAGGCCTTGAATCTTATCAGGAAAGACAAAGACACAGAAATTCTCTGTGTATTTAAGTATCACCCAGGAGAGTCAAGAAACAAATTAACCAATGAAAAAACATGTGAAGTGTACAGCTTAAATAATTTGTGTCTATCTGCCACATAGATCAAAAACACCAGACCAAGCAGATTTCTTAAAAAAGAAAAGGAAATGGACCAGGTGAAACAGAAACAGCTGTATCGATTTAAACAGTTCTCAGACAAAAAATATAGATTTACTCTCCTCACCCAGCGGGGAGTCACCAACAGTGCTTGTAGTGTTTCCAGGCCTTGAGTCTTATCAGAAAAGGCAAAAACACATAAACTCTCTGCGTATTTAAGTATCACTCAAGAAACAAACTAATCAATGGGAAAAAATGTGAAATGTGCAGCCTAGGTAATTTAAGTGTCCAAAATGGAGCAGGTAAAACAGAAAGCAGCTCTATCAGTTTAAGTAAGTCACAGACAGAGAGTAAATAAATTTACTTTCCGTCACCAAGCAGGGAATCATTAACAGTGCTTATAGTCTTCTCGGGCCTTGAGTCTTATCTGAAAAGATCTCAAATCTTAGTTCAAGCTGTAGAAGTTAGTTTCTCCCAGAATCATTGTTCCATCAGCCTCTCTCAGTACACTAATACTTCTTGTCTGATCTGGAAAGCAATTTGAACTCTGCTGAGAACATGAAATGAGCAATATACAGAGAAAAGATTTTGTTGGCAAGCAACCAAATACAATTGAAATGTACCTGCAATTAATACTTCTTTGAAAATACAGAACTGTAAGTCACAATGTGCAGGCAGTATTATATAGGATATAGATAATATTCTGAAAAGTTTTAGGGCTTAGGATGTCTGCAAGTTTAATACCAGATTTCAGCTGTGGGCAGTTCATGTAACTTATGCCTCTAAAAGAGCACATATTGCACTTAAAACTAGGACTGAGCAATAGCTACAGTGTATGAAGCTAGTGGGAGTTATAGTCAAACAGATAGAGTTAACAATGTGGGTCAACAGAGTGGTAACAGTAGTGAAGCAGCTCAAGGTTAGAATATATATAGATCTACAAGATCTTAGCAAGTGGATCAAGAAGGAGGATTATCCATGTCAAGCTATTAAAGAGGTCACTGCAACTATACACATTGCTAAATTCTTCTCAGTGACAAATGCAAACTAAGAATATTTGGAGATTAAATTTCATGACCCCAGTTCCAAAGCTGAACTTTCAATATGCCTTCAAGCCATAGTAGGTAGTTACAGCTGTGATTTGGAATGACATTAGCTCCTGGAGCATTCCAAAGAGCAGTATCAGTTGAATGGCTCAGTGGAGGCTAAGGCAGTTGAGTATATGGAATCACAGTGCAAAGCACCAGTAAACCAAAGGGGCATCTGGCATGCAGAGGCATGATCCTCGTTAGGGGACTGCAATAGCTAAGGAGCACAGGATTTTGAATTGTTGACATGTTTAGCAACTTCAGCATCAACTAGGCAAGATACATTTATGTTGCAAGAGTGCAGACCTATATTTTATATATAATATGATACAGACAGATAAAGAGATAAAGAAGGAACCGATATATACATATACACACGCACACACACATCTCAAAATAATTACGGTCAAATCATTTTCAATGAGTCCTTACATAAAGCTCCAGCATGTCTGCAAATGGTGCAGTTATCATTACATAAACATAAAAACATAACCTATATATGCATGCTGATTGCTGATAATTTAAGCACAGTCTTATAGTATGAAAAAGTCATCCTCTTATTAGACAGTATTTCCCTTTTCCTTTCCTAGACTGAACTATTATACATTCAATGACAGATGTTTAAAGATGATGATGTAATCATTCCTGCTATGGTGTTAAATATGTTGGCAAAAATATATAAATTACAGCCAGAGTTGGTGAGGTATAGGGACAAAGCCATGACTATCGCCCAGGTGACCTGAGCTCAGTTAATGGCTTAAGCAACTGACGGAGCTGTCAGGGGAGTATGAGAGTGCCACTCCGGGGGTAGACAGGGCAGAGTCAAATGTGTGTTAAATAATACATGGCCTGAGGGTAAGTGTTACGTACAAAAAATCACCAGTGGGTGGTAATTCGCAAGGTGAGTGTATGGAGCATGCACTCACATGGGGAAGGCGCTGTGGACCTCCATAGTAACATAGATCACATATGTCTCCACCCAGTGGTGGGTTCAGTTGTGAAGATGCTATCAATGTCAGAAAACACCCTCATGGTTGCCTGAAAGATAGTATCTTCTAGATAGATCTCACCCCACCAATGGTGTAGGAGGAGTCCCAGTATATGGGAAATAAAAGGGCCATGTCAAGTTGGAGAGAGGCTTGATGGTCAGCAGGAATGGGGTCAAAAATGATACAGAAAAAAATACCTGATTCACATCTTGGCATAAAAATGTGCAAAGAAAAAGCACATGATTTCCTACAGTGCAGATAAAGTAGTTAATAGCAATGTTTTACAATTTTGTGCTATGTTTAAAAATCATAACCAGAACGGAAAATTCATATAATATGAAATTCCTTCATGAATTTGTGAAGCAGAGTTCATCCCTGAGCTTATTCAATCAGAAATTGTAAATTCACCCCTGGTCTGGCCCCCATGTCTCTGATGGACATAGGTCAACAGAAAGTAAATTAATCCCCAACTAACATAATCCCGTGACATAAACCTTAGCTACCTCTTTACTAACATACCCCACCATATAGGCATCCAAGGAAATCAGAGACATACTGGGTTGGATTGCATAGCTAGAATTGTAAAGACCCTTGTGGTCATTAGCCTAGTATAGAAACCTATAAGTCTTCACTGTCATGGCTGAAACTAGTAGTACACTTGTTCCACTATAGTGATCTACATTTCCTGACACGTGTGGACTGATACCCAAATTTACTGAAACAGTGTAGATGGACGATTCTACCAGTACAGGTAATCTGAGTACTTTTAGAGGCTTGGGTGTCTGTAGTAGTTGGCTAGGGAAAATGGAAGTAAGTGGCCATTGCTAGCTCACCCATCCTGGGTTTGGTGTTTCCCAGTAGAGGCCGAGCCAGCAGAACCTGTACAGTCATGGTGCACAGCATGAGTAAACCAAGCAAGATCTGGTGTGCACAGGCTCCCTTCCCCTCAGTAGACTGCAATAGCTGAGGAGTAGGGGGCTGCTCCTGATAGGGAAAGTGGAAACTACCCCTCTAGATCCACAAGCTGTCCTGCTCCATACCATATGACTCTGAACAGGGAACAGAGACTATTGTGTTCGGACTTCCAAGCAGGAACAAACTGGCCATAGTGCTGCCACCTAGCCCAAGAGTTGCAAGCTCCCATGGCCCTGGAACAAATTGGCTGGCTTTGTGTTGATAGTGAAGCTATCAAGCAAGCTTTAGAGTGAAGAAATAAAGACATGTAATTCCAGAAACAGCTGAATATGAAAATGGACCACAATGTTATTTTTACCTCCCATGTGACTCACAATAGTATAATGTTGGGTAAAAGAACTATGTTAATAAATAACATTTTATGCATAAAAGTAGACATCTATTCTTCAGTGAAATAAGGATATCACATACAGAGTATGTGATTAGGTTTTAGGTAATTACTAACCAAATGACTTCAAGGGGCCTTATTAAGCCTAGCCATGTTTCCCAAAGGTAAGAATTAAACCTAGCACCTTGTGTTTCAAAGGTAAACACCTTAACCATTATGCCAAACCTTGACCTTGTGCCTTTTGAAGCTTTAATATAAATGGGAGTAAGTCATGTGTGTGATTTGAGGGTGATGTCGATCTTCAATAAAACCCTGAATGTAAGCAGCAATGTTATATGCATCTTTTTTACTTTTGATTACCTTGACAACTGTATGTTCTTTAAGACAATAAGCAGATATAGGTTCATAGGTTCATAGGTAGGTACTAGGCTATCGGCCCAAGGGCTTATGCAAGCCTAGCCAACAAGGTTCCCTGGCTTACGCCACCCAAGAAAGTTATTTTCCTGTGCCACTGAAGAGCAGAGACACAGAAGTGATCCCTGGGGTGTATTTCCTATTTCCCATCCACTCATCAAGATTTTTCTTGAAGAGTGCTAATAAAGAACTTTGCTTGACATAGATGGGTAGCCTGTTCCAGAGTATGGGAAGTCTCTGGGATAGGAATCTATCCCTCCAGCATGTCCTGTTTATTGTGGTGACAAGGTTTAGGTCCCTAGAGCGTGTAGCTCGGAGGGATTGGGATTTCTTTAGGTGTAGCATGTCCAACAGCTCTGGGTTTGACTTAGCTTTATATGTTAGGCAGAAATCACCTCTGAGTAGGCGATATGCTACGGAGTAAAGCTGGAGTTTTTTGAGGCGGTCAGTGTAGGGCATTTGTTTGAGTCCAGTAATCCTCTTTGTGAGGTACTTCTGTGGCCTTTCTAGCTGCTGCAGATGAGGTTCATTCCAAAAGGGGTGTTGTACTCTATAATGGGTCTAATGAGTGATGAGTAGAGAGTAACGATGACCTCTATTTTCCTGGACGAGAACCCTTTTATGATGAGGTGTGCTACATAGAAGGACTTCCTGACTACTGTGGCGATGTGACTATCAAAGGAGAGACTACTGTCCACCTGGGTCCCAAGGCCTCTTATCACGCATTTGGTGTTAAGTAGATTGCTGCCTATGTGTTAGTTCATGGGTACAGATTTTTTACCAAAGGGGATGACACTGCACTTTTTGGCATTGAGCTTGAGGCAAAATAAACAGCCTTTGCAAGGCTCGAACCCAGGACCATGTACACCATGCACAAAGTAATGTACCACTACGCCTATGGCATACATAACCTACAGTAAGAAGCATTTCTCAATTTAGGTAATATGCTAACATGATGTTTCTGGAACACTCTTATTTTATTTTCTATTTTATTTTTTATTTTATTTCTAATATATTTCCAGGGTAATGTGCTAATCCTGTAGGGGCCTATTTCAGGTATTACCCAGTGCATAATACATAAAAAGAAATTATGTACTTACTATAACATTCCATCTGTGTTGTCCATTTTCATTCTTCCTCAACAAGTGGGTTCGGATACAACTCGAGCCATTGCTAAAGCTCGTGGTAACCAAATCTCTCAAGCTTCTCCCTTACCCATAATGCACCTCCCCCAACTACCTCAGATCTTGTTTTCTGCTCAATAGAGAGTAAAGATGAGAGTGGTTAATGGAGAAGCCATATCAAGAAGTCATATCTAAAAACAATATACAGGTATCCTGTTAATACTCGTTTCTCCAGAAATCTTAGGATTGGGGTTGGTGGGAGGGGAGTTGAGGAAGAATGAAAATGGACATCACAGAAGAAACATTATGGCAAGTACATAATTTCTTTATCTGATGTCAGTTTTTATTCTATCCTCAACAAGTGGGACAGCGTCCCTAGCTACCTGTGTCCAGGGTGGACTCAAGGAAGGATATTCTAGAGTACCATAGAACCAAATAATGCCCTGCCTCTGGAGACCAGATGCAACTTGTAATGAGTTACAAAGGTATGGGTAGTAGCCCAAGTTGCTGCTGCTGCACATGTATCATCCATGGACATTCTTGATTGAAAAACTGTGGAAGTTGCCATGGATCTAGTGGAATCAGCTTTCAAGGGATGTGGAAGAGTAATACCAAGTTTAGTATAAACAAAGGATATGCAATTTGTCAACCTCTTTGATAATGTAACTTTAGAAACTGTTTTTCCCAGAGTTGGTTTGTTCAGAAAATTAAGTGAACAATTGGTCAGCTTTTCTGATTTTATCGGTATTATGTAAATAAAAGCGTAGCTGTCTATGAACATCCAGTAAGTGCAAGATATATTCTCCTTTGTTGGTAAACTTAAGGTTGACCACTGACAAATTAAAAGCTTGATTGATACTGGATTCTGACACCACCTTAGGCAGAAAAGATGGATTGGTATGTAAGGTTACTCTAACTTTGTGGAAAATTAAGTATGGGGGTTTAGAGGATAATGCTTGAATCTCAGAAATTCTTTGCGCAGAAGTAATGGCAACCAAGAAAATTGTCTTCCATGTAAGATATTTCAGATCACATGTAGCTGCTGGTTCAAAAGGGGATTGTGTGAGAGATTGCAGTACAAGATTCAAAACCAGGGAGAGGTAGGATCTTCAAAAGGAGGCATTAGGAGAAGAGTACCTTTTAAGAAAATCTTGCTCAGTTTGTGAGAAGCAATAGAGGTGCCATTAAATCCAATGTAATAATTGTAAATTGCTGCCAGTTGCACTTTTATAATCGAGGAACTAGTGCTGTTTAGAAATAAATGTGCTAGAAAGTCCAAAATATAATTAATATAGGCTGAAAAATGGTCAAAAGTGTGATGTTGTGCTCAAATAACAAACTTTTTCCACTTACTGGAATATATCTTCCTTGTTGAGGGCTTACAGGAAGATAAAATTATACACTGAACGGGTGAAGAGAGCATGGATTGTCTGGCTATTATTGGAACTGGAGAAGCCAAGCAATCAGCTTGGAGTTTGGGATATATGGATGTGTCATTCCTGTCGGGTAAGGCAGGAGGTCCCGAGTCGGATCTAGGTCCACGGAGGTTTAACCAGGTGAGACCGAAGGAAGGGAAAACAAATTTGTTGAGGCCAATAGGGTGCAATGAGGACTACTTTGCTCTTTGACCTGGCAGCTTTCTGTAGAAATTTCAAAATCAATGGAATTGGTGGATAAGCCTAGAGAAGACTGGGGGGGGGGGGGCAACAATCGTGTAGTAGAGCATCCTTCAGTGACTTCCCCCTGTGGAGAAGTTAAGGCAAAGTAGTTGCTGCACTTGTTGTTTAGGGGAGACGTACAGAGGTTGCAGCAAGGCTGGCCCCATCAACAGCAAATCTTGTCCGCCACCATTTCTTTGAGGGACCACTCATGAGGAAGAAGAATGCACCCACTCAGTTTGTTTGCTATCATGTTGGATTTTCCTGGAATGTGCATTGCTGCTAGAAAGCGGGTGGAAGAGATCGGCCACTGCCAGACCCTAAGAGCTTCTTGACACAATGGGTAGGATCTGGTTCCCCCTTGTTTGCTGATGTACAATACAACTGACTTGCTGTTTGTTTGAATCCCAACCATCCTGGAAGGGAGAACATCCTGAAATGCCTGCAACGCTAAGAGCACCACTCTCATCTCCAGGACATTTATATGCAAATTGGCCTCATCGGGGGACCACATGCCCTGGAATGTCCTTCCCAGATAATGCCCCCCCCAACCTATTTCAGAAGCATCCATGGTCACTATGGCCCTGGGCTGTTGGGGAAAGAAGGGGCATCCTTGAAGTATTTGATCAGATTGAATCCACCAACTTAGATTTCTTTTGCATGTCTGGGTAAGTCTTATCTGGTGCGACATTAGTTGATAAAGGATTGACCATTGAGTAGCCAGCATCCACTGTAGAATCTTCATGTAAAACCTGGCTAGTGGAACTAAAGTTATTGCTGCAGCCATCAAGCCTAGAGTCCAAAGGGCCAGATGGGCTGGGATTGAGGTACTCACCATAATATTTCTGACTTATGATCTTATTGTCTGAACTCTGTGCGGTGGTAGAGAAGCAAAGGCCGATTTTGCACTGAGAAGAGCTCCTGTAAAATCCAACATCTGAGTTGGTTGTAGTTGTGATTTGTTGTTTTTTTATGGTTATTCCCAGAAGGGTGCTAGTCTGGAGAACCTAATCTCTTGCATGTACAAACTGCAGTACTCTGAAGTGGTAATGACTGGCTCCCAGCCAGAAGCATAGGCACTTTCTCTATCACCTGCTCATTTTTATATGATAATAGGCATCCTGAAAATCAATAGATCACATCCAGTCATCCTTGCCCAGAAAGGGTAGAATGGACTGAACCGTAACTATCCAAAACTTGGTTTGTTGAACTGATGTGTTTATATTGGTGAGATCCAAAACTGGTCTCCAGTCCCCTGTCTTCTTCGGCACTAAAAAGAACCTTGAGTAAGTTCCAGATCCTGTTTGGTCTGGTAGGACCTCTTGGATGCCTCGTTTTTCTAGCGGCTTTTGAATTTGAATTGCTGCTTGATCCCTCTGACTGGGTGGAACATCTTGGATATTTCTTAGAGTTGGAGGTGGAAAGGAAAATGGTATTACATAACCTCTGGAAAATATCCTCTGCGCCCAAGTATCTGTTATTAAGTCTAGCCAGGCTCTCTGGTGCAGGGATAAGCACCCATCAACTGTCTCCAGAGGTGGAAAGTTTGGCCTCTGTTCAGGAGCACTGGTAGGTTTTGTCAAAGAAAGATTTGTGGCTTTGTGGGCTATTTCTGCCACAAGGGCGGCTTCATCTATTAGAGTTTCCTCCTCTGCCCCTGGGGGAACTTTCTCCACGTGTATCTTGGAAAGGACCTTGAGACTTTTTGAACCACATTTTCTATCTACTCCACTGATTCCTTGAATAAGATTTTTGGGGAACCTAAAAAAGTACACCCACAGCAGACAAGGTCTGCCCATCCTTCTCACACCTGGATATCCTTTCCTTTACTTTAGGGCCAAACAGCATAGTTCCTTCAAAAGGAGCATTGATGAAAGAGGACTTAAATGGCTTCACAAAATTGCACATGCAACTCCAGGCATGTCTCCTCATGGAAATGCCTAAACCTGCTGCTCTTGTTTTCCTTCCGCTATGTTGGAAACTAACCTCATAGAAGAGTTAGATATAGACCGTAGGGATGCCAACTGAGATGTTACAGAATCTTGAACCTCTTCAGAAATGGCTCCTGTGAGAGTATTTGACAGCTTCTTGGTTAAATCCCTCTGAAGTCTGATAAAGTGTGCCAAATAGTTCAGTGAACCTAGAGCAAAGGTCGCTGAAGCAAAGACATGCTTCCCTAATCTGTCCATCACCTATGACTCCCTGTTAGGGGGATGGGCAGTGTAACTCTCAGCAGTGAGTTCTTTCTTTGTGGCCACCGCTACAATAATGGCATCAACTGGAATCACTTTTCTCCAGAACTGTCTGTCCTCAGGTGGTACCATTATCCCATCTGGTCTCCAAGGTATGGGTTCTATGGAGTTGGGCTCTTTCCACACCTGCTGAGAGATCATATCAATGAGCTCATCAGTGGCAGAGTCACCCAGGAGGTAGAGGGTCCAGTACTGAAGGACTCCAGGAGAACAGACTCCTCAGAGGTAGGGTTGGAGGGAGTCCAGCCACCTTTCTGTTTCAGAATTTCTAGGATGTCTTCAAAAGAGACATCATTAGGGGGTGACCAGGGGACCCATCACCTTCATCAAAATCTGTGTCTTCCGTGACGGACTCCTGTGGAGAGTCTACATGCTTCCTCTTGCACATCCTCTTCCGGGCACCTTCTCAGTGTGATGCTCTGGGGAGGTATCGGAAGATGAAATCAGAATTCCCTGAGGGGAAACCTGGGTCTTTTGTACTGGATGCCCCTGAGGGGAAAAGTGGAGAGGCTCTTGACACTGAGACAAAATGGTAGCATATGTAAGATCTGAGGGGGAAGGCTTCATCAGATCTGCTGAGGCAGAGAAAACTCTCTTCACAACCTCAAAGGCAAAGCTCAAAGGACCAGAAGAGCAGTTCTGGTCTGAGAAGGCAAGCTTCTGAATCATCGCCCCCTCCGCTCTGATGGCAGTGCTCCCAAGGTGGAAGCTGGAGCCGAACTGTCCAGTGCCTAGGCTCTGAGGCACAGAGACAGCTCTGAAAACTTCTGAGTCAAGTGCAGTACCCCAGATCCAACAGGCAGATTTCGACTCTGAAAGCTCTCCAGATCCAAGTGGACTGGAGGTCTCAAAGATCTCAGATCTGTAACTATAAAAATCCTTGGCTCTGAGACTGATGGATTCAGACTGCTAGGATCCTGGGACTCTGAGCAATAAATGGTGTCAGAGCAGGAATTTGCAAGGGGGTGTTGCAGAGGGCTGGACAACTTGGCCTAGAGGTGTAGGTGCTGAAGGGAAACCAATCTGCCCCTGTGCCGATAAAATGTTCCTCACCACTCTCTCCTTGTCTTCTTCTGTGAGGCTTCTGGAAGAATGAGTAGATTGTATGGATGGAGATGTCGGTCTTTGCAAAAAGTGGGATGGGAGCCTGCCAGGACCTGGATGCACAGTCGAGGAGTACCTGGTGCATGGAAATGAAGGCATCTCTACAACTTCTGTCAGTATCTGATCCAATTGTTTGGCATGTGTCTGATCTGACTCTATCAGGATCAGATCCGGTAGAGATGAAACTGTCTGTGCTGATAAGTCAGAATGCTTCTGCACTCTCAGTTTTTTGAGATCTGGGGTTGAGATCAGGTCCTTTAGACTTCTCTTCCTAGAAGATTCAGAAGAAGATTTTGAAGATGAAGACCTTGGTTGGGGCAGTTCTGATATGTCTTCTCCAAAGGAAGATGGCAAAAGACCTTTTAAAATCAACTTGTTCTTACATTCCATCAGAATGCGGAGATTGAAGCCATGGAAAATTGAGCAATCTTCATGTAAATGAAGAGGGCCCAGACAATAAACACAAAGTGTGTGGGCATCGGAAACTGGCAATTCTTGCCGACACTTAGAACATTTTTTAAAACCAGCAGGTTTGTAGGTTTGTCAGCCATAATGAACAATAATGCCAACAACAATGACAATAACAACAAGTGAAAGGAATTATATTGCGAAAAGTTAAGTAAAATACACAAAGATTTTTTTTTTTTTTTTTTAAGAGAAGAAGAGAGGGTAAGGGGATACCAACAATGGTATGGAAGGGCTATGACAAAGTCGTACAGAGGGAAAGATACTAGCGATAGTATCTAAGAGATACCAAGTACTATAGAAAATTTGGAAATATAGTAAATACAAATACAAGATATAAGAAAACTAGAAAAAATAGAAATAAATTTTTCTTATCTAAATTGTACAGCTCCAGAGAGATGGTAGACCATGTCTGTTAGCTTAAAGTGGAAATGAGATCTGGGGTAGTTGGGGAGGTGCATTATAGGTAATGGAGAAGCTCAAGAGATTGGATTACCATGAGTTTTAGCAATGGCCGAGTCAGATCCTGCGGTTTGGATCCAAACCCACTTGTTGAGGATAGAATGAACATTGACAACATCATATCAAAAAGTAATACATAATTTCATTTACAGCACATTAGAGTTCATTCCACTGTGAAGATTTCACAAGACAGTGTTGGGTTTATGCACATACAAACATAAACAAGGCAAAGCTGAAATGTTCAAATAAAGTTCAAGTCAGTGGAATTATAGGTTCATAGGTTCATAGGTTCATACTAGGCTATCTGCCCTAAGGCATTTACAAGCCTAGCCAGAGTGTGTTTGGCTTTCGCCACCCTCTGAACTGATTTTACTGTGCCCTTTTTAAGGTTAGTTTACTGTGCCTCTGCCTAACAGCGACACAGAAGTAATCCCCGGGGTAAACCTACGATCTCCCATCCACTCGTCAAGATTCCTCTTGAATAAAGTCAGTGAGGGGCTCTGCCTAACATGGACTGGGATTCTATTCCAGAGCGAAGGGAGCCTCTGGGTTATAAATCTGTCCCTCCAGCATGTCCTATTTATTTCTATGCTGAGGTTCAAGTCCCTCAAGCGCATAGCTCTAAGGGATTTGGATTTTCTGAGGTGGAGCATGCTCATTAATTCCGGGTTGGACATGGCTTTATACGTCAGGCATAGATCGCCTCTAAGTAGGCGGTATGCAACTGAGTAGAGCTGGAGTTTCTTTAACCGTGCAGCATATGGCATCTGTTTGAGTCCCTTGATCCTCTTTTTGAGGTACTTTTGGGGTCTTTCTAGTTGCTGCAGGTGTTGGGTAAGGTACATCCCAAATGGGGCATTGTATTCAATTATGGGCCTGATGAGGGATGAATAAAGGGGCACAATGACCTCCCTCGATCTAGATGTGAATCTTTTCATGATAAGGTGGGCTGTATAGAAGGTCTTTCTAACCACTTTGGCAATGTGGTTGTCAAAGGAGAGATTACTATCAACTTGGGTCCCCAGGTCCCTAATTACTTCTTCCATACTTAATGGATTCCCGCCTATGTGGTAGTTTATGGGCACTTTGTTTTTGCCAAAGGGCATGACTATACACTTTTTAGCATTTAGCTTTAGGCCATGGCTCTGGCACCAGTTATCCGTCTCTATGAGACCCTTTTGGAGGATGCTTGTGTCAGCTGGAGAGTCAATTATGGCACCCAGTTTGCAGTCATCTGCGAACTTGGTCAGCCACAGTCCTCCCATGTTAGACTGAACCTCAGAAAAATATATACCGAACAAGAAAGGTCCCAGGACTGAGCCTTGTGGGACGCCACTTGTAACTGGTTTAGAGTCTGACATGGCTCCAGCAATTCTGACTATGTGGGTTCTGTCCTTGAGCCAGTTTGCAACCCATCTTATGACATAGCGGTTTATATTTAGGCTGGAGAGCTTATCTATGATGCCCGAGTGAGGTATTGTGTCGAAGGCTTTTGCGAGGTCCAGGTAGGCTGTATGGACTACCTTCCCTTCATCAATGGCCTTGATGACTGTTTCAAAGAAATTGACCAGGTTCAAGAGGCAGGATCTGCCCTTAACAAAGCCGAATTGGGTAGGATCCAGTGTCTGTAGGTCCCCAATGTCTTTGTTTATGAGTTCCATGATGATCCTCTCCATAGCTTTACAGACCAGGCTAGTCAGGCTTAAGGGGGCGATAGTTTCCAGGGTCCATAGAGGCACCAGCTTTGTGGAGTGGGACCACTGTTGCTGTATGCCATTCTTTGGGTACATATCCTGTAGTAAGGCTGAGACTGAACAGCAGCTTTATGTGAGGGTTTAGCTCTTCTTGGAGTTCATGTAGGACACAGCCTGGGACACCGTCTGGTCCCATTGATGCTGTGTTTTTTGTATTGGAGAGGGCAGCTCTCACCTGAGCATCTGAGATGTCAGGGAGGCAGCACTCTGCTGGGATAGATATTTGCTCTTTAGGGGGGGAAGGGGGGGAGTTTGCACTGAACCTGTCTGCCAGGATGTTGGCAATGTCTGTGGGTTCAGTGTATTTTTTGTCATTTTGGACCAACTCTGAGCATATCTGGGAGTTGCCACCCAGGTTCCTAACATAACTAAAGAAAGCCTTGTGATTATCTTTAGTGTCCTGTGCAATTTTTCTCTCAAAGCTGGCCTTGGATGATTTTATGAGGGATCGTAGTTTTTTTGCTAGTACTGATCAGAGATGCCTTCCCTTTAGGGGATTTTGCTCTATCATGTAGTAGCTTCCTCCTTCTGTTGTACAGCTTATTTATGGCTAGGGTCCACCAGGCAGGATGCCTCCCTTTGGAAGATTGGGTCTTGGTTTTGTTTGGGATAGCATGATCCATGCATTCCTGAAGGTGTCCATAGAATGCGTTTATAAAGGATCCTGCAGTTTGAGCCATAGTTTCCACTGGCCCGGGGGCCTTGAAGGATTCCACCTCGGTTTTCAGAAGTGTGAAGTTAGCTTTTGAGAAGTTTTTCACTGTGGTTTTCTGGGCTGTGGGTGGGATCGGGATGTGGATACCCAGTGAGATTAATTTATGGTCCGATCTTACCAATGAGGGGAATACCTCTGGTATGGAGCATAGAGTCCCCATGTTGATGATGACCAGGTCCAGTATGTTTTCCCCTCTTGTGGGGGTGGTGACTAGTTGTTCCATAGCATTTGAGTTTATAAATTCTAGGAACCTTTGGGCTAGGGTGTTGGGGCTTGAGTAATGCTCCCAGTCAATGTTTGTGTAGTTGAAGTCTCCCAATATAATGGTGTTTGGAGAGACCTTCATATGCTCCAGTGTTCTCAGGAAGGCCGAGTGGGATTCCTGATTTTGAGAGGGTGGTCTGTAGCATGCTACAAACTGAAAGGCAGTTTTGCCCACTGTTACTTGCACATGGATGGTCTCTGATGCTTCGTGCAATGCCACTAACATGGAGGTGTGGGTATCTTTGATCAATATGGATACTCCCCCTCCTTTTGTGGTTCGGTCTGAGATTTGGGGCCAAAAAGCATGATATGAGGTATATCCTAGTAGTGCTGGGGTGCTCTCAGGAGCCTTGAACCAGGTTTCTGTCACTGCACAGATATCAATGTTCTCCATACTGAGGAGGGCTTCATTAAAGTCGAAGCTTGATATGGTGAGACCTATTTCTAAAGAAAGGAGAAGGTGAAGAGAAGACTGAGTTGGAAAGTTGGAAGAAGCAGCTGGTAATAATTGATTGGTTGGAACACTGGCATTTATCATTTTCCTAGAAGATGTTTAAGAGATATGAGCCAAACTGTTTAAAGTCAGACTGAGCTCTCAGGCCTGTGAATAGGGAGTCCAGAGTTTTAGCAGTGATGCAGAAGCAGTGGTGGGACTTTTGGATAGTCGTAGCATAGTTGGCACAGACCTTTGCTCATATGGGGGAGCATGAGAGTAAATTTACTGACTAGGAAAAAGCCTAAGTATGACCTCAGAATCTTGAATATAAAAGATCCAAATAAGACAGAGGACTGTCAATTAACTTTAGATGGAACTGTGTACTGGCATTCCTGGTTCCCTGCTAGAAGTGTGAGACTCAGAATATGATTGGTTTTAATAACTGGCTTAGTTTCTGGTGTCTCTCAATGGAAATCCAATATCTCTTAGCAAGGGAGGATATAGTTAACAGGGATCTACTTCAACACCAACATTTCACTTATCTGACTCCCACTTCCCTGAGACAAAAGGTCTGGCAACTTCATAACACTGACATCCGAAACTCCGACTTTTTATGTAAGGTAAGTAACTGCTTGGCCATCCCAAATAAAACAGCAAAACAAAACAAAACCACACACCTCCTCTGTGTGGGGCGTCACCCCCCCTACACACAACCCTAACTAAATATACCACCTCCGAGATCACACTACTATGGGGTTAAGGGGAAAAGTTCAACAGGATGGCCAAGCGGTCACTTACCTCGCATGAAACGTCTGTGTTTCTGATGTCAGTCTTGTGAAGCTGTTGGTCCTTTCATCTGGGAAATTTCAGTGTCAGGTAAAGTGAAACTTCAGTCTACTGAAGTAGACCTGGTTAACTGACCATGTTACTTTGTCAAGAATGGTCTGCACCTGCCCCCCCCCCACAATTTTGGATATTGGCAAATACTTTATCCACACACTTAGAGCTCTTTTTAGGTAATGTCAAAATAACAAAACTACCAACATAGCAAAAACTGAAAGGAACCTGAAGATGTTACTGCTCAATGTCCGAACCTAAACAAGAAACTTTGCACCCTACAAGCTCTTCTCAATCTGGAGAGTGTAGACATCTGTGCTGTCATCAAGACTTGGTTTAGAGCAGCAGAAAGTATCCCAGTAGTGGAAGGCTACAGTGCCTTCCACACATTTAGACCAACAGCAGCACAGACAGAAGCTAAAGCTGGAGGTGTCTCGATGCATGTTAACAGCAAATACAGCTCCAGGTTGGTGAAACAGAAGGATGCCCTGAAGTTTATCCATGTCTAAGTCTCCAAGTCTCCAAAGACAAGGTTCCTCACCATGTCCTGGTCAACTACAGGTCACCCCATATGACCCATGAAGCTCATAACTCTTTCTTAGGCCTACTCCCCATCCAATCAAATACCCTATTCATTGGAGATGTTAACTACCCCTCTATAGACTGGGAAACATATACCTCTTCTAACTCACAGGTGCAGCGTTTCCTGAACTTTATCACCACAAACACCCTGGACCAGATAGTGCATATTCCAACCAGAGGATCAAACATATTTGACCTAGTACTTTCCATCATTAGTAAGGTTGGACCACAAAGCTGCCTTCCTCAAAATAAAAATCAACTTGGAAAACTCAGGTAAACCCGTAACAGTTAGGATCTATTCTAAAGCAAACTAAATCCTGTTAGGTGACAGCTTGTAAAAATTCACAATTCCCCCCAAACCTTGAAAACACAGCCACCTATGCATAATTACTTACATAACCCTTGTACAAACATGTAAATGGCTGTGTTGAGGCTGCTGTGCCAGAGGTAAGCCCAGATCTAACTACAAAAACAAACTCTACTGGTGGAATCCTTACCTTACCTTAAAGGGGTATATAACAAAAGGAAAAAAAAAACTCATGGCCAAAATCAGAAAAAGCAACTCTCATAGAGAAAAGAGCTCTCTGATTCAATTAAATAAGAAACTAAAAGGTCTAATAAAGTTCAACAACACCAATTATAAGGTCAGGATAAGCTCCCAGGCTAAGGACAGTTACAAGGCCCTCTGCAGCTATGTCAAGACTTTTAAAGGTAACAATCACCAGTGGGAAAAACTGTGGATAACTATCAAAACCTTCACTGGCCAGGGTGACATAGCGAATTTACTGGTTGATAAATTTAGCTCTATCTTCACCTCCACACCTCCCCCACTACCCACTATGAAAGCCCTTCTAGCATATCCATCCATCCAACTATCAACAGAGAGTAGGTCCTGGTGGAACTCGCTAAGGCCAAAACCACTGTTATATTGGGCCTGCAACAATGTCTGTGGTTGCCTCCTAAATACTCTAAAACATAACCTAGCAAAACCACTTGTGGCACTCATCAGCTATAGCCTCAAAACAGATTAAGTGCCAGGTGAATGGAGAGCCGCAACATTCATCCTTCTCCATAAGGGTGAACCAACAACCAACCCAGGGAATTACAGACACATCAGTCTGACAAGTCTAATATACATAGCCATGGAGTAAATTGTCATGGAAATGATCAACAAGGAACCTGGCAACCAACAGACACTGGACCCATCCCAGTTTGGCTTTGTTAAGGGAAGATCTTATCTACACAACCTAGTAGATTTCTTTGAGAGAGTCACCAAGGATATGGATGAGGTGACAACAAAGCATACTGCCTACCTTGACCTGGTCAATGCATTCAAAACAATACCCCACTCAGGTACTGTTAACAAACTCTCAGAACTTGCTGGGTTGTTGGTTGGCTCAAAGATAGGACCCAAGAAGTCAGGATTGGTGAGACCACCTCCACCATGAGATCAATCACGAGTGGAGTACCCCAGGACTCCATTTTGGGCCCACTCCTGTTCAGCATCTACTTCTGAGAAGTAAAGACTAATGTCAAAGGCCTCTGGCTTACCAGATTGACAGATGACTGTAAATTGATAGCTATCATACAGCAACATCCTACAAGAAGGTCTAACACAAACAAATGACTGGTGCCAAAGCCACCGAATAAAATTCAATGTGAAGAAATGCATTATAGTGCCCTTTGGGAAATTGTCCACCCATGCTAATTACTCCATTGATAAAACAACCCTAAGAGTTGACCTAATAGTTAGGGATCGGAGAACATATGTAGACAGTAAGCTGGCCTTTGACCAACATGTAGCCACGACAGTAAGAAAATAATTCTATCGCCCAACACATAAGCAAGGGTATGGCATCCAGGTCCAAGGACGTTATAGTACCACTTTACTCACCTCTTATCAGGCTCATTATTGGGTACACTGTCCCAGTGTAATGTACCTAACCAGGCACTTACAACAGTTGGAATGTCCTCAAATGTTACTCACTAGGAGAATCCAGGATGTGAATACCCTGATACCCTGTCTTAAAGAGATCACCGTAAGGCCCAATCTCTGTACTCAGTCTCCTACAGGTTACCAAGCTGTAATATATATCTAGCATACAAGGAATCTGGAGATTCAATTCTGATGGATCTCTTGCACATTCACAAAACAAACAGCACCAGAAACACAAGATCCAAGGACCTAAAATTTACCTGCCACATAAATAGAGCATGCTGGAGAGACCAATATGTGTCTCAAAGAATCCCTGTGTTATGGAATAAGCTCCTTATGTACATGAAACAGAGTTCATCCCTGACCCTGTTCAAAAGAAACCTCAATCATTGGATGGAAAATCACAAATTAACCCCCAGTCTGGCTCCCATGTCTCTGATGGACAGAGGTCTACAGTAAGTAACTTAATCCTCAATTAACATAACCCCCACATAACCCCTAGCTACATCTTTACTAACATACCCCACCATATACGGGTCCAAAGAACTTGGGGACAAAACTGAGTTGGGTTGCACAGCTAGGCTTTTAAGGACCTTGGTGGGCATTTGCTAGTATGAGCCTATGAACATAATGCATGTCATAATGCTACTAAAGTTGCATCATGTTTAAAATTAAATTATAATAAAAAAAACAGCAAATGTTGAAACTTCCTGTAATGCCTTTAAAGCATGACTGCAGGGGCGGCTTCACCCCCTACACCCCACATCCCCACTACTTATGGACATTAGCTCAAAGATTGATATAACTTGGATAAAGGGAAATACTCTAAGACAGTACAATTCTCCCTAATAAACCACAAGGAAAGTTTTACTTTTCTAAGGATCACACTTAAGATCCTAAGGCTTTCAATGGGCACCCGATGCTTATAGTTTGGTGCCATATTGAAAGAGTTACATATTGGCATAGCTATAATTTGCATATTAGATTTTTCCTTTTTAAGACTGAAGCAAGGAAAGTTAGGCCATATTCTAGTTCCGTTAATAATTAGAAAGAATTTATTTTCCTGTAGTTGTTCATGCTGCAGAAAATCTGGAGTGGGAGATTTTATAGATTAACAGCTCATAAGCACCATACTCGTTCCTGTGGTTTGACTTTCTTTATCATGTCAATTAATGTACATTAACTTATCTTATACTACATGGTGTCCTTTGCTAAATTTAATGTATTCCCCTAAATTTAAATTATTTGATGCCTTAAAGCTGTATTCCCAGTTCTTAGCTAAAGATGAGAGAAACTTAAAGCAATCCCCCGGATTTACTAATCATCCATGCAGGACTAATCTAATCCTGCACGGAAGTGGCAGTTTAAGAGGAGAATAGCAATGCGCCATGCATATTAATGAAGGCGTGCTGCCTAAGCTCCAAATCCTACACTGAGAGTGGACGAGTGCAGGGGGTGTGTCTGAGAGCAGAGGTCTCAGAATAAACACGCCCCTGCAAAGTAGAATAGAAGAAAGTGTAAATAAATGAGCGAGACCACTCATAGGTGTCCGCATATCCCCACCAACAGTCCCCATGTGTTCAACAGCAACAGTACATTGAAATAAAATGAAGAAACCCTTGTATTTATTTTTTTAAAACCCCGAGTACAGCTAACAGTAGGTGCGCGGGTTTGCCCATCGCTTAGCTACGGTTAAAGCAGCTGAAAAGCTGAAGAAGATAACAAGGAATATATATGTTAATAAAGCAGCACAGCAATATTGTAGTGGTTAGAGCATCCGCCTAATGAACAGGCATTCCCGGTTCGAGTCCCACTGCAGGACATATCATTTTACATGTGAAATCTGTATATGAACATATTTTTACGTATTTTTGCCATTTAATCTACATAATAACATTTAAATGTGAACTGGAGTACTGCATGAAATGCACATGTGAAGTTTCAGTGTCATAATGAATAAGGCACTGGTAAGCAGGTTTAAGCACAAATAAGCAGTAGTAAGCGTGTCTAAGTGTGTTTGCACGGGGGTAAGCATTGCCTACATAGATTAAGCAAAGCAGAAGCTAAATGAGGGTCAGAAACTGTGACCGGAGGTTAGCAGTGCTTGCCATCTCGCAAACCCGCTTACAACTACTATAAAGTGCCTTAATCACTCTGGATCCAATGGCCCATGCTCTGGCCAACAACAAAATAAACTGCCTTTGCAAGGCTCAAACTTAGGACTCTGTGCACTATAGTCACAGTAGTTAACCACTAAGCCATCATAACAATAGATATGCATGAGGTATCAGCAAACTAATCCTCACTACACGAAAAGTAAACCAAACATGTGAACTGAATCTATGTACAGTGTGATGTTGGATAACCTGCCACAGAACATAAATATGTGAACTGGAGTACTGCAGTAAGCATAGATGTGAGGTGTTATTGTAATAAAATGTAGTAGTCCCCAGGTCCCCATACAGTGTATGTACACATGAATCACAGATACCAGACACATATATAACCTGTAATGAAGAATTCCTGCTGTAGTGTGTCTGTGTAGGCCTGGGGTAGGGGTTACCCATAGGGCTCATTCAGAGGACATAGTACAGCATTTCTTTGTGTTTGTCTACACCTATCCTGCTGGCTGTGACTCTTGTTGGGTATGTGCCTCCCCCAACTAGCATGTGTGTGTGTCACTTACCTTGTGGGTGTCTCAGTATTGAGAGTGGTGCTGTAGGGCTGTCTATGTGTGATGCACATAGTACACTACCTATACATGGTTGAGCACAGGTAGTGTCATGTTTGGCATCCCTTTTACTGTATGTGCGAGTCGGAGAGAGGTGTCATTCCCTGGGTCCCTACTGTGTCAGTGCATGTACTATGCATTGCCTCTTTGCCAAGGCCAGGGAATACTGGGCACACCTCCTTCTGCCTACTGGGGCAGGCTCAGATTGTTCCTCCTCCAAGTCACTCTGCACCTGTGCAGGCCTTGGCACTGGTGGGGGCTGTGTGGCCCTGCCCCATGCTGTTCCTGCTGCACCTGTTTCCACAGGATCATATTGTGTAGTATGGCACATACAAGGATAATTTGGGTATATGTAGTTGGTGAGTACTGCAAGGCTCCACCAGATGTGTCCAGGCACTGGAACCATGACTTGAGCATCCCAAACACACGCTCTATTATGATTCCTGTTTGTGCATGTGCCTCATTATGGAGTTCTTGTTCTGGTGTGCATGCATTTCTGATGGGTGTCATCAGCCATGGCTCCAGTGCGTATCCAGCATCCCCCACTAGGTGACCATGTGGGGATGTCCCCATTGGCAAATTGGTGTCACTAACCTTTCCCTCATTTGTATAGGATTGCCTGCTAATGCATAGTTACATGTCCCACACTGAGCCTCCCCCTTAGCAACCATTACTCACTGGCCAGGTTGTCTTCTGCCTACCATTGACTTGCATGGCAGAATACTGATTTTTAGTTAGAATGCTTATTTTAGGTTTATTTTATTA